>NC_134544.1:71275224-71594113 GCF_050624435.1 Tenrec ecaudatus | reverse complement strand
AACTGTCCAAGTCGGGGGCCAGCCAGGAAATGTCTTGGAGGACACAGGGACCATCTTCTCAGGTTCAACAAAGAGAACGGACACATTGTCAAAGGAAAGATTGGAATTACTGTCAGCCTATGATTGCTTCCAAAGTACTCACACCAGAAGGTTTGCATGGAGATTGGGGGGCTTCCCAAGCCATCAAGGTAAAAAATGTCTCTCTGCCCTATGTCCCAGTTAGCCACATGGTTTTCATGGCACTGGCTCCCGGCTCGGCTGTTGAGCCAGTGAAACTCTTTTAGCAGGAGTTGAAGTGGCCATCAGCGGAAGGACAAAACTTCCACAGTGGGCTTCCCGTTTCAATACGAAGCCACCTATATCACCTCTTGGACATTATCATTGTCCTGGGCTCTGAATCGCCACCCCAGATCTAGAATGCGCCTGACATGTGCACATGGTTTGAATCAGGTTCGGGTTAACCCCTCTTGATCACTTAGTGACATGGGACACTAGACCATGGCATACCTTTACTTTCCAGATGAGAAAACTCACTCAAAAAGACACAGACACTGACCCACAGGAACACAACTGGTTAACAACAAAGCCACATTCCCAACCAGTGTCTGGAGCCAGAGCTCAGAGCCCCATATGCCTGTGCCCAGCTGAGCAGTCATCCTCTCCTGGACCCTCGAAAGATCTGAGCAGATCCTCCCCCCCCCCCCTGTGCCCCCTCCCACGCCCGAATGTTTTTTCATAGGATGGCACTGAATCTGCAGCTCCGGGAATGGGACATATCTGATGGAGAACACGGAGCAGACGAAGGGGGAGGAGGGGAGAGTGGAGCACATCTTGGCCCACCAGGCCTTGAGGATGATGTTCCCACTCCGAGAAGACAGTCCACACAGAAGACCACATGGCCAGCCCAAGATGAGACACGACGTCCCTCAAAGACCCATAGCCCTAGAAGGGACAACACTGGTGACACAGTGCGGGAACGGATCCCGCCACACCGAGGCATAGCACTAAGGGGGTGCAGCAGAAGAGCAAGGAAGTGGAGCAACAAGGTCCCCAGGGAATGCCATAGGAGGACTTTGGGGGCATGACTTGGTGCCCGCACAGACTGGACTGGAAAACACTGCTAAGGGCCAACAAACAGTCTGTGAACTAACTACGAGCTTTCCTTTCTTGATGAGTTGTGTTTTCTTTTATGGTCATTGGGAAAAAAAAAAAGATATTGTTGGTGGTATTTTCTTTCTTAATTTTTATTTGTATCTTTATATTCGTATTATTTTCTTCTTGCCGGTTTGTTTTGATTTCTGTTGGGTTTCCCATATTGTGAAGCACAGGAGTAGATGCATAGAGACAATAAGTAATGCAATGGTTTACTGGGGATGTGAGGGAATTGGGGGAGCATACAATAAGTGCAGGAGGGGGGAAAGAAGCACTTGAAATGATTGTGATGATGTCTATGAAACTCATTTTAAAAGCAATTTAACTCGACATAGAAGCGTGTGATATTTGAATACTGTATGAAGAATATTGCAACTAAAACAAACAAGCAGAAAGAAACCAAACTTGACAAATGATTATCATGGTTGAAGGAGAAAGCACTGTTGTTTAGGGATCATTGAGTTTATGTTAATGGTTGTGGATTAATTTGGAAAAGGATATCAGTAATCTTTGTACATGAAATGTTTTAATTAATGGCACTGAATTTTACATGTAGAAATTGTGTAATTGGAGAGTGTTTTCTTGTGTATATTTTTGCTACACTTACAAAAATTAATTTCATGAATAATAATGAGTACAAGGAAGAAGAAAATGTTCTAAAATTGAAAGTGGTGATAAGTTCACAACTCTTCTTGACATGATTGAATTATTGAATTGTATGACATGTGGATGAAGTACTAATAAAACTGTTAAAATACTTATCCCTATAAATATATGTCATATCTATCTCTATCATCATCTATCATCTAATCGATATCTGTCATCTATGTCTATCTATCATCACCATCTATCATCTATCTATCACTATCAGTATGGTAGTTACATAATTTCATGTCAGATTGAAAATATATAATGTGGTGAAATCTAGCCTGTCACTGAGGTCACAGACTGATGGTACCTCCTTGTGGGCATGGTTTTCTCATAAGGAGGAACATTGGAACCCCACGCCACCCCCAACTCTGTGTCTTCATCATTATGCTGTAGAGACATTGGATCCTCAAGAGTTTGCACCTACCATCATGTGATATTCCTGCATTCGGCATCATTGCATGTGGCTGCATGAGTCTAAATAGGAACTATGGAATAGTATCGGGCTCATGGACTTGAGTTGGACTGGGCGGGATGTTTTTGTCAATATGTAATTACTTCTTCATATGAAGCTATTTCTTACACATATTTGAGTGACTGGTTTGAATTCTCTAGACAACCAGGCCTAACACAAGCAATCTCTCTGTCAATCTGTCAATCTATCATCTATACCTATCCCTTATGCCTTAACAGAGAAAAACAAGTGTGCACCATAATGTTAGAGATTAGGGGAATCAAGGACATTACAAAGATTATAAATGATAGGTAATTATCACAGCAACCAAATAGCTTCAACATTAAAAATAGTACCTAAAAACAATTAGTTTCCTGTCACTTTTATTTATTGAGTTTTAAGAACTTAGTTCATATTTTGTATATAAGGTCATTATCTCAGCTGTTTTCTACAAATATACCCTTTTCATGATTTTGCTTTATATTTCTTAGAAGTGTCTTTCATAGTGCCCCTAACTCAATGTCATTAAGTCTATTCTGACCCACAGCCATGCTGCATAAGGTTTTGTGAGTATAAATCTTCATGGGAAGAGAGCAGAAATACTTGGTTAATTAAAACAGACGTTTTTCCATTAGAAGTCAAATGACTATGACACACAGATGACACCAATATGCTGACTGAAAGTGAAGAGATATTTAGCACTCACTGATAGATGCCAATGATTACAGCCTTCAGGTGGTTTATATTTCATCATAAAGAAACCTTTAGTCCTCTGAAGTGAGTCAATAAAAATATTATGAAAAACCAAGAAACTACTTCAGTCAAGGAATTCATTTCACCTAAATCTACAATCAGTATCAATACAAGAAGCAATCAGTAATTACAACAAGGTAAAATAAATTTCTAAAAAAACCTCTTTGAATATTTTAATGTCATGGTTGGGACTACGTTATGGCTTTCCCTAGTCATGTCATTCTCTATCACCTAACAGGGATAAGAAATCTTGACAATGACTTTTAAGAGACCAATGAAACCTTAATGTATATGAATTATGGTATAGGCAAAGATTATTGAATACACCATAGCTTTCAAGAACTAACAAATCTGTTTTGTACTCCTTAGAATTTCCATAGAAGTAAAGATGAAGATCATTTGTTTGGTTTACTTTTGTTTTTGAGGAATAGGGTCCCGAATTTTTTATAGAATTTTTACACCTGCGGAGATAAAACTCTCTGCTATGACTCCCATACTCACAGCCCAAGATGGTGAATTTAGGTCACATAGTTCAACAACTAATCTCTTCCCTTATGTCAATAGTTCTATCATTTTAAGTAGATTATAAATCTATAGAGAGCTTATATACACAGGCACACACACTTAGTCTAATTCTTTGGAAATCTTCTGGTATGTGGCATTTCTCAATAGTTCATCAGCTTCTATTGCAGGTTGGCACTTCAGAGAACAGGGAGGTCAAATTGAGAAATTATTTAAACACTGAAATTCGTGCGTGTAGTATGGTTTAAATGAAATATATCATTTAAACTACGTATATATTTTAAACTAACTTTCATTTTGTTCCTTGGCTTTCTAGAGGTGCACAGCAGCTACATTGGGAGAACACTCAGGAGAAAAAGTGGTGGTCCAGGTGTGCTGGAACAAGATTTTGGCTTTAGCTATTGCTTAGCTCTCATCCTACAGCCTCAAGTAGCAAGAGAGGTGAATGTATGAGAGTACCATCTTCACTCACCCATTAGATTCTCAAGGAGAAACTGCATGTGGACAGAGATAAGACAGACCTTCTTCTTCACGTGATGTCTTAATCACAGTCATGAAATAACCAAGTAGTTGTAATTTTAAGCTGTAAAGAATTGTGCATGATTTCTCTACAGTAGTAGAAAGGTGGAATAAATATGATTGCCCTTTCATTGGGCCCATATTACTCTAAAAATTCCAAATTGGAAAGTAATAAGGGCAACTGGATTAAATGACTGACCTAATATCACCCTGTGGCTTGGGGCAGTGGAAATGAAACCCATGCATTGAGTGTAAAGCTCAAGGTGTTGATTTCCATAGTCCAGGACGAACTTTACAGCTTATTAAGAATATTTATGGCCCCCAGAGGAATTCATTTCAGTGGACAGCACGGAAGCTGCTCCTGAGGGAGAAGGATATGTCTGAGCAGAGAACACAGGAGCAAATGAAGGGTGAGGAAGATAGTGGAGCACATCCTGGCCCACCAGGACTGGAGGACAATATTCCCGCTCAGAGCAACCAATCCATAGAGAAGACCATATGTCTGGCCCCACTATGAGACAAAACATCCCGCACGGACTCATAGCCCTACAGGGGACAACACTGGAGACACAGAGTGGGAATTTCACCTGATCTGATCCCACCACATGGAGGTAAAACACTAAGGGCGTGCAACAGAACAGCAAGGGGACCGGAGCAACAAAGTGCCCAGGGAATACCAAAAACAGACTTTGGGGCCAGGAATTGGCACCCCATCAGAATCAACCAGAAAGCACTCCTAAAGGCCAACAAACAGTCCTTGAACTAACCACAGGCTTTCCTTTGTTGTTGTTTTGTCATTGGCTTTTTATTGTTGTTGTTTTGCTTTCTTTTGTTGCTTTGTTTGGCTCTGTCTTGTTTTTGTGCATGTTATTATCTCCACAGGTCTGTCTAAATAAGATAGGCTGGGTGAAGAATCTGGAGGAGAAAACAATGGGACTGACAGTTCCAGGGGGACATGGAAGAGGAGGAGGTGGGGGTAAAAGTAGTGGTGTTAACAAATTCAGGGTCAAGGGAACAATAAAGTGATCCAAATTGGTGGTGAGGAGGGTGTTAGAGGCCTGTTAGGGCACGATTAAGGGTATGTGACTGAGAGGAACTACTGAAACCCAAATGAAGGTGAGCATGATAGTGGGACAGGAGGAAAGTCAAAGAAAATAGAGGAAAGAGCTAGGAGGCAAAGGGCATTTGTAGAGGTCTAAATAAAGGCACATACGTATGTAAATATATTTATATATGAGGATGGGGAAATAGATCTATGTGCATATATTTATAGGTTTAGTATTAAGGTAGCAGATAGACATCGGGCCTCCACTCAAGTACTCCCGCAATGCACGAATACTATGTTCTGTTAAACTGACATTCTGTGATGCTCACCTTCTCGACCTGATGACTGAAGACTAAGCAGGTGAATAAGAAAATGTGGTGAAGAAAGCTGATGGAGCATGGCTATCAAAAGATATAGCATCCAGGGTCTTAAAGACATGAAGGTAAACAATGAGCCATCAGGTTCAGAAGCAACAAAGCCCACATGTAAGAAGCACCCCAGCTTGTGTGATCACAAAGTGCAGAAGGGATCAGATATCAGACATCAAAGAACAAATAATCATACCATTATGTGCTTACCTTCCCAGTATGATTGCTGAAGACAAATGGGTGCATAAGCAAAAATGGTGAAGAAAGATGATGGTTTCCATCTATCACAAGTTACAGCATCTAGGCTCTTAAAGGATTGAAAGTAAACAAACTTCAATCTAACTCAAAAATAACAAAGCCAACATGCAAGAAGCACACCAGCCTGTGTTATCATTAGGTGTCGAAGATATTAGGTAACAGGCATCATCAGAACAAAAAATCATGTCATTATGATTGAGGGGGAGTGAGGAGTGGAGACCCAAGCCTATCTGCAGGCAATTGGACATCCTCTTATGGAAGGGTCGCAGGGAAGAGATGAGCTAGTCAGGGTGCAGTGTAGCAACGATGAAACATACAACTTTCCTCTAGTTCCTAAATGCTTCCTTCCCCCAACCCCTATCCCCACTATCATGATTCCAATTCTACCTTACAAATCTGGCTAGACTAGAGGATATACACCGGTACAGATAGGAATTAGAAACACCGGGAATCCAGGACAGATGATCCCTTCAGGATCAGTGTTGAGATTGGCGATACTGGGAGGGTGGAGGGAAGGTGGTATGGAAAGGATTACAAGGATCTACATGTAACCTCCACCCTGGAGACTGACAACACGAATTAGGTGAAGAGAGACATTGGACAGTGTAAGATATGACTAAATAATTATAATTTTAAAATTAGTAAGGGTTCATGAGGGAGGGAGTAGCAGAGAGGGAGGAGAATAAAATGAGGAGCTGATACCAAGGGCTCAAGCAGAAAGCAAATGTTTTGAGAATAAGGAAACAATGGATGGATATATGGGTTGCTATAAGAGTTGTATTAGCCTCCACTAACATGTGTAAAATAAATAAATTAACTGTAATTAGCGGGGAAAAGATTATGTGTAGCATGCTTAATAAGAGCATTAAATTCAGAGGGATACTGTCATTAGATTTACACTTCAGATTTCATGATCCCTGTCATGAACTTATCTGAGACAATCATCACCATCACATTTAGAGATGAAGGTGACCTGGACTCGTTGTTAGATGCACATAGTCTGGTGTGTAAGTTGGTCAGACAACCCCCAGCATCAGATGGCATAAGATGGCACTTTGTTGGAAATACCAGTATCGAGTGATGCCATTCCAGCCTGTGTGTAAAAAAGAACCAATCCCGCAATTTCTCAATGACACACACAAACATGACTGTGTTTAAACATCTGGGTATTGATAAAATGTATGGCTCTTTCTGTCAAAGCAGTTACTTATTCCTCTCAACAGCATCTGGCTCAGAGAAGTCCAGATGAATTTGGCTTAAATTTGGTTAGTTGTGATATAATACAGTGGTTATAACCAAGCAGAAAATGAGTGAGGGAGACCAACTCTAACTCTGGACCATTTTTGAGACCTAGGATATGAAAAAGAGAAATGAAAAGGGAACCACTGTTGGAAATTAGCTTTTAAAATGCTTGTTTTGAGTTGATACTCCTTAATTGTCAATAATATGAAAAGCTCAATCTGTGAGTTTGGGTAAGTAGCAAAATAGAGTGCTGTGTCTAGAGCATAAATGGAGAGACTGAATTTGAGGATGCTGACATTTCAGATGTACCAGCACCACTTGGGTAAAGGGTATTTAAAAGTGTCCATGGTCATTCTCCAAATGCTGAGGCCCTGTTGCCTGTCAGAAGTGCAGGCCTACATTTGAGTCCAGAGTCTCTATTCAGTCTTCAGCAGGTGTCTTTCCATTGAAGATGTGACTTACAGGTTTTGGCACTTATTCCTACTCTGCTCCTTCTGGTAAATGTTGATTCCTTGCTCACTGCTCTGGCAGACCTGGCCAACTTAAGAATCAACTCGACTGGAATAGTGTTATATTGGGTGCTCTCGAGTAAACAAACAGTCTCTTCTCAGAGTTATCTGAGAGGTTATAGAGTTAAGACCTTGCTTTGTCTGGTGAGATACATCTGTAGTTCACTTTAATTTATTTAACGAAGCTGAGACTGGATATAGATCAGTGAGATACTTAAGGTTTATTGCACCAACCTGGCCCATAAACATATGTGTGCTTAACTGAAGGACGGAGAGATAAATGGCTCAGTGAGCCTTGGCTTTCTTGTGCTCAGGTCTCTTGCTCTCTTATGGTTGGACCAGGGTGCAGCTGCCTTAGCTAGTTCCTTGCTTTAGCTGGAAAGGCTCACTTCCTGCAAGACATCCCTGAAGAGAAGCCACATGGACCTCCCAGGATGCAGCCCTGGGTGTTGGAGCTGCCATGTGGAGACCCCTGTGAGCGCTGAGCTGTTTACACACTCACTGATTCCGCTTTCCTCCTGAAGTCGGCATCATTGCATGTGTTTTGTGAGCTTGAGCAGGACTTTGTTGATCAGTGTCAGAAATATGCACTAGTTTCAGACTTATGGGCTTGGACAGCCCTGGGTTGGGATGCTTTCTTAATTAACACTTACCCTTTATATAAAACTCTCATATATGTATATGTACATATGGGTTTCTGTGGATTTGTTTCTCTAGTCTATCCAGACAAACATAAACAGGAACTGGGTGTTGTATTTACGTTGCTTGTTGGAATGGTGGTGGTTTGTGATGCTCATGATCCAAAAAAGATCCCCCCAAGAACTTGGAGTAAGCAGATTAAGAGCTCCCTGAATGTCAGGAAAGAAAATGGGTTTGGGAAAGTGTGAGGTAATGAAGACTCCCTGATCCTTTCAAGAACTAGATCCTGTTCACTCAGAAATGCACAAGATATATTGGAGTCCAAGGCAAGAGAAGAGTCGTAGGGGGCATGATGGTAAGAATCCTGGACTTAGGAATAGTTGGCTTTCCTTTGACCTTTACCATACACATCTTAAGAACAATTCGCTCTCACTACAGACTGAAAGAAAAATTACCTCATGGTGGCCGTAGAACAAAGAGTGGAGCCTGAACTCAGTCCTTCTCCATTGATAAGTCCAGGGCTCCCCCACACAGCACATTATTCTTCAGGCCTAGGGTGGAATTCTCTTGTCTAGCTGTGAAGGCATTCAGTTCTCGTCAAATAAAGTTGTCTAAATATGACATTGCTGGATGTTCTCCCATGCTTGCTGACAGTTTCCGCAAAGTGAGGGTCTCAGTATCAGGCCAGGTCTATAGGGGATGATAGTGACAGAAAGGCCAACTCTCACTGTGTCAAGGTGTCTTGCTGAGGTGCAGCTACAGGAATCAGGTCCAGGACCGGTGCAACCCTCCCAAAGTTCTCCCTAATAGCTCTGTCTCTTGTTACTCCACCACCAGTGGTTACTGATTGCCCAGAATCCTCCAAACCCTGGTAAAGGGAATGTGGTGGATGGGACTCAAGTGCTCTGATGGTAATGCAAAAGATATCCTGTCATTCCAAAGTCGATTCTCCATCACTAGAGACACAAGAAAGAATCAGTTCTTCCTGCAGCTGAGCTCCATGACTGCTGCGTACATGGCCCTGTGTTACTGTGCAAGGAGCACAGGGAGGGGAAGTTAGTGTGAGCCCAGACACAAACCTCCCCTGCAGGGGAGACATTGGCAGCAGGGGGCACTAAGGCCCCACAGAGAACAGGATTCACATCAGGAGCAGGTGCAGATGGCTTCAGGGCTGGCTATCTTTTGTAATCAGTGATTCTTCTACATCCACAGCTTCCCTAGGGAATCTTTCTCTATTTTTAAAAATAATTCTGTGCCACCTGAAATGCAGGTTTTCCCCCCTTCTGCCATGGTGCAGTCAATTTACCCTCCTCATTCTAAAGAAGAAATAAAATTTTTATTTAATAGTGTCCCAGTGAGAAGACCACATCAGTGCAAGACAGAATCATGAAGTAATTATGAAACAGAATCATGAAGTAATTATGAAAGCTAATTATTTCTAAGGTCTATTTCAAGCAGTGTTAAGAGTGGGGGGAAATGCCTACATTTGTGTTAAGAAGATTCTCAACGTATAAAATTCTACCGTGCAATTTACAAAATGCCTAATGATATAAGCATTCATCCTTCCTGCAGATCAGTAAAATTTGAGCCATTCCGTTGTTATTGTATAACAATTCAATGCACAACTGAAGGAAGAATGCCTAGTCCTATGCCGTCCTTAAAAAGAAAACAAAAATAAAGGAAGGAAGGGTCTCAAAGAGATGAATTGAAGCATAACTGAAACACTGGGCTCAGATATAATAATTGTGGGGAGGCCAATGGACCAGGCAGAGTTTTCTTCCACTCTATGTAGATTCACAGTGAGTTAGAACCAACTCCATAGCACATAACAATAGCAAACACCACACGATCCTAACAAGATTTGCTAAATTTGAGCACACTCTTTTAGCCAGTGTATCAATCTGTCTCCTTGAGGCCTTCAAAGAAGGATATGCTTTCTGCATGGACATTTCAGAGAGCCTGCAGTCTGAGGACATAGTCACTTATGACTATTTAGGAAACAGTTCAAATTCATATCATGAAAATGTCAGAACCCCAGAGTGGTAAGGCAGCTATTCTGGGAAGGGACAGGTACAAGACAATGTGTTTGCAAAATGTAACTTACTGGTTATATTTTGGTGAAAAAGGAAACTTGCACTTCATGTGACATATTTCAGTTATGGGCTGTTAAACTAAGTCCACAAAATGGGAGGGATATACTTCATGACTTAAGTCATACTATGAGGTCATACATCTTCTATCATTGAATCAATCCCAACTCCTAGAAATCTGATATACTGTTTTCTGGTATGTAAACCAACATGGGACAAATAATTTAAGTTTTCCCCAGTCACTGGATTATAGACATCCAATGCCCTAAGTACAAGTACCTCCAGGGTTTCTATACGCTCATAGTAATTTAAAAAACAAACAGAAACAAAAACCAACCAGATGTAGATTTAGTTTCCATGGAGATAATCCTGACTCACTGTGACCCACTAGGATCACCGCTATGGAAGTTTTCTAGTTAAATTATGTCTTGAAAAAGTATACCATTCTATTAATTAGGATTCTTCTAAACTATGTTATATTTCCATCATAAAATAACAGGGCTAGACTCCCCAGATTCCCTCATCGAGCTTAGGGTCACAGCTATGGAATAATATTTGTAGTCAAGCTATGTCTCAGCAAACTATACAATTCTCTTAACTAAGATTCTTCTGAACTGTTACAGTTCCATCATGAAATAATAGGGGTTGACTCTTCACATCGCCCCCTATCACGATGCCCATCTCCAGGGAGTGGTTCCTTATGAAATCATGTTCAAAATACAGAGGAAGAATGCTGCATTATTGTGGTTGTATTTATAAAATATATTTGCTCTTCTAGCAATCCAGGCTGTGTCCAATACTCTTCATCAGGAACGTGCTACTTATACCTGATGGAGAACAGGAACCGGGCATTCCAGAACTCGGCTTATATGCAAAAACAAGTGCGCTATAGAGTAAAAAGCTGACATCATCTCCCCATAGACACCACCCATCGAGGACATTGCCATATAGGTTACTCATAAACCATCAAGACGAAAGTCCACTCGTCATGGAGTGGCTATGGAGTTTCCTTTTCCCACTGGCAGTTGCCCTAGGTAACTAGGCAAGATCCTGGGGTGGGGAGGATGCTATGGTAGCTCCAGAGCACTCATCTTCTGTTTCACTTCTTCACAGGTGCAAGTGCCCAGATCCAGCTGGTGCAATTGGGGGCTGAGGTGAAGAAACCAGGAGAGTCTGTCAAGGTGTCCTACAGGACTTCTGGATATCCCTTCACTAGCTTTAGCATGGTGAATGGATGCCGCAGGTATGGCAGGTGCAAGGGAAAGGCCTTCAGTGGATGGGTTGGATCTACACTACTCTGGGAAACCAGCATATGCCCAGGGCTTCACACAAGGCTATGTCTTCTCCTTGGACGCCTCAGTCAGCACAGCGTATCTACAGATGAGCAGCCTGAAGTCTGAGGATACTGCCACCTATTACTGTGCAAGACACAGTGTGAAACCCACATCCTGAGATTGTCACAAAACCTGGGGAGATGGGGCTGTGCTGCGCTGAGGCAGTGACCCAGAATAGCAACTGAATCCTTTCTTTATTTACTGGTTATGCACTTAGACATGAGAAACAAAGAAAAATACTTTTATTTCCTGTGGAATGAAACCAGTGACCCAAAAGGGGAGGAGGAAAACACATCAGTATGTAACCTTTTCTCAAGTCTCTTGTGTAAATACATCTATCATGGTATAAGAACTATGCAGACTCCATGGAGGTCAGATTCCTCATTTCCAGACACAATGCCAAGAACACGCTGTAGCTGCACATGGACAGCCTGGAACTCCAAGACAAGGGCATCTATTACTCTGTGAGAAAGATCCTGAAAGGAAGTCAGTGTGTCCCTGACATAAATCTTCCCTGCCCTGACGGGGCTGGACTGCAGGGGGCGCCCAGGACCCACCAATTATAGGATACAGACCCAGGAGCAGGTACAGAGGAACAGTTTCTGGACTGGTTTCCTATTGTGCTCTAGTGATTCTTCTCCATCTCACACTTTCCCTCAGGGAATCTCCGATTGTTGTGACAGTTTGTCTACTGCTGATATCTCTGAAGCTAAAAGTCGTAACAGGAGAAAGTACTGTTGCATGCAGAGAAAGGAGCCTGTCTCACATCTTGGGAATGTTGCCAGAGGTTCCCTGGATCATTGTTTAATGAACCTCAGGGAAACCCGGGGAGACTTTTCCAACCTCCTTCAGGGCATCTCAAGTCCCTGGGTTAAGAAAACAGTTAAGCACTCTACTAGTAGCTGAAAGACAGAGAACAGTTCTGTTGAGTTGTTTCCAAGATATCAGAGTCAGTGTAGTGATCCCATTAGTTTTCCTCAATTAGCACACCATCAGGGTTTGTGGTGGGTGTCCACAGCAACTGGTTCAGCATCAGTAACATGTCAGTGGAAAATGACGTTCACATCTGACTCTTTTATCTCCTTAAGAAGTGTCCCTGTCAGTCAGAGTCAACTATGACCTGGCATCTCCTTTTCTCCTACTGTTTTTTTTTCATTTTTCTTCTTCTTCCTGGTTCAGCAATGTCATCTAATTCATGGTTACTATGTGGTTCATAATTGGTGATGCAAAATATTCATATTATTAACACATCTGTAAAAAAATAAACGTGTATGCTAATCTGAGTGCTTCAAGATGCAAACTATAAGATAAATGAAGTTTGCTTTAGTTTAAACTCTTGGTTTAATGTTATTAGGTGCTATCAATTGGCCCTCTATGGATCAAAACAAAGCATTGCCTGGTCCTTGGCCACCTTCACATTCTATGTTTGCGTCTGTTGTTACAGCCTGTGTCAATACATCTCAGTGAGGGCCTTCCTCTTTTCGATGCCCTTCCACTTTACCAAACATGATGTCCTCAGGGATTAGTTTTTCCTGGCAATGTGTCCAAAGTATCTAAGACAAAGTATTGTCATCCATGCCTCTAAGGAGCATTCTGACAGCATTTTTCCAACACAGACTGGTTTGTCCTTTTAGCAATCCATGGTCCATTGAATATTTTTTCTTAGTAGTCCATGGTACTTTGAATATTTTTCTTCAGTACAATAATTCAAATGCATTGATTCTTTATTGGTCTTCCTTAGTCAATGTCCAACTTTCATATGCATATGAGACAATGGAGAAAACCATGAATTTGGTCGGGCACATTTTAGTCCTCAAAGCAGCAACCTTGCTCTTCGGTGCTGCAGATTTACCTAATGCAATATGTTTTTTTTTAGTTTATTAATTGCTGTTCCCAGAGCATTGATTGTGGCTACAAGCAAGACAAAATATATGACATCAACTTTTTCTTCACTTATCATGATGTAAGCTTTCAGTCCAATTATGAGGAATGTTGTCTTCTTTACATTGAGTTTGTATCCATACTGAAGGCCACGATCCGTGATCCAGGTGTCTCAATTCCTCACTTTCATCAAAGAAGGTTGTGTCATCTGCATATCAGAGGTTGTTAATAAGCTTTTCTCCAAACTTGGTGCCACATTCCCCCTCATCTACTGTGATCACTTGTTCAGCACGCAGATTGAACATGTACAGTGAAGAGATACAACCTTGACATACACCTGTCCTGAATTTAAACCACAACATATTACCTGGTTGATCCATGAGCACAACTAGATATTCTGGAATTCTCCTCATTCTCAAGGTTATCCAGTTTATTATGATCCACACAGTTTAATGTCTTTGCATTGTCAAGGAAACACAAATAAACTTCTTTCTTTTATTCTCTGCTTGAGCCATGATCCATCTGACACCAGGAATGCTATGCCTTGTTCCACATCCTCTTGGCTCTGGTCTGAACGTCTGGCAGTGCCCTGTCAATATGCTGCCAGAAACTTTTTTGGATGGTCTTAAGGAATATATTACTTGCTTGAAATATCAGTAATAGCATTCTATATTTTGAGCATTTTTATGGGATCGCCTCCCTTGCAATGGGCACAAATATTGTCCAGTCAGTTGACCAAATAGCTGTCTTCCAAATATCCTTGCACATGAGACTGAGTGCTTCCAGTGTTTTCACAGTTTGCTGCAACAGATAATAGAATTAGGAATGATAAAATAAAATGTAGAGCAAAGATTACCTTATCTTCTACCTGAATAGTGTCCCCGGGCCACAGGCAAGATGTGAATAAAATAAATGCCCGCTATCTTGTTGCAAATTATTTA
Organism: Tenrec ecaudatus; assembly: GCF_050624435.1. Taxonomy (NCBI): domain Eukaryota; kingdom Metazoa; phylum Chordata; class Mammalia; order Afrosoricida; family Tenrecidae; genus Tenrec; species Tenrec ecaudatus. The sequence goes on along the minus strand of NC_134544.1, from coordinate 71,579,758 downwards.
ATCTTTAGTAGATACAGCAATGATACACTCAGCATTTGGGGGGAGGAACTTCTGTAACCCACAGGTCTTGATGCCATCTCCAAGAAAACACTGAATTATTCTAACCAAAGAACATGAAAGATGACCCAGAGAAGTTTGAAAATCCCTTCTCCTTCTTTCCCATGGCCCTCAGGAGCAGCCCCACACAGATGTTCCCCTTCTCATCACCAGAGGAAGCTGAGAGATGCACTCGATTGGGAAAGGCACTGTTCTGCATTTTCTATTGCCGCAGTGCTTGTGTGTGTGTGTTTGTGTGTGTGTGTGTGTGTGTGTGTGTGTTAATGGAGACATTTTGCTCTTCTCCATAAGCTGAAAACCAGCTCTGCCTGATATCTGGGTTACCAGCCTTGACGAGTTTTATCTGGATGTCAGGCTGTACTATGTAAAATCAGAGATGTGTCATCTACAACCACAGTACCCTTCCTTTGAGGAGTCTCCTACAGTGCCCTTCTGGCATCCTGAGTGCTGTCTTTTCTGTTCTCTTGAAGGATGGTCTCTGTCTATGTTTCTCCCTCCTAGTCTCTGTATTCCCAGGTCAGGGGTAGTTCTTTGTCTGGCATCACAAAAGGGCTGGAATGGACATCTCACCCATGTCTCCACTGGCATCTTCACCCAGGTACATCTGCTGCAGCCTGAGCTAGAGGTGAAGAGGTCTTGGGGGGGGCAGTGGGGGAAGGCTTTGAAGATCTCATGTAAAGCATCTGGATACAAATTTTCCAGTAGCTATTGGTTCATCTGGATTGACCTGCAGTGCGAGGGGATGACTGATCCTTAAGATTCAAGAACACACTATAGATTCTCATTCCAAGGCCATATCTTGTCCATGGACAAGACTTCAGCACTGCCTTCCTGTAGTGGAACAGCATGAAGGTCTGACACAGCCATGCATTACTGTGTGAGGACAGAGCGACGGAAACCACATCTCGAAGCGCCCCAAACCCTTGACAGTCACAGCTGCAGAGCAGAGCTCTCAGAGCCATTTCAGGAGGAGATTGTGGGATGGGGAGAAATGGAGGAGCATGGGAACACCACTAAATGACCCACTTGCTTGAGAAGTAAGGCAATTTATATTTGCCTGGAGCAGACTGCTGTCACCAGACCACTCTCAGAACTCATTAATATATAGCTGTGAGCAGGTATTTGCCTCAGGAGAATATAAAACGGGTCACAAGACAAAGACACACCAACAGTTGGGTGTAATGTAGGTGTGAACAAATACGTATATAGGGTGCTTCCTCACGCTTCCGCTTCAGTATGCTTCATACCTACCATGTTATCACCAGCCTGCATACTCCACATCCCATTTCTTCTGCTGAAATCTGAGAGATCAGTACCTCTCATTATATATGGGGAAGACATTCAAACAGTCGTGGATGTACATGGTCCTGTAAACACTAGGATAATTCTAGAACTATGTTAAAAGAAAAGGGCACTATTTCTCTAAGAATGTATGCTTTCCACTTTAATGCAGAGAGCACCCCACCCCCCTTCCCACGCTCCTCTTTCTGTCTTTTGTGTTGCTTTCCGTGAACGTTGATTGTCTGGGATCTGTAATGCTTAGCCGTTGAAGAGTGCTTACCAAACGTTGAGTTGAGAGCAGATTGTCTTTGGTTTCTGTAGGAGACGATAGGACAGAAATTAGAATCAAAAGGATCTAGGTATGCACATCATTAACTTTCTATGACATCATGGCAATGGGTTGTACCTCAGGAATGAGAAATATAGTGCGTTCAGAGTGAAGGGTCTAGGACAACTGGAAAAATGCATATATGTTCAGAAGAACTCTGTGGACTGAGAGTTCATGGGAATATAGAGGCATTTTGTAAATAAGTAATGAATTAATTTAGTATTGTATGAGTGTTGGCAGAGGGCAGCGGTTCTACTAAAGAATTAAACCTGGGACAAAGGTTAAAAGAAACAGAGCTCCTTTCTTCAGTCTCAAAGTTATCCATGGAGCTTAGTGAATTTCCCACCTTGCATTCCCTCCTAGTTAAATTTGTAACAGAGAGCCTTGGTGGCAGAATAGGTAAGCGCTCAACTGCTAACTGTGCTAGATGCATAATCTGGTGTCAGTTTGAGGATTAAGAGTTTAGGGGTGGAGTCTAGGTTGCCAATCAGGATATAGCAAATAAGCCCTCTGTGTGGACATGGCCTTCCCCTGAGGATTCTGGGAATTCCTGTGTTTCCTCCTTGGAGGCAGGAGGCATTCTCTCTCTGCTCACTCCCTGAGAGATGCTCTACTGACAAGACACATAGCACTGCACTGATAGATCCCGTGCCCTAGGAACTGGAGGAGACACGTGGAAACCCCTGCCAACACTGAGAGGCTTACAACACCATTAGATCCACAAGACTTCCCACCCACTGGCCTGTGATCTTCCTGCATTTGGCATCATAGCATGTGTCTCGTGAGTCTGAAGAGGACTTTATAGATTGGTATTGTACATATGGGCTAATATCAGCCTTATGAACTTGATCTAGATTGGGCAGGGATGTTTCCTTAATGGAAAATTACTTTTTTATATAACGCTCTCTCTTATACACATGTGAGTGTCCATGAATTTGTTTCTCTAGTCTACCAAGACTAACACACTAGCCAAAAGTTGGGCAATGCAAAGCTACTTGGTATCTCAGTTGGGAAAAGATCTGATGGCCTGCTCCCATCAGGATCACACACTAGAAAACCGTACGGGGCAGCTCTCTCTCATGAACCGTCACTCTGAGTGTCTCCTAAAACAATGCAGGACTCTTGGTTAATATATTTATAGTTTCAGAACCACAAAATATTCTTAAATGTTGTAACCTGAATTCTATCCAGGAAAAGATTCTGGCTTATTTTTGTTCTTCTTTTTCATGGAAGAAATATGTATACTTTAAATTGTGCACACTTATTTTTACCACTTTATGAAAAAGAAAATAAGTTTCATGACTATTTTAATCATGAACTCTCAAACAGTATAATTAATATTGAAGAGAAATAGGTTGGTATTTTAATAATTACGAATAAGCCACTGACATCACGGTTGTTGGTAGGTGTACTTGAGTTGATATTCCACTCATCACAACACCAACGGGTAGAGTACAACAGCCTGCCTCAGTTCTAAGGAAAATAGCTTGGTGGATTAGAAAGATGAACATTTTTCCAACAAACAAGTGCTTAAACTTCACATCAATGAGACCACTTGAAATAATATTAAACTTCAGTACTATGTAATTGGAAAATAAAAAGGCTTGAAGTAAATATGAGTTTGTGTAAAATTGTCTGTTTGAAAATATTTGCATTTTACTTCTAGTTGAACGATTAGTTGAATTTAATTCATTTTCAATTATTTTGGGGATATATAGTCATTCACATAGGACATCATTCCACTACATTATTTTAGACATAGTTAATAGACAATGAAAACCAAAACACCAAAAAAAGATATAAATTTTGTTTGGTGATATTTCAATGCAGTGAAATATTCTATAAGTCACTGTTAGGTTAGCTGAATTGAAAATCTTCTCAATAACACACACACATGCACATCCATACACATACTTATCTGAGTTACCCAGAGGAATAAACCTGGTGAAGTAGATGTGTGTGTGTGTGTGTGTGTGTGTATATATATATATATATATATATACAGAGATTGATATCAAGAAATAGCTCACATGATAAATGAGGACTCACAAGTACCAAATCCTTGGATTAAGTGGCAGGCTGATGTCTTATATGATAAACAACACGAAACAAAGCCTCACTGTCATCAAGCCAATTCTGACTAATAGCATCCCTCCAGGACAGGTAGATCTGCTTCTGTGAGCTTCAGGGACTGTAACTCTTTAGGGGAAATACAAATCCAAGTCTTTCTTCCATGTAGTGGCTGGTGGGTTCAAACTACTGACCTTGAATATGATAGGGGCAGGTGGCTGTCAGGCTGCTAAGATAACAGGGATTATGAGGGCTAGTGAATCCTCACTCTGCAGGGCAGGTGCTAATAATCAGAGATCAAAGTATGAAGTCCTGGTTATTCAGAAACATAGTTGTGAACTGAGGACCATGTATTATCTTTGTTTGTGGTCCTGATGGTTTCTGCTTCCCAAAGTGCTCCTTCAAGGTCATGATCTACAGACTCTGAAGAAATTCCATTTCAGGGGAAAGGGAATATTTTCTAGGCAGAGAGGTAAACTGAGGGCAGAGAGACAGACAGACACATAGGCAGAGAAAAACAAAATCTAATTTATGTTGACATGGAGGTATTTCCTGGCACAATAACCCTTCAATGCACCTGACTCCAAAGATATTTTTGGTGCAGACTACTCGCCCAAGTTAATGAATGTTTCAAGGTGTATGACAAATAGCACCTTGATTCCGGTTTCATCATGAGTCAATGTTTGGGGACCATTTAATTCCTTTATTAATACTTTGGAATATTTAATATTTTCAACAAGAGTGAATGGACATTTGGAATGATTAAAAATGTGAGCATTCAGGGAACCCTGGAGAGTTGGTGACTCTTTGATGTTTATTGGTCTACTTCTCCATTTACCATTATCTGTCATTCTTTATGAAAAAAAATCACTGCCATTGAGCTGATGCTGACTCACAGGGCCCTTATAGGGCAGGGTAGAATTGCCCTCGTGAGATTCCAAGACTGGAGCTTGTTAGGGGAGTAGAAAGCCCAGAGTGTCTCTGATGTATGGGTGAGGATTTTGAACTGATTACCTTATGGATCACAACCCAACATGATCCATGGTGGTGTAGTGAGTACGTGTGAGGCTGTGTTCTTTAAGGTCAGTAGTTGAAAACCACCAGCTGCTGTGCAGAGAAAGCTCAGGCTTTCTATTCCCATAAAAAGTTAGTCTCCAAAACTCATAGGGGCAGTTCAACCCTGTCCTACAGATTCGTGCTAAGTCTGACTGGACTCATACAGCAGTGAGAGATCTTTCTTTATATCTATTTATTATCTCCACATAGCTAACATAAATTATTTATCTGCAGGTGTGTTCACCAATCTATCTTTTATTTTTGACACTATCTAAATATCCATCCACACCTTGGAGTCTAAGTTCATTTACCCTATTCCTAGAGATTTCCTGGATCCATAACTAAATCTGGATGCCTGAATATGTCCTGGGGTGGATAAAGAGAACCCTGGTCTAGTAGAAGTGAAGAACTCTGAGACAGAACTGTCTTCTCTCAATGGTACTCTCAGCATCATTCTCCCCACAGTGTGAGTCTCTAAGCCAGGGACCTTCCTTCACCTTATTTAACGTTTACATACAAATGCATCTCGCACATGCAAACTTCTCTTAGGCAGCCACAAGAGAACACTGGACACGTGAACTTAAACTCGGGTTCCTCCTCATCGTGGAGAACAGTTCCTGGGTGTCAGAGACCTCATGTACAGGGACATGAAACATGCGTTGGTTTTCCTTTTTCTGGCAGCAACTTCTAGAGGTGCATGCTTCAGGGGTTCCCTGTGAAGTCTGGAATTCTACCTCGGAACAAATGGTTCAGTGGGTTTCTCCCTGTGTCCAGGGATCCTGTCCCAGGAGCAACTACAGGAGCCAGGCCCGGGACTGGTGAAGCCCTCGCAGACTCCGTCCCTCACCTGCACGGTCTCTGGATTCTCTTCAACCAGCAATCGTGTGCACTGGTTCCACCAGACTCAAGAAAAGGGGCTGATGTAGTTTGGTATGATATGGAGTCCAGGGGAGTACACACGATACTCCAACTCTCCAGTCCCGAGTCAGCATCACCAGGCATATCTCCAAGAGCCAAGATTGTTTAAAGCTGACTTCCGTGAATTATGAAGACACAGCAGTCTATTACTGTGCAAGAGACAGGTATAGTGTTGGGAAAACAGTGTGAGCTCAGACAAAAAATTCCTTGTGGTAGCCAGCAGGGGGACGGTGTGTTGGGGTCCCCAGTACACACTCAGTTTAGCGCCCTATCTTCTCAGCAGATGCTATGGAAAGCAGTTGGGTGTGGGCTTCTTCTCAGAAGCTGTGGTTTCCACACCTTGTCACCACCTCCCTGGGGACTCCCAAGCACAGTAACTCTAGGGAAAATTTGACAGGGAACAATACTTTTTCAAGTGGATGGATTTGTTTGTCTTCCACTGATCATCCCAGAGATTATTTCAAAGCAATGGTTCTTGGTGAGACTTTGGTTTGCAGTTCAGGGAACTAAAAGGCATCATTAATGGCAAAGTTTAGAAACAATGCAGAATTGTTTCTAACATTGATCACGTTAAAACTACATCTGGGGTGAAGGAAAAAAGAGGAGCTGATAACAAGGGCTCTATAGAAAGTAAATATCTAGAAATGAACGATGGCAACATATGTACAAATATGCCTGATACAATTGATATATGGATTATAATAAGAGTTGTAAAAGCTCCCAATAAAATGACCTTTTAACAATAAAAAACTAAATCTTTCCCCAGCTTTCACATATATCATCAATTTTCTCATTTATATGAATACTCATCAATCTATGTTACTGCAATATCATATTTAGAATAACCTGGGTAATGTTATGCACATTGATATTAACAATCTCACATTTCAGAGGAAATATTTTCTCCCAGAGATACCTTGAAATTCTTGAAATTTATCTCAGTTTGCCAAACTTAGGGAAGTTCTGCTGGCACTAGTAGATAGAATCCAGGGATTCCTTTTTTAAAATCACAATAAATATATAACCCCAAATATCAATTATGCTAAGATTGAAAAACTGTACTATATAGCCTTAAAACTTACCATGTAAATACAAATATTCATCTGCAGAGTAAATGACAGTTTATGAGAATTACACTTATGACCATCTTCACCAAATCAAATTAGAACGCTTAACCCTTTATAAATATGTGGTTATGTTATCAATAAATTCACAGTTGCAGTTATCCACACATTCATACATATTTTTGCCTAGCCAAGAAGAGCTATAGTTTATGTAAGAATTAGTAAAATAAATTCTGCATTCATGTGTTTATTCCAAGTAAAACATGTTTAAACATGCCTCTGCTATCAGGGGATGACTGTGGCCATATTTTCTCAGTAACACACTCAACTTGGTTTCATTAGGGTGATTAAAAATACATGTTTGTGTGGAAGTCGTGAAAGAAAGAAAGAAAGAAAGAAACTAGGTCGACAGAAAGTCTGTCTTCTGCACACATGATAGTTAAAAAATGGATCAAGTGTTATAAGAAATATAGTGGAAACTTCACAGATGAGCCAAAGAGGGGAAAAAGTCAACTGCTACAAATGATGAAACTGGCAGACATGAAGTGCTTGTGGAAGAAGACCGTCGAGTTACCATTGAGGAGGTAACTTATGAAGTGAGAATATCACATGGTTCTGTATTTTAAATTTTAAGTGATAATTTTGGTTTCTTGATTGGTGCCAGAAACCAGTACACATACATCAATGAGCTCAAAATATTGATATTACACAATTGTTTTAAAAGAAAACTGAAATTAATGAAGCCAGCTTTTGGTAATGAAACTTAATTATTGATAAATCTTGGATGCATCACTATGATCCAAAGAGAAAGACACAATGAAAACAGTTACTTCTGAGGGAATCATCTAGGTCGATATTCAAGGGATAAAGTTCAATTCAGAATATGACAGCGATTTTATGGATTCTAACAGGTAGGTCTGGAGTGAAATTCTCATAAGACATAGAAAACCTAAGAATATTACTATGAATAAGTTTAAAGAAAATAAAACATGACATTAGTGAGAAAACATCCTAGAATGTTGCACAAAAGATCTTTTCTATCTATCATGACAATACACCAGCTCATTCTTCAAGAGTTGGAAAGGTTGTCCATAGAGGATTTTATACCAAGGACAAACCTTACACCATGGACACTGAAGAGCTGACTTTCCCCTGCATATTTCTGGGTGTCCCCAAAAGTAAGAGAACTTCCTTGAGGCTTGTGGAACTTTCATTCTGATGTGCTGTCAATCAAGGGGGATAGAATTCTTTGGGGGAAAGTTTAGAAGAATAGCTTTACATTTTAATTTTTTTGTTTAGTAAAAATGTTTAAAATTGTAGAGAAACATTTTGTATATATATATATATATCCTATATCTCAGAGACGGAGCAATATGGCGACTGAGTAGCACACATGGGAGGGACTCCACAAAGACCAGTGGAAAATAACTGCAAGAGGGATATCCTATACTTCCAGAATGAAGGATTATCAGCATAAAGTAGACACAAATTTAGTGAAAGATCAGTAACCTTTGCTGATAGACTCCACGTTGATATCGACTCTCAACACTAGCCGGCTGTGTGAAGACCCCCAAATCTCTAGACCTAATTTTCCCAGTCAAGGAGCTAGCTTGGATGATGGAGGTGCTGAGATTCAGGGACATAAGTCTACAAGACCAGCATGAGGCTGATATATGCACAAAAAGACTTGGCTTGCAGAACAAGGCAGGAGAGCTCTAGTAGGATGCCCTGGAAGCCTTAGCTCCCGAATAACAGAGATAGTACAACCTATCTGTGGTAGTCAAAAAATCTGGTGTCAACTTGACACTGTTAAGGGTGAAGGGGTAGAGTTTAACCTGTCACCCAGGCTGCAGCTTGATGACCTCATTTAGAGGTCCAATTGAGATTAATATCTCACTGGAGGCCAGACACATACTCTCTGCTTCGTCTTCCTACTGACAAGACACATAGAGCTAGGCTGATGGAGCCAGAGACCTGAAACTGGAGGAGCCACATGGAGACCCATGCCAGCACTGAGAGGCTTCCACCACCACTGGATCCAGAAGACTTTTCACCCATTGGCTTGCGATCTTCCTGTATTCAACATCATTGCATGGCTTCGTGCGTCTAAAGAAGAATTTATGTACTAGTATTCACATGTGGGGTAATACCAGACTTATGGAATGATCTAGACTGGAATAGGATGTTTTCATAATGTAAAATTGCTCATTAGTATCAAGTTCTCTCATACACACATATGAGTATTTCAGGATTGTTTCTCTAGTCAACCCAGACTAACACACTACCCAAGAAGTGTGGCAATCACTCTACAGTACAGCCTGCAGTGATCACAAATAGTGATTAGAGTAACTCTCCACAGAAACTGGGGGAGGTGAGTTCCAGGTTAGAGATATGCAGGCAATTAGTTAGGGAATGGACCACATCAAAGCAGAATGTGCCTCCCATAGGACTCTCATCTTCAGTAGGAAGTGTGCAGGCCAGATTCAGAACTGTCCAAAATCTCTTTGTGTCTTTATTTATCTATTTTCAGTCTCTCTTTTCCAGTTAGATGATATGATTCAGGAATGGTCATGCTTCCCAATGCAAATCTGTTCACATTCTCAATATGCCATATTCATGGATAAGGATACTGAATATAAAGGAAATGTCAATACTACCTAATGAGATATTTAAATAAAATTCAATTCCAATCCAAATACCAACTTAATCATTTAAAGAAATGAAAACGGCAACAACGACAACAAAAACCTATGACTGACTTCATACGGAGAGTCCCAGGATAAGCAAGAGACCCCAAAAGAATAAGAACAAGGTAGGGGCCTCACAGAAACCAACCTTACAATTATTACAGCCACAGCCATCAAAACAATCTGGCATTCATACAATGACAGGCATTTTGACCAATGGAACAGAATAGAAAACAAATAAATAATCCATCCACAAGCAGGCAACTGATCTTCAATAAAGGTCCAAGGGGAATTTATAAGGGACAGCAACATTCTTTTCAACAATGGTGCCGGCACAATTGAATCACAACCCTCAGAAGATGAAAGAGACCTGAAACTACAGCTCATGTACAAAAACGAACACAAGATGATCAAGGACCTAACGTCAATCCCAGAGCTATAGGGTCCATCTATAAGGAAGCAGGGACACATGTAAGTGCCCCATTGCAGGGCACTCGTACACTGTCAAACAGAGCAAAAGAAGTACACACAAAGAAACAATATAGATGAGAGTGACCTTCTAAAAATCAGACATTTTTGCATCAAAAGAATAAAAGGGGAAACCAAGCAACAAATAAAACAACAACAACAACAAAATTCTTGTAATTTTAGGCTGCAGTGTTGTATGTCTATTTCGTGTACAACTATAGACAACTGGAGCAAATATGATTGAATTTTCCTTGGAGCCATATTTTTCATCATTTCCACCTTTCAGAATTTTGAGAGATTCAGTGCACCTTGATTAAGTGACCGACCAAGCCTAACTCCAGGAGATGGGGGACTGCAAAGGAAACCCATCTGCGTCTAGAGTTGGATGTGTTGCTCCTTCAGAGTAAAGGGAGCACCCAGGAGCTCATTGAGAACATGTGTACCAACCCTGTTAGGAAAATGATGTGCAGATGGGTAATGTCATGAGGGTGACATTTAAGGAGACCCCTATGAACCACTGCTATGAAATTATCTGAGATGATTGTGGCAGTCAAACTCAGACATGGAAGTGAGCTGAACTCATGTGCAGCTACATCATGGTCTCAAGCTTAAATCAGTCAGACAAGCACCAAGGGTAGACGGTGAGATGGGGACTTGGTAAAATGAACAGGATCAGGTGATGCTCTGCGAGTGCACATATGACAAGGGAACTGACTCAATTATCTCCACATGAAAAATGCTAGTGTCCTGTGCTTATACCCCTGGATTGTACTGATATCTATGTGTCTTCGTTTCAAAGCAATTGCTTATTCCCTTCAGCAAATTCTGGCCCAAGGAAGTCCAGGTAACCAAAACCTTGTGCTTGGATTTCCCCATTGTAATATGTATGTGTGTATATATATATATATATATATATATATATTCAGTAAATGAATGGTGTCAAAGCTTAGTCTGGGGAAAATATTTTAAACTGTGTTATTGAGGCTAACAAAAGAAACTCCATTTTTGTGAGCTGCTAAGTGACTTACCTGTTCCTCCCTCCCATCTCAAAACGTAGACTGCTAGTTGACCTGTCCTTTCTCCCTCCTCTTATGGGAAAGTATCTGCTTGTGATTAATTTTAGCATGTACTCCCATGTTCCCAGGTTCTGGACACAATTAGTTTTGACTATTCTTCAATATATCATTTGTTCTGATTCAATATTGCTTCCTTTGATGTTGTAATCTGAACGGTGTAGTTAATCTTATGGTTATGGTAACCAGGTTGTTATAGTCAATTTTGGCATTGTTTCTTTTATGATAAGGAATGTACCTGGTAATGCATGCTTGGTTTTTTTAGTTGCAGAATGTTATAATCAATGCTGTGCCCTGTAATGCTCCCTAAGCCTAAAGAATAGTAGCATTAATTTTTCTTTCTTCTTCTGTCCATGCTTGAGTACATCTTAGACAAAGGATAAATAAGCTTTTTGCCTTTAAAAGATTGACTGAAATGTGGACTTGGGACTGCAAACAACAAATCACTTTTAGATTCTAGCCATCCAGTTATAACCAAATAAAGACTCTTCTAAATTATCAAGACATTATACTGACTGTCATTTATTTGAAAATGATACATTATGAAGAAAGTATTTGAAGAAAGTAGCATGGCTAGAGATAGTGGCGCAGCTTCTAGAGTCAATAATATGAACAGTTTTACAAAAGTAGACTCTCCTTGAGTTTAGGGAATAAATGTAAGGTGAGACCCATGAGCAGTTGTAATGGGGCTGTGTCCAGAGCACAAATGGAGAGGTTGTCGCTGGTTGGAGATGCTCCCATTTCAATTGAACCAGAGCCCCCTGGGTAAGGGACATTTAAGAGTGTCTGCGCACATTCTCTAAATGTTGAGGATCAACTGCATGGATGGACCTAATGTTAATGGAGAGTGCCTGTTGGGTCTCAAGAAAGTGTCTTTTGGTTCAAGATCTAAAACACTGTTCTTGGTTCTTCTTACTCTGATTATTTTCTCAAATGATGGTTTTCCACCTACTGCTCTTCTGAATTTTTATACTTGAAACCAGGATTCGACTGATTTGACATCATTTTCGATATTCCAGAAAACAAAGGTGCGTGTGTGCGTGTCTATTGAGAATCTTGCATTTTTTAGCGGCTACAGAGTGAAAACATTATCTTGTCTTAAGCCCAACTTTTATAGGCCACGTGTTCTTCCCTGAGACCCTTTGGCACTCGAATCTCTTTACTTACACTGAGAGTGACCTCGATCATTAGGCTCTGGGATGTGGTGTGTCTATTGCTTGTAAGAGAAGTGGAGTTGGTGATGACCATGACCCAAGGTTGGGAAAATCCTGGCGGAATAAGCTTAGTAGCAGGACAATGCCAACTGGAAACATTCTGTCAGAGGCTTCAGGTCAGATGTGCATAAATAAAATGCAAAGCTAGGAGTGAGACATATCTTTCTACCCAGTGTCTGGTTTAACCTCTCCTGATCTTCAGAATTTGGACTGACCAGACCCCACCACCACGTGATTGATTCCTTCAAGCTTTCATGAATTTCTGGGGGATGTTGCAGTGATTCTCGGAAACCAGATACATGAGGGGATCTCCTCAAGGGAGGAGTGGGTGGGAATTGGAACTGAATGGCTTCATACAAGAGTTGGACCTTTGAGACATTATCAAGCCCAACTCCTTGGGACTGATTTGGTGTTAATGCTTCTAATAGATATTACTCTCACACATGTAAAACTTCTCAGTAATATGAGGATGTTAATTAGGAGGTGTCAGGGTGGACAGGAAAAAAATGGGTCTTGGAGAGTGTGATCTGAAGATGCCTTGGTGTCCAATGGATGTTTTCAACAAACCCTGTCCTGCCCACTCTCTGGGACACAGGACTTATAGAAGTCCAAGGTAGGGCAAGGGCAATGAGAGGCTGGAAGAAGAGAACACTGGACTCAGAAATTCTGGACATTCTTTGTCCTTTACCACACACCTCTTCAGAAAAACCTTCTTTCATTATAGACTAACATGCATATGAGCTAAAGCAAGCAGTTACCCTAGAATGGGCTCAGAAGGAAGAGGGGAGTCTGGTCTCTAACACTTTCTGCTTATAAGGACAGGGCTCCCTCACATACAAATTATTCTTCAGGCACCAAGGTAAAATTTACCATTGGGCTAAGAAGGCTATCAGTCCTCTTAAGACAGGGCTATAGGTCTCTTGGGAAAGCAAAGCTGTGGTCTAAAGATGCTATTGCTGTGTGTTCTCCTGTGCCTGGTGACAGTTCCCCAAGGTGGGGGTCTCAGACATCTGACTTGAGTCTATGGGGATGGTTGTGACTTCAAGTCACTGACTGGGACCATCTGTTTTTGTTTGCAGGGATCCTGTCCCAGGTGCAGCTTCGAGTCAGGCCCAGGATTGGTGAAGTCCTCCCAGGAGCTTTCCCTCACCTGCAGTATCTCTGGTATCTCCATCACCAGTGTTTACACCTGGAGCTGGTTCCGCCAGCCCTTGGGGAAGGGACTGCAGTGGATGGGAGATATAAGGTATGATGGTAATACATATTATAATCCGTTCTTCCAAACTGGACTCTCCATCAGCAGAGACACACCGAAGAATCAGTTCTCCCTGCAGCTGAGCTGCGTGACTGCTGAGGACACGGCCGTGTTTACTGTGCAATGAACACAGCGAGGGGAAGTCAATGTGAGCCCAGACACAAACATCCCCTGCAGGGAAGACACTGGGCAGCAGGGGCCACGCAGGACCCACAGAGCACAGACACCCAGGCCTACACAGGCACAGATGGATGACAGGGAGAATTTCCTGTTGGAATCGGGGTTCCCTCACTTAGCTCTCAGCATCCCCAAGGATGGTGTTTTTTTCTCTCTACATTTTCTCCTCACTGAAAGCTTGAGAAGGAACTAGCCTTCTCAATTCACAGTACAAATAGTCAACAGATTAACATGGTCATTCTCATTATATCTCTTAATCAAAGTTTGTTGAAGGGTCAGGTCTCTGGAGATGTCTCTCTGCATTGCTCCCTGTGGGCTGTGGGTAGTGACTGACAAAAGATCTCTAGGTCTGAGAAAATAATTGTGGTGACTTCTGGGGCCAAACTTGTGTCATGTCTTCAGGGATGCTTGCTACCCATTGTCTCCCTTGATGCAGAAACAAAGCATATGGAGACCCTCAACACTGGGAACAGGTGCACTGGAGTGATCTATCTTCTTGGCGGAGTCCTATGTGAGATTCCTCTTTGGAGTCATAAAGAGTCCACATTCTTTGGAAGGACAGTTTTGATTTTAAAAATAGCAAATGTAGAATTGGGGTCATGATAATTGGGAGGGGAGGAAGCATTCAGGAAATACAGGAAGGTTTTGAGTTTCATGGTTGCTACACTGAACCCTGAGTGACTCATCTCCACCGCACAACCCCTCAGGAAGGGATGTCCAACTGTCTACAGATGGGCATTGGGTCCCCCATCACGCACTCCCCCTCATTCACGATGATGTGATTCCCACCACCACCACCCCCGGCCTTTGTTGTTTGAGACCTGGTCTCCTCTGTCCTTCAGGATCACCTATGTTGGTGTGCTGCTTCCGTGTGAGCTTTGTTGCTTGTGGGTTAGATGGCCGCTTGTTTGCTTTCAAGCCTTTAAGTCCCCAGACACTATATCTCTCAGTAGCCAGACACCATCAGCCTTCTTCACCACACTTGCTTATGCACACTTCGTCTTCAGCGATTATGTGAGGAAGGTGATCACACAATGATTGTTTTTGTTCCTTGGTGTCTACTACATGGTCCATTCAGCACCTTGTATTTACTTAGGCCATGTGTTTTGTTGCTTCTGAGCTAGATGGCTGCTTGTTTGCCTTCAAGCCTTTAAGACCCCAGACGCTATATCTTTTGATAGCCGGGCACCATCAGCTTGCTTTACCACGTTTGCTTACACACAGGTCTGTCTTCAGTGATCATGTCGGGAAGGTGGGTGCGATAGTTTATTGTGCCAGCCTGGCCGATAAACACAAGTAGGATTAACAGAAGGGCAGAGGGATAAATGGCTCGGTGAGCTTCGCCTTGCTTGTTCTGTGCCTCAATTCAAAGTGGTACACTACCTGTGGGATGCCTAGCCTGTGGACTTTGTCGCTGTAAGTTAAGGTCCCTTTAAGCCCACATGATTGGAATGTTCATCTCTGGAGCTGGGGACCGACAGTTGATGACAGTTGAGGACCTGCCTTCCTGTTTGTTGCCTGGAGATATATATCCCAGCTCTCTCTACAGAAGGGGACTGGCAACTGGCAGCTCTCAAGTCTTAAAGGACTGCTAGTGTCTCACTGCTTTATAATTTAACTGTTAATTTCTTGTATTATCTATCTGTATATAATTTAACGGTTCATTTCTTGTATTATATATCTATCTTTATAAGTATATTTATATATAATTACTAGCAACCTGGTTTGTCTCTCTAGAGAACCCTGTCCAACACAGTGGGTATCATGCAATGACCGTTTAGCAGGGCAAGGTGCTATTGTATTGGGGGAGTATGCATGAGGAGGCCCAGTGTCCATCTGCTACCCTACTATTGAACCTATAAATATATGCACATAGGCCTATTGGCCCCATAATCATAAATATATGTACATATGTACATGTCTGTATTTAGGCTTCTCTGTATGCACTTTGCCTCCTACTCCTTTCCTCTATTTCCTTTCTCCTTCCTCCCGTCCCACTACCATGTTCAGCCTTCATTCTGGTTTCAGTAATTCCTCTCAGTTACCTTGCCCTTGGCACTCCCTACCAGTCCTCCCCTCCCCTCCCTCCTCTGGTTTTGAACCACTCGCTGTTCCCTTGTCCCTGTGTTGTGCGAGACCCCAATTCTACCTTGTGGACCTGGTTATACCAGAGGATGTACAGCGGTGCAGTAGGGATGTGGAAACACAGGGAATCTAGGACGGACGAACCCCTCAACACCCACGGAAGGAGTGGAGACACCAGGAGGGAAGGGGGTGTAGAAAGGGAGAAACGATCTTGCAGATCTATGTGTAACCTCTTCTCTGGGAGATGGGCAATGGGGAGGTGGGTGAGGGGAGATGCCGGGCAGTATAAGATAAGATATAATAATTATTTATAAACTGTTAAGGGACCAGGGGAAAGGGGGGAGCGGGGAGGGAAGGGGAAGGGGAAAAAAAGGAAAACCGAGCTGATTCCAGGAACCCAAGTGGAAGATGAATTTTGAGAATGACGAGTGCAACGAATGTATAAGGGTGCTTTGCTCAATTGATGTATGTACGCATTGTGATAAGAGTTGTATGAGCCCCAATAAAAAGATTTATTAATAAATAAAGCAAATGTGTCACGAGAGGAGGAAATTTCAGACTAATATCTAAGAATGCTCTTTAAAATTGAGAATAGTGAGCCTTCTCACATATTTTGAACATGTTATTGGGGAACCAGTCCCGAGAGAAGAACATCCTGTTTAGTAAAGTGTCAGCAAAACAGGAAAATGCTCAGTTAGATGCGCAGACAGAGTGGCTGCAAACATGGTCTCAAAGTTAGGAGCATGTGAGGATAACTCAAGACTTGGCAGTTTATGTGTTTGTTCTCTTGTACACACAGTTATTGTGAGTAAAACTGACTCAAAAACACCGAACAACATCCCTGATGAAGTGCGGTACAGAACATTTAGATTAATTCTGGTTAGCCAAGTAATTACCTAAAATAACAATATATTACAGCTTTTTATATTCAGAAAGTGATAAATTATTTAATATTTAAAATTCAATACATATACCATTCCTTATTAAATTTAACTATATGGCTATCATAATCAGGAAAATAAAGTTTAATAAATAAGTAATAAACATGATATACAAATATACTCTCCCTGATACAACATTGGATTTCACATTGGAATGCCAAGTACAAGATCAGCAGTTCAAAATCACCAGCCAATCCAAGAGAGAGTGATAAGGCTCTGAAAAGATGTGCCAGGATTATAAATTGTATCATTAAAATCCAAAAGGGGGGATAGTATCAGGGCGTAAATTGTGAGATTATGGTGTGCAGAAAGCTGTGGGTGACACTGAAAACTCAATACACACTTACAGGAAAAACTCAAAACATACTTACAGGATTTACACCGGTTATAAGCCTCCGGAAATTTCCCTCGAACCTTAATTGAGGAATGGAAATAACCTGGTGCTCAGATTGAGAGCATTGGAGAAAGGACTAAAGTAAATTAAAATGGCAAATCTGACTTGAATGATTAAAACTTTATCATTTGATCTCCCTTTTGATACCCTTTGTGCTTGATTTGGTTTTTAATATTTTCTGTGGGTTTTTTTTTTTCCAGGTACAGGTTTATTGCTATGGTGTTTTGTCATTGTTGGTAATTTTTTTGACTCCTGGTTAGGTCTTTTTCTATATTTTGAAATTTTTAAACCCCAGGATGGGTGAATCTACAGAGACAATAATTAGAATTAGGGTTCTGGGGGCTATGGCAGGGGATGTGGCAGGTAAAGGGAAGTTAACATAAAGGATTTCAAGAAGGAAGACAATGTTTTGAAACGGATTGTGGTAGTGACTGTACAACACTGCTTAATAGGACTGAATTATAGAATAGTATGATGTCTGAAATAGATCATCATAAAGTGTTTTTAAGTCTATATTAAAGAATCTTAGTTGATAAACAAATGTTTCAGAACACTTTTATTTTGAACATATTTAAAAATTACTTTTATATAGCACAGTTGCACATTCAAAAGGGAGTCTAAAATTGATTATCTAATACATATGTGTCAATTTCTCAATGAAGGAAAAAGATTTCTGGCGGCTGAAACAACACTAAGGAGCAATCTCTTCGGTCCTAGAGGGTCACTGTGAGTGTGGGTTCACTTGGTGCCAGTGGGTTATGGAAATTGTGTCTCCAATTTGTATCTTATTTTGATTGCATTTCTCCAGTAGTTTGTTTTCTGTGTGTTCTGTATTTTGTTTAACAGTATTTAATATTATTATCAGGAATTGTTCTATTTTTCCATTACCTTGGTCTCCACATAATTTTCTTCATGGTATTCTTATTTTAATTATGCCCTTTCATCTGTGACATCACTTATGATATCATTTATAATATTTTTATTAAGATGTTAATGGTTTATATTGTTTATTTTGTAGTTTATTTACTCAATCCTGTCATGGAGAATTTTACAATCGCCCCACATCAATTTTAGAGCATCGTCCCCTGCCCCGCCATAGGTAAATTGCCTCTAAGATGATTTATGCAATCACAATCTGTCCTAGTGCTCCCACCCCCTCCCATCTTCATTAGTTACTCCCCAAATCCTGTTTCCCTCCCGATCTCCCCCTACCTATTCCTATAGACCCTTATAGACATTATTATCAACATGCATCCGCTCTACCTGTACTTCACTGCTGGATGACCCAACAAAAACAAACAAAAATGCGCTAAGGTGGTAAGGGTAAAAACATAATAGTATAAAGACAAACATACAAACAATGTGCAAGAAGGAAAAGACCACCAAAAATATTCAAAAAGCCAGGGAAGAGGTTTCTGTCATAGAACCAGTAAGAAATGCTTGCGCCCAGAACAAATTGAAGTCTCGTCTGTTTGGTGGTCCCCTGGCCAAGTGTTGAATTCAACCTTGCATAATCAGGATGACCATGGTCTCTGACAGTAAGGTTGACGGAGACTCTTGCCTGTGACTAGAGCCATCTGCCAGTGGCTCAGTCTGACCAGATGCTCTGCAGATGGGTTTGGGGCTCTCACCATGCCCATAGGCCTCCACAAATTGGGTGTTCACAATGTGTGCTCTGATGCTTTTCTCCTCACTGTACTGCTGTTTTGTAATTGCCATCTTTGGGTCACACGAGCTGCTGTGCTTTCTCAGTGTGGAGTTAGCAGACTCCTTGCTTAGATGGCTGCTTGTTTGAATACAAGCTTTTAAGACTGCAGACACTGTTCTGATTGATAGTCAGGCACCTTCTGGTTTCTTCACCACTTTGCTGTAGCGCCCTTATATCAAGTGATCATTTCATTAAGCTGAGGATCAAGCAGGGCCATGATGTAAGAACTGATTGTTCTTAAATTGGGGATAGGATTTAGTGCAAGCTCCAAACCCATTCCTTGATCTATTCCTTTATTTCCTTTTATTGGATAAAATTAAAATGATTTAACTTGGGAACCACTGTATAGGTCTCATTGTTCCATAGTTCAATTCTGTCTAAACTAATTGTGGAATTGCTTGCATACTCATAACATGTTTTCCAAATGATAGGGTTCCTTCCCAGACTTCTGGAAATCATCTCCCTTTTGTCTCCTCCACCCTTCAAGCACCCTAAACCCTTGTTATACTTTCGTTCCCTGTGGGCTCAACATCCCTAGGTTTCATTTTCTGAAAAATAATAAAACAAATTACACTGCTTCAAGACGGTGAGCCCCAATGGCGGCACACCTCTGAGAGACAGGCTAATATAGATGAGTATAAGCAGACTGCAATAGGACAGCCACACAGGGTTGCCAGGATAATACAGGTCTTAACACAGCACACTCGCTGTACCAAGACTTGTTTGTTTGTTTGACAACCAATAGTACACAGCTCTTGGTACAGGTCTTTTCTTCAACCCGACACCATGTGTTTTCCTGCTTAAATCCTCAGGTTACAGTGAGTCTGGGGTAGAATCCAATTCCCCCAGTGGAGTTCCCATTTGGGGATCTCACAGATGCAGCTCTGCAGCATGACTTGTACTCTGAGAGTCAGGATTCAGTTTCCCACTGTTCTGTGACATCTGGCCTAGCTTCCCAGGTAAACCCAGAGTCCTAGGTCAGCTCTGCTCTCCCAGTGCAAGACATGAAATACCCTCCCTACCTGTTGATCCCAAGAGCACCTGCAGTCCCTCCTTCCCCCAGTTGGCTGTCAGCTCTCCTTTCCCACACCCCAACAGACACGCACTTATGTTCACCCAAAATTGACTGTTCCATCCCCACTCTCCAGAGCTGCCCACCCCTACCATCAATAAGCCTCACCCCTTTGAGAGGGCCACCACCCTCTCCAGGGGACCTCACCCCAGATCCATATTGCTACCACTCAGCCTCCTGCCCCCTTTCCCGCCACCAATGGATCCCAGATATAAGGTCAGGAAGTGCCCTCTGGCCAAATGACCTCCACTGTACTTACCTTGAACAGGATTTGTGGTTCATGGCACCGGTCCAGCTCTTTCCCAGGTGATCTAGTTCCCAGCCAGAAGACCTGATGGCCAGTAAACTTGAGCTTGTGCCCATTCTGCTACCTTTTCCAAGTGCAGCGGACTTAGATAGCATTTGTCCTTTTGTGCTTGACTAACTTCACTCAGCATGTCTTCCAGATTCCACCACGACTTGAGGTGTTTCATTGCTGCTTTTTAGGGATTCTATTTATTTGTGTGTATGTATCAGAGTGTTTTAAAAAAAATGTATCTACTCTTCTCTTGATGGGAATTTGTTTCCAGCTTCGTGCTATTGTGAACTGTGCTGCAATGATCATGGGGGAACACATGTCTGTTCGTCATCTCTTTCTTATTTCTTTGGGGTATATGCCCAGTGATGGTATTGGTGGGTCATATGGTAGTTCAATTTCCATCTGTTTTATGTATCGCCATATCTCCTTCCACAGTGGCTGTACATATTTACATGCCTACTAGCAGTGTACAAGAGTCCCTATCCCACCAGGCCCTCTCCACCCTTTATTGTTCTCAGTTATGTTTTGTTTTGAAATTGGGATACAGTACTGGGCTTTAGTTGGTATCACATTGTTGTTTTGATTTCCAGTTCCTGGATGACTAAAGACCTGGAACATTTCCACATGTGTTTATTAGCCATTTAACTGTCATCTTGTGTGAATTGTCTGTTCAGGTCTTTTGCCCATCTTATCAAAAGTTTGTTTTTTCCTTGCTATAAGCTTGTAACATTCTGTGGATCTTAGTAATTAGTCTTTTATCTGATGTGTCATTAGATGGAAAATATCATATTCCAGTCTGTGGGCTCTCTTTTTACTCTTTTATTAAATAAACTTTTGATTTACACAAGTGTTTTCTTTTTCATAGGTCCCATTGATCTATTTTACCTTCTATGAAGTATGTTTCTTTTGTTAATTCTGCCAGCCCATGTATTCCCTGAACTAGGCCTCCTAGCAATGTCCTAATTTTCTCACTAATGATCCTGCTAGCTCAGGATTTTACATATAGGTCTTTAATCCACCTCGAGTTTATTTTCATGCATGGAATAAGATATCCAGGTGGATATCCAAATTCTTCTGCAGGTGGATATCCAGATTTTCCAGCACCATTTATTGAGGAGGCACCTGCTTCCTATTTAATGTCTTTTGGGTTGTTGTAAAAATCAATTGTATGTGGATATTTTTATTGTTGATTTTCTGTCCTGATTCATTGGCCTGAGAATATTGGTCTTTAAAAAAAAGTTTATATGCTGTTGGATTCCATTGGCCAGGACTTTGTTGAGGATTTTAGCATCTATATTCATGAGAGATACCGGTCTGCATTTACAGAGGTTATTGTGGTTTGGGGCAAGGGAGGAGTATAATCAATCCACTAGAGTCCCTTATGGACTCTGTGAATTATTCTTAGAAGAGTGAACTTTTATTGTGCTTATAACAGTGGTTTCCTGTACAGCTCAGAATTATCCGCTGTTTATGCGTGGTCCTGGGGTGTAAGTTTTCTAGTACAGTGGATGGCCCAAGGAAGAGGAGTGTACATTCAGAAGTGGATCAGGCTAGAGTCTGGGCACCAGTTCTGAAAGGTACCAGTCCTGTGCAGGAAAACTGCCGGGAAACCTGGAAATGCCAGGTCCCATTTCTACTAGCAGGGTGAGGAGCTTTGTGATTCCTTTCTCAAATCAAAATAGAAACACCTCCACCGACACCTAGCCCCGCTCCTGGAAGATTCCAAGCACTCCTGTTTCCCGAGTGCTGAGACTCTCCACGTGGCCTGGTCTAATCATCTGCAGGAGGGAGCTGGGCATAGCTAGGGATTATCACCAGTGGGAGCTCTCCTCCCTCTGCGGACCTTGTGGTTCAGCATCAAGCCTCCAGTTGTCTCTGCAGGCTTCTGTGGGATGCTCCTGAAGTATCAACTGTTCGGTCGGGAGTTGCCACAGAACCTGTAAGGGAAGCAAAACACAGGAAGGTGCTGTGAACTGGGACGGCATGATTGAGAGCACAGCTGTGCTCTCTGTGGGTAAACCAATTTAAAGGACGCCCGGTATTATATCCCGGTCTCCCAACCCAGCTACCACCCACAAATTTGGCGATCCCACAGCAGCAAGTTGTTCACAGGGGCGATCAAACACTTGGTTTTCCTTTTAAGCATATTTTTTCACTTGCTGTGCTTCAATTTAAAGGTAGATTTATAAAAATAGCCTTATTCTTCCTTCCAACAGTATTCCCCTCTATTGTAGTGTAAGGTCAACTTAACAGCATAATTCTGTTAAACCATTGTCTGTGGTCGCCAACAAAAGCAGTTTACCCACAGACATTGCATGCAACAGAACTTTGCACACACAGAGATGGAGCCGGCTCATCATCAGGAGTGGTTCCCACTCCCCACAGCCAGCGGTCTCACTCTGCGGCCAGTGCAGGGATGGTGGTTTGTAAGCATCCCTCGCTTGTGCTGCTAAAAGAACAGTGTTCCCTCCTCACCGGCAAAGATGACAAAATAGGGCTGTGCTATGAGGCAGAATCTACTGGAAGGCAGGGAGTTCGTTTTCTCGGTGTCTTGTGTTTTTCTTGTAATATGTTTAACAATCAGTTTGGGGATGTTAGCAGGTGATAAGCCAAAGGTAGAAAGGGCAGGCTATAGGACCTAAAGAGTATTTTTGAACACAGAAGCCCTGGAAAGGCAGTTATCCAGCAAGGTCACCACACCCCAGTAGCCAGACTGACATAATTGATCCGAAACACATCTGGCTCAGTCCTGGACTCCAGGGAAGGACAGAGGACTAAATTCGGACTGCCTTCTTCCTCAACTCCCAATTCCTATTCGGGTTCATCTCAGATGTATTTTGCAACTGGGGGTAATACTCTTGAGTTTTGTTATGTGTTTTTCTGTTTAACAGTACAAACCCAGAATTGATAAATGTATAGAGGCAGCAAGACAAACAAGGGTTTCTTGGAGGTACAGTGGGGCAGTGGGTGGGGTAAAAGGGAGCCGATATTAAAGAGTTCAAGAAAGAAGAGGATGTTTTCATACTGATTGTGGTAGCAATAATAAAATACTGCTTGATGTGATTGAACTGTGTTATGATATGGTATCTGTGTTACTCTGGGTAGACTAGAGAAACAAATTCATAGACACTTGTGTCATTGAGAAGTAGCTTTATATACAAGAGCAATCAAATATTGAGAAAACATCCCAGACAAGTCCAGATCAAGTCCTTAAGTCCAATCTTAGACCATATGCCCGATAGCTATTTTTAAAGTCTTCTTCAGACTCACAAAACACATGCAATGATGCCAAACGTAAGAAGAGCACAGGCCAGTGGGTGGGAAGTCTTCCGGATCCGGTTGCATTGTAAGCATCTCAGCGCTGGCATGGGTCCAGCATGGCATGGTTTCTCCAGCTCAGGGCACTAGCATAGTTGCATGTGTCTTGTCAGCTGCAATGTCTCCCAGGGAGTGAACAGAGAGAGACAGAGACAGAGAGACTCCTACATCCAAGGAGGAATAAAGGAGTTCCCAGAATCCTCAGGAGAAGGCCATGTCAACACAGAGGCCACACTGGCTATGATCTGAGTGACTGGCTAGACTCTACCCCTTCACTCTTAATCCTGTCAAATTGACAAATGATTATATGACTACCACAGCTAACTATAAACTGGTTTGGGCAAAAATGAACAATAAAATAAAATGATAAACATAGACTATTTCATTATGAATTTTTTTGGTAAATTCAGTTACTGGCTTATATCATAATCCCTTTTCCTGTTCAATATTTTAAACAGTATTTGATATGTTGTACTGGCAAGGATTTCCATCAGTTTCCAGCTATGTGTGCAAAATTTTCTGTCATACATTGGAACATATTTTTCTCATGAAACATGCAACACAATACTATTTGCAACATTCTTCTCAGGTGTAGTTCAGTGGCATTAGATTATTGTTTTCAACAATTACCAACATCTGCAAAATTTCCCATCAAACATAACAGAAAACCACCCCCAAAATAATTCTGGCTAGAAACTTTCCTCTTAATATCGAATAATTAACTAAAAGTTCCTGTTTCAATTATTTTGAATAGAAGCCTGATTTAAATACTTACCCATTCCTCTGTAAGGAATGCAGCCTAAACCCTGTCGAATAACTTTGTCTTTGAGCCAGATTTTTTATACCAGTACTTTATTGTGGCACATATCTCAATATCAAAATCTTTATAGCTATGTCTGTATATCATACTTCCTTTCACTATATCCAACTCAGTGTTTGCAACTTGTAGCACTCTCTACCTCTAAAGCTTTTCACACTGAGGGACCAGAGATAAAAAATAACCTCAGGGAGAAAGTTGACTTGCAGGGGTGCTAAGAACCCACAGGAGCCTGGATAAAGACTGCAGTTAGAACTGCTGTGCTGACCTCTATGGTAGCTCCACTGCCATGTTTGGAAATCTGCAGAGACAACTCCAGGTCACACTCCTGACCAACAGTCTGAATGCTTATGACCAGAGAAAATGTTACTGTGTGGCCCGCAGAAGTTGGAAGGCAGTGTAAGCCCAGGAAACACCTCTCCTGTATGTGATGGGTTGCTGTCAGCAGGGGGCTCAGAATACCCATCACCCACATAGGGTACTAAGCCATGGGAAGAAAAATGACCTTCTTATGATTTCTGTGGGTTCCTGTAACCCCACAAATAACCTTGTTGTTAGGAAACCTTTTTATTCCAATATTAAAAACATAATATGACAAAGTATCTTTTACCCCTTCCCAAATATTCTGAAATGTTATGGGGACAAAGAGTTTTAGGGATGACATATACTTGATTCCCTACATGGTCAGAGGTATGAAACGATTCAGGTAGGCCTAGTCTTGATTCCATTGCATGGTAAGGATAGAGATCGTATTTAATTTCACCAGATCATCTGTGTACTTCTGATGGTAATGGATGTAAAGCTACATTAAACTTAACATCTGCACAGCTGTCCGCATGATTGGTAGAGTGAAGACCTCAGAGAGAGGGCTGTGTTCTCCCAAGGACTCCACCAGCATTGCTTTTCTAGTGTGAGTCCCAGAGGCAGGGGCCCCATTCAGCCCTTTCCACCTTTACATACCATGCACCTCCCACACGCAAATGCCTGACACGAACCCAAAGGAAACCACAGCACGCATGGACTTAAAATTTATATTCCTTCTCACCCGGAGAGCATTTTCTGGGTGTCACGAATCTTATCCACATGAACATGAAGCATGTGTGGGTTTTCCTCTTCCTGGCAACTCCGGGAGGTGAGTGGTTCAGGGAGTCAGACATGAAGTCTGGGAGTGCAGCATTCGAGCACATGACTCACTGTGTTTCTCTCTATCCCCAGCTGTACAGGCCCAGGTGCAGCTACAAGAGTCAGGCCCTGGACTAGCAAGGCCCTCACAGACCCTATCTCTCACTTGTGCTGTCTCTAGATTCTCTTTAACCTGCTATCATGTGACCTAGGTCCACCAGGTTCCAGGAAAGGGTCTGGAGTGGATTGGGATATGGGAGAATGGGGGCACAAAGTATAATCCAGATCTCCAGTACTGAGTCACCATCACCAGGGACACCACCCAGAACCATGTTTATTTAAAACTGAGCTCTGTGAATCCTGAGGGCACAGCCATGTATTACTGTGCAAGATACCCAGTGATGGGAAGTCAGTGTGAGCACAAACACAAACTCAGTTTCAGCAGAGACAAGGGAATGAAGGCAGTGAGGCTTTCCTCTCAGAAGCTGTGGTTTCCCCACCTTGTCAGCACTTCTTCAGGGACCACC
Source organism: Tenrec ecaudatus (assembly GCF_050624435.1). Taxonomy (NCBI): domain Eukaryota; kingdom Metazoa; phylum Chordata; class Mammalia; order Afrosoricida; family Tenrecidae; genus Tenrec; species Tenrec ecaudatus. The sequence continues at coordinate 71,553,828 of NC_134544.1, read as the reverse complement.
GTGCATGGACTCTAGGGAACCTTCATGCATCTGACCATGCCTTCTTTTCATTGGAATGGGGTTTGTCTATCGTTCACCAGGCAGATTTCAGAGCACTATGTATTGCTCAGACCTCAGTTTACAATTTAGATACAACCTACTGCCATTTGTTGTCAAACTTAGAAATATTTAATACAGTTAAAAAATGATCATGTTGTCTCAAATTTTGTCTACATCCTCAGATATATCTTGAATTTTTTCATTCTAATGAATACTCACTAGTGCACATTGTGCGATAATTTCCTCTTAGAACACCCTAGAAAATATTGTCTATGCCAATACTGTTGTTAGGAAACAAATAATTATTAACAAATTCTCAACAAAATGAATTCAAAAGAAAAAGAAGTACAAAGTGAGGTAAGGGTCTTGCTTCATTTTTCTGCAGGTAGATATCCATTTTTTCTGGTACCATTTATTAAAGATGGCATCTGCTTCCCATTTAATATTTTTTGGGACCTTATCAAAGATCAGTTGCTTGTATGCTGATGTTTTTACTTCTGGGTTTTTGGCTCTTTTCCATTGTTCTGAATATCTGTCATTATGCCAGTACCTCTCTGTTTTGACTACAGTGGCTGTAAAGTATGTGTAAAGTTAAGGTAGAGCAAGCCCTCCGAATAGCCTGATTTAAATACTTCCCCTTTCCTCTGTAAAGAATGCAGCCTAAACCCTGTGGAACATCTTTACTGTCTTTGAGCCAGATTTTTTTTTACCAGTATTTTACTGTGGCATATATCTCAATATCAAAATCTATAAAAATGCCTATATCTGTAGATTATACTTCCTTGAGCTTGTGCCCTTTCTGAAACTTTTTCCAAGTGCAGTGGACTTAGTGGTTAAAATCCTAATGTAGTTGACTGACACACTGAGGGAAACCAAGGAGGGTATTTGCAAAGTCACTATATAGCCAGAGCTTTCCTTCTGCGTGAGATCACTGGTATGTGATGTCACATAACTACCTGTGGAGAGTTTCCCATCTTGACTGAATTGAAGGCTTTTAAATTTTGTAGATTTATGTCAAGAAAACTTAGAAACAAAGGTAAAAGTTTGTTACCCACACTCATTACAGCTACATGATAACTATCCTACAAGAAAGCATTAATGAGACACGGGCTCTTCATTTTTAAAAAAAACTTTTTTATGATTTCAAACTTTACAGAGTAAATTGTATTCCATTGAATTCATACATTGATTGCAATTCTCAAGACATACCAGCATTCTTCCCACTTCAGCCCTCCTTGTGTTTTTATATTAGTCCTCCTTCTTTCCTATTCCTTCTTGCTTTCAAAAGTTCTGATCCATAAGCAAAAGCTCTCTTGATTTAGTATGGTTGATTTTTCTAAGGAGTGCATACCTCTCAGATGTAATTTTTCCCCTCTGAGCCTGTATATTGTTGGGCTGAAACCTGAGTCAGAGGAGTGAGTACAGTTCCAAGAGTGAAGAGTCACTAGAGGCCATAATCTGGGGATTCCAAGTCTACATCAGACCAGTAAGCCTGATCTATTTTATGATTTTGGTTTGTTCCACTTTCTTCTCCCACTCGAATCAGGACCCTCTTTTGTGATCCCTTTAGAGTAATTAGCAGTAGAAGCTGGGCACCATCTAGTTCTTGTCTCAGGGTTGTGGTGGTTGATGGTCCATTCATCCTCAGGATGAATTGTCCCACACACCTTCTATTTTCTTTATTTTTAATTTATTGTACTTCTGTGCTGTCACCTGGGGGAGGGGGAGGTAACAAAGAGAATGCAAGTGTGGCAGGCACAACTGGCAAGTAGGTGGGCACTCTACTGGTTGGAACATCTGTGATCCAGAAACAGGTTCAGCTCTCTTTCAGGCACTGAAAGCTGGAAGAGCATACACTCTGCGGAAGTCTGGAAGGTCATTTGCCCCCAAAATGGTGGGCCATGTCAGTAGAGGGACAGCAACACAGAACATGGGTACCCATATGGTAAGTCCCAACTGTCCTTTCCCACACTTGGCCCAGGCCAAACTCCAGCACCTCTTCATTTGTTTTGAAAGCGTTGTTAAACTAACTCCAATGAAAGGTTTCTTGTTGAAAATTTCTCATGTTTAACAAGATCTGACATCCAATATAAGATGTTCCACATTTAATTCATGCAAAGGGCTTCTTTCCTGTGTGAAATCTCTGATGTGCTGTAAAGCATTGCGTCTGGCTGAAAGCTTTACCACACTCACCACAGACATAGGGTTTTTCTCCTGTGAATTTGTAGATGAATTTGAGATTTCCTTTAAGAATGAAGGTTTTGCCACATTCACTACATATATGGGGTTTCCCTCCAGTATGAGTTCGCTGATGAACAGTGAGAGAAGTCTTCTGGATAAAGCCTTTGCCACACTCACCACATACATAGGGGTTTTCTCCTGTGATTTTGTAGATGAGTTTTGAGATTTCCCTTACAGATGAAGCTTTTGCCACATTCACTACATTTATGTGGCTTCTCTCCAGTATGAGTTCGCTGATGAACAGTGAGAGAAGTCTTCTGGATAAAGGCTTTTCCACAGTCACCACATACATGGGGTTTCTCTCCAGTATGAGTTCGCTGATGAACAGTGAGAGCAGTCTTCGTGATAAAGGCTTTTCCACATTCATCACACACATGGGGTTTCTCTCCAGTATGAGTTCGCTGATGAACAGTGAGATCGTTCTTCATTAAAAAGGCTTTGCCACATTCACCACATACATGGGGTTTCTCTCCAGTATGAGTTCGCTGATGAACAGTGAGAGCATGCTTCAAGATAAAGGCTTTTCCACATTCACCACATACATGGGGTTTCTCTCCAGTATGAGTTCGCTGATGAACAGTGAGAGCACGCTTCCGAATAAAGGCTTTTCCACATTCACCACATACATGGAGTTTCTCTCCAGTATGAGTTCGCTGATGAACAGTGAGAGAAGCCTTCTGGATAAAGCCTTTGCCACATTCACCACATACATGGGGTTTCTCTCCAGTATGAGTTCGCTGATGAACAGTGAGACCATCCTTCCTGAGAAAGGTTTTTCCACATTGACCACATACAAAGGATTTCTCTCCAGTATGAGTTCGCTGATGAACAGTAAGTTTACTCTTCCTGATAAAAGCTTTTCCACACTCAACACATACATGGGGTTTCTCTCCAGTATGAGTTTGCTGATGAACAATGAGAGCAGTCTTCGTGATAAAGGCTTTCCCACATTCACCACATACATAGGGTTTCTCTCCAGTATGAGTTCGCTGATGAACAGTGAGAACATCCTTCCTGAGAAAGGCTTTTCCACATTCACCACATACATGGGATTTCTCACCAGTGTGAGTTCGCTGATGAACGGCAAGCTTACTCTTCCTGATAAAAGCTTTTCCACATTCACCACATATGTGGGGTTTTTCTCCAGTATGAGTTCGCTGGTGATCAGTGAGAGCAGTCTTCCTGATTGAGACTTTTCCACATTCACCACATATGTGGGGTTTCTCTCCAGTATGAGTTCGCTGATGAACAGTGAGAGCATGCTTCAAGATAAAGGCTTTTCCACATTCACCACATACATGGGGTTTCTCTCCAGTATGAGTTCGCTGATGAACAGTGAGAGCACGCTTCCGAATAAAGGCTTTTCCACATTCACCACATACATGGGGTTTCTCTCCAGTATGAGTTCGCTGATGAACAGTGAGAGAAGCCTTCTGGATAAAGCCTTTGCCACATTCACCACATACATGGGGTTTCTCTCCAGTATGAGTTCGCTGATGAACAGTGAGACCATCCTTCCTGAGAAAGGTTTTTCCACATTGACCACATACAAAGGATTTCTCTCCAGTATGAGTTCGCTGATGAACAGTAAGTTTACTCTTCCTGATAAAAGCTTTTCCACACTCAACACATACATGGGGTTTCTCTCCAGTATGAGTTTGCTGATGAACAATGAGAGCAGTCTTCGTGATAAAGGCTTTCCCACATTCACCACATACATAGGGTTTCTCTCCAGTATGAGTTCGCTGATGAACAGTGAGAACATCCTTCCTGAGAAAGGCTTTTCCACATTCACCACATACATGGGATTTCTCACCAGTGTGAGTTCGCTGATGAACGGCAAGCTTACTCTTCCTGATAAAAGCTTTTCCACATTCACCACATATGTGGGGTTTTTCTCCAGTATGAGTTCGCTGGTGATCAGTGAGAGCAGTCTTCCTGATTGAGACTTTTCCACATTCACCACATATGTGGGGTTTCTCTCCAGCATTGAGATCACTCTTCCTGGTGAAGCCTTTCCCACATTCACTGCATATATAGGACATTCCTGCCACATGAGAATCCTGATGTCCCTTGAGGTATGACCCACTTTTGAAAGTTTTCCCACATTGCAAACATTTATATAGCTTTTGTCTTTCATGACTTTTTTGATAATGTTCATTGAGTTTGAACACTTTCTTGAATTTTTGCCCACACTGACTGCATTCATAGGTCTTACCTAGTATATCAATAACCTGGTGCTCATAGAGCACAGAGTCCTCGATGAAGGTTGTTCCACATTTATTACCTGTGTGTGGTTTATCAATTTCATCAGACTCCTGATGTTGAATGCATTGTGACTTCATGAGCCTGGGTGGTTCACACTCAGGGAATTTCATTTCAGTACAAAATCGCTCTTTTTCAATGTGGAGAAAAGTTTTCTCATCTTCACTGAGCACAACTGACTTCTGTATTTTGTTGCTTCTGTTCTGATTTAATTCTAGAATGATTAAATCTGATTTTACAATTTTTTCATGTAATCCAAACATCTCATCATTTTCCTTTGGAGGAAAATTATTTTTATGCTGAGGATATGTATTAAATTTAGAGCATTGTTCTATTCTGTCCATGCGTCTTTCAAATTGCAAGTGCTCAAGCAAATGATCATCATCTTTCTGGATTTCTATAAAAGAACAGAACATTAACTCTTTTCAACATCTTGGTTTACAATGGACCCCTTAAAATACGCATTGATACAAAGTAGATCTTTAGTGACAATCCTCTTTTATGAATATAAATAAAACACTATCCTTAATGTTTATTGCCCATTGAATGAAATACAATCATGTAAACAATTCAAATGATAAAAAATAGTTTTTATAGAAATCAAGTTGGATATGAAAGTGATGAATAGACACAGATTTGATATTTGCTTAAAGAAGTACATGAAAACATAAAACAAACATAACAGAAGGAAGACATTGAGACCAATAGACCACAGGAGTGATAAGACTTGCTAATTCCAGTGATTAGAGGTTAGATGTATTCATTTCATCCATCTTTACTGAAAGACAACTAAGTACTAGACAAAGTTGGAAATGTAAAACATGCCAAATGTTCTACTTGGGAGAAAACCATTTTTTACAGGTATATATGAAAGGGACTAGGGTACAGAAACACATTCTTTATGTTAATGGAGCCTGTATTCTAGCTCACAGCTCTCATCTTACAGTGTTGTCCTTGGTGGCGTGTAGGTGGCTGTGATGCCAGAAGCACTGCCACCCAGTGTTTAAAATACAAACAGGATCACCCATGGTGTACAGGTCTTAGTGGAATCTCCAGAAATAAGGACTGGGAGGAAGACCTGGTGATCAACTTCTGGAACATGAACTCCTCAGGTTTAATGGCAATGAAGTAACACTGAGGAAGTACTAAATCCTTAAAGTACAGTCAACAGTAATGATGTGGATGGAGGAAGAGCTTTGGGGACCTTCAATGCTTGACATGGCATGACTGAAAATGAGAAAAAAATAGCTGCTAACATCCTCTAATCATTGGAAAATGGCACACATGCAATATTATCAGGAAAAATTTGCAAGTTGTCAAAACAAAACGGAACGGTAAAAAATTGATAGTGTATGCATTATTCAACTGTAATAGACTGGTACTGGCTATTTTTAATTAGGTAATCAAGTGGTTTATAAGGCTGAGATTGACAAATTCAAGAAGATTGGCATCATATTCATTATCCAAAAGCACACTTCAGTGTCTTCCCTGATGTATAATCTTGTCAGTGGTAGGCTAATATTCATATGCCTGCAAGCAAGACCAGTTAGTACAAGTGTTATTTAGTTTTGTGCGCCAATTAAAGCAAATATAGAAGCATTCACTAAGTTGGAGAAGAGTCCCAGTCACATTCTCTTAATTAAAAATCATGGCCACAATATCCTCTCATTATAGTGCTACCTTAATGATACCTCATACAAGCACAGGGCTAATTACTATCTGCCAGCAGCTTTAACTACAAAAGCAGACATGTTGTTATTGTTCTCCCCGCTCAGGAGACAGTTACTCCACTCCACCTACCCTCAGCACTGGTCTTAAGTTGGTCATCCAATTATTTCAGGGATCCTCAAGGTAAAGATCCTGCCTACCTTGTTAGGTAGGTAGGTGTCTGCCTGTGCATGTGGGGGGGTGGTGGTGTAGCAGGGGGAGCTGCATGCCATGAGATTATATAAATTGGTGAAAGAATGCAAAGCCTTTTTATTTCTGCTCTTCAATTACACAACTCTTCTTTAGGAACCATCCAGAAGGCATTTAAGAGACAAAGTGATAGTTGATTCCTTTAGTGACAGCAACAAAGAGAACCTGATTGCTTTTAAAGCTAGGCATCTTTCAGCTGAGTAGCAAGAAGTCAGGCGCCTGAAGCAGCTGTATACTAACATCTTCCTGGAGGGCAGTTGTGGGGAAAACTCTATCTGGAGATTGCGCATTAGCAATTCTACCTTTGGAGCTTGTGGAGGTTTTCTTCCAACACTAGTACTGGTCTCCCAAGCCCTGTGGTCAGAAGTATAGAGATAAGGCTGCTCACACTTTCATCTAGGTTCTGTTTTCCACAATAAAGAAATTGATGGGAGAGGGGATAAAGGAGAGCTGATATCAAGGAATTCAAGAAGAAAATGTTTCAAACTGTGGTAGCAATTGTACAGTACTGCTCCATGTAATTGAACTATGGGATGTAATGATATCTCTAAGAGCACCCCCAAAAATATATTTTTAAAATATGTATTGAAAATTTCACATGAATTTTTCAGCCTGACATTGATCAATCATACAATGATGTACACTGATGAATGTAAAATTTGGGGAAAGTATCAGTAGTTGGAAAATGTGACCTTAGGAATAGAAATGACACGCAAGTTTACTGATAAAATTTTGGTACTAATGATGAATTCATAGCAAATTCCTTATTAAACACCAGAAATGGAAACTACACATATGGATCTTTCAGAATGGAACAAATGGAAATCATATCAACCACATCTATAGAAAGAAATGGTGGAGAAGCTCATTAGTCAAAACACGCCTAGGGGTTAACTGTGGAACAGATCATAAATCGCTAAAATCCAAGTAGAAGCTAGCCAAAGTAGCTAGAGCACAAGCTTAGAGACTATGTAAAGAATAAACTTGAGGAATAAAAGATTGACTGAGGACTAATGACAGAGACCAGATGGGATGTGGGATGACATGAAAGCCAACTTACACATGGAAATCAAAAGGCTACTCAAAATACAGAAAAGAAAAGAGAGCAATATTGAATATACTATGCATTGTTTGAGTAACAGCAATAAAATCTATTGGAATATACTGCAAAAATATTCTTTAGAAGCAGCAACGGTCATCGTTCGTGTATTGGAACCTGTTAAGAAATAGTGGGTCTAAGGAAGGCACACTGTAAACTAAGGAATACACAGCAGACATGTGCGTAATGAAGAAAGCAAGAATATAAGATGCTGATTGGAGGAACAGACAACTTCAAATAAAAATCTTCCAGGTAAAAAAATATTGAAGGTACAGTGCTAAAGTATGTTCTAAGCTGATAACAATTTTCTTGCTAGGAAGATGATTTTAGATACCTAAAAATAACAGAAGTCATAAATGTGTTTCACCAAAAGGAGTAAAATATGGAGAAACATGTCTGTTAAAGAATTCCAACAGAGAAAGAATTTGGCCATCTCTCTAAGAAAACAGAATAACTTATGTCACCTGCATGAAGAAAACTTTAAAGGAACAGGACAACAAACACGAAAATGGACACCAAAACCTTTAGAGAAACTCCGAGGGGGGAAGCTAAGGAAGCCCAAAGGAGACCTGCTTATGGTGGGGGCTCAAGATCCAAGATGGTGCTGCACAATACAAATGGCAATCCACTCTTATTCAGTAGGGGATGAATGTGCTGAATTCAGAGGACAGTTATAAATTAAGAGTTATCTGTTTGGAGAGAGGCTTGCAAGATAGATTTTCATAGTAAAGTGGAAACATAAAAGAAGGGAATATTTCAGAATGTTAAAGAAAATTATGGCAGCAAACATATAATAGTGTAAAACAAGAAAATAGAAATCTCATCTCATAAGAGCTACAGGTGCACTTCCCTCAACATCTAGGACAAGTGAACTCTCACATTCAAAGTAGCACACACTTTTATGCAATTTCGGACACGTATCATAGATATGAGGCCTTCTCCTTGTTGAATCAACTACCCCAGCCAACTCCCCTTAAGGTATTTTGACCATGCATCTGAAAAAATTCCACTATAGCTTGCTTCTACTACCAAACACAGTTCTCTTGTTCCAACTGAGAGAAAGCTTCTGGGGTGACAACTAGATAACCTGTTTATGAGAAATTACAGACTCTTAGACACCAACATTAACGTAACGTTTGTAAAGCCTGTAGAATTTTGTATTTCTAGGAAAATAATGTTCAAAGGAACAAAGTAAATAGTGTTCTCTCAAGGGTAAAAGACCTAACCCACTAACCTAGGATGAGACAATGCAATGAGAATCGACCTCTTTGAGAATACCACAAACACCGCAAAGTTTTTAACACATAAGACAGGAAAAGCCAGTGACGAGGTCAATGACTTGAGAATTCTCCTCACCAATGGAAACCAGGTTGCGATAGTTCTCCAACATCACATCCTGATATAGGGTCTTCTGAGCAGGGTTCAGGAGCTGCCATTCCTCCCGGGTGAACTTTACAGCCACATCGTTGAATGTCAGTGGTTCCTGTAGTAAGAGGAGTCTACTAAATGAAGTATTTTCCATTTGAAAATTAAAAAAAACTCTTACAGTAAAGAAAACAAAACAGTAATAAAAACTACAGTGGTAGTTCATTCCATAATGTGCCATTAACCAAGGACAGGGTAGAAAATATCTGACCTTATTTCTTCATTCGCGACCATCGGCCCAGAAAACTAGCCCTATTTTCAGAAAGAGCTCCAGTGTTCTGAGAAATAAATGTTTTCAAATACGCATTCTCCAGGTCAAATAATGTGGCCCCCACAATAGCTAGCTCTCCATTAAGGAGCAGACTTAAAGGAGATCCCATAGTAGAGGAATCATTTCTGTGCCTGGCTACTTCACTGTGCCTGAAAGTTATCTGGAGGTCAGAGCAATCAGGTTCTAGAGCCAGCCCAACATAAATGTAGCAAATGCCTGGGGAGGGCACAGGGCCGGTTTGAAGTCAACTAACACTAGGTCAAGATGGTAACTCAGCATCTTGCTTGTTTATAATTTTACCCGCTTATGATATGACCCATTAACTATGTACATGCTACCTGCATGACATGAACGCCTTATGGAAAGATGTGTAAGCTCCATTATATATCCCCATTGGAAAATATATTCACTCTCTCAGTCCTGACATGGGAAGAGAGCCCCTGTGTCCGGCTGTCTGCTCTCTGTCTTTTAATATTTGCCACAATTGCAATGTCACTCCTGAGGATCACTTTTGGAGTGTTGGGGACCCTAGTGCCCGAAAATAATGCACCCACTCATAAAATTAGAATTTTGAGGTCCAGTAACATTATCTGAATGTTCTAGAAATAGCTCAGCTTTACACTCACACAAAGTAGATAAACACCTATTTGTTATAAAATGGAATTAGGGTTTCTACCGGCATCACCATTATAAGAGGCTCGGTACCTTCAGTGACAAGAAGTATCAGGAACAGTGCAGATCGGGGAGGTCAAACATACCTCAACTCTCCAACATTTTTTGTCAACTCTAAAACAAGTCAGTCCTTCCACACCACTCTGTCTCACTTCTGGGTTTGATAATCTGTTGCTGTGGTCACCCAACACTCAATAGATCAAAGCGGTCTATTAATGAACAAGGTACAACTCAGGATCAGGAACAAGAAGCTATAACTCAGAACCAAGATCAGAATGTTCACAGATATTATCTCCCTTCCTGAGTGCAGAACAACTTTCTAAGCTCTTAATGGCCACTTTAGGACAAGCTCCTCTGGATAACCTTAGGACAAATTCTCCTCAGCCACCTTTGGACAGAATTACCTTTACTTTAATTGCAAGGTCCTCTTGAACCTGCCATCTTTCACCACATGCTCTCCAAGGGGCCCTCGTAGTTCTGTTGGGTGGACCTCTGGAGCCCTCCCAACCTTGCCTAGGCAGGGAAGGTGCTAGGTTGACCCAAGAAGCCATCATATCAAGAGGGAGAGAGAGAACTGCCTGCAGGCATGGTTTGAGAAGAGACAGAGAGAAATTAGCCTGTCATCTGAACGGTTGATTTGGTTTTGTTAGCCCCTGCAGCCACACAGTCCAGAATGAACCCACGGATTAGGGATTTGCAGCTTCCAGAAATTCATGAGCCATTTCTTTGAATGACAACTCTGAGCCACCTGTGTGAACTTACTTGAGAGCTTGCTCCACTCCATGAGCCAACAGCGTGCTGTCTGACCTTCCCAATTGGGTTCCTCAGCCCCTGCAACCTATTATGTGACCAGATTCAACAACTTCACCTTGTGGACTACTGTCCTGGTGATCTGGTTCATCAGCCTTTGCAAACACATCAATGAGGAGAACCCTTCAGACCAGCGGTTCTCAATCTATGGGTCTCAACCCCTTTGGGGGTCGAATGACACTTTCACAGGGCTTGCCTAAGATCATCAGAAAGGACATATTTCCAATGGTCTTAGGAACCAAGATACCGCTCCTCTATCTGTATCCAGGAAGTCCACCCACATGCAGATACGCCCACATTCAACTACCGGGCGTGAAGACTATTACCCATGCTATACATGCTTCAAAACAAAATTTCATTTTTTTGTCATTAGAAAGAAATATTTCACAATATATAATTACATATTGTTTTCTGATTACTCACTATGTTTTAATTATGGTCAATTTGTAACAATGAAAACACATCCTGCTTACATTGTGATTCCTAACAGTAGCAAAATTACTACAAATTAGGAACGAAAATAATTTTATGATTGGGGGTCACAACGTTAGGAACTGTATTAAAAGGTGCGGCATTAGAAAGGTTGAGAACCACTGCTCCAGAGTGATACCTGACCTATGGACTTGGGACTCACCAGCTTCCACATCTTGAAGAGTTATTGACTTGATGGCTGTTTACTTTTGTGAGATACCGCAGGGCAGATCATGGACATCCTGAAGCTCTACCTCATAGTGAAGGTCTACTGCTGGTCCTGCAAAATGAACTGTAAGATTCTTGCATCAAGAGCTGTCCAATGAAGATGACGACCAGGGCAAAGGAGACACAGTGACAGGTCCACACAGAGCTTTCCAGCCAAGATCGTGGAACAGGCCGGCAAGATCAAGAGGACAGTATCACTAAGGAGCTGATATAGATGAATTGAAAAAGATGGAACCAAGAAATGAGCTTCTATTCAGAAGGCACAATGTCTGAGAGGGACAGAGAGAACAAGCCTGCTCTGAAGAAGAGCAAATCTGCCTACATGTTTCCTTAATATGAATCCCAATGTGTAGCCTATTGATTCTGTTAGCAAGTTATATTTTGTTACTTAATAAAACTTGTACCTGTGATTCTGGACTATAATTTCTATGTGGCCACTGAAAAAAAATGAATGATCTGAGAAGGAGAGAACTGTGTAAAAATAACTGCTGTCAGAACTGGAAAACCATTGGAGGGTAGATTTATGTTTAAGTTCTGCCTCATATGAATCAGGGCTAATGCTGATGGTTGGTTCTCTCTCCTACATCTATAATTAGAGGAAGTGAGAAGCCGTCAACCATTTTTAAATTAGTATTGCTACAAGGCCCATTTCAGATGCATTAATGAGAATGCTGCAGTTTGGGAGATTATTCAACACCACCTTCAGAAAGAAACATTACGGAAACTTACTCAGACAAAAAACCCATGGAATAATGGACTCTCCTAAAGAAGTGATCTTATTTCTCCTTAAAAACTGAGCATAGTGTTAAATTTGAATGATTCTCATGGGTTGGCCATAGAATAATGAATTATTAGTTGAAAGCTAATATCATCCAAAGAATCCTTAGTGATGTATTATGTTCAATGTCAGTAGTTTAGTGTTATTCCTGTGATCAACATATTCTTAATCTTCTCCATCTCAATGTTGAAGTCAGAGTCAAAGTTTATCTCTAACTTCTGCTATTTCAAATTTCCACTTTCCAAGGAACCAAATCAGTATTAACAGGCTTCTGCACTTCCAGTAGGAAATACAAAAAAGAAGAAAATGCAGCAGAATTACCTGAGCCTTGGTCATTTTCTTTGGTCCTTATAACACGGCCAGCAACTGGGATGCTCTATGTTTGTCTTAACTCTATCAGCTCCAATGATGCTCACAAATTTCAGTCTCTCATGAGGACATCCCAGAAATAATAATACCCAAACCAGGCACTTCTTCCTTCTTCCTCTAAGCTGCTGGTTGGTGAAAATCTGCAAGCTGCTACAATGCGAGAAATTTAGTTCCAGATGCTGTAAGGGTTCCTGTCCATCTTCTTAACACAGTCCCCAATACTGTTAACGGTCTCCTTATTGAGTGACAGAAAACATGTTAATACCATGAGCAATAAAAGTGAAAACTCATAATTTTCAGATCTGAGTAAAAGATGACTTTACAATAAATAGGGATTGGATAATCAAATATACATGTCAAAAAGAAGAAACAATAAATCTGGACCACTACCTCAAAGCACACAGAGAATTAATTCCTTACTGTGTGACTCAAGGAGAATGACAAATCAATGAACCTTTATGATGATTATGTTAATTAAAGCATCTGGAAAATTTGAAATGAGCTATATAACGAACTATTATAAACTGAAGATTATTTTGCTGGAGGAACTGTAAATTGTACAATCACTTTAGAAACACTTTAAAAATCACCATCAAGTAGAGTTACACATATAAGCACCCGATAGGACAAAGGAGAACGGTTCTACAGTGTTTCCAAGACTACAGAGCCACGACAGGCAGCTAATGGGTTAGCAGTCCAACACTTACCACTTGTCAAAACCACAGCTCCATATTAAACACATATATCACCTATTAGTTTGAAATTTAAATATGTATATATGAAGTAAGAAGTATACATCCCCCATAGTGAGTGCACTTTTGAACTCCAAGACAAATAACATTTTTAATGTAGCATTATTTACAATAACCCAATGCACTTAGTTTGCCTGTACACCTTTCTAGCGATAGCCGCATAACTCCTTCCAAATGTGTAGGTGGGTGTGTCGTTCGACAATGTGAATGAGGAAAAGGAGATCTGGTGGCATAGTGGTTACTGTTGGGCTTCTAACAGCAAGGTCAGCAGTTGGAAACCACCAATTTCTCCTAGAAAGAAAGATGGGGCTTTCTCCTTTCACGAGTGACATGGCTTTCTAGTCCACTAAAGAGTCACACTCTTGGAAACCCACATGGGGCAGTTGTACCCTGTCATATAGGTTTGCTATGAGTCAGTGTTAACTTGATGGCAGTGAGTTTGGTTTTTTGGTTTAAGAGAATTGTGAAAATTGCCAAACAATAGATTGGTACCCTTGAGACTTGGAGTTATGCAAATAAGCTGCCTGACAACCTAACCTGGAGCTGAGTCACACTGGACATCCTGGTAGGTTTAACTGAGACATTTCTGAGACACAAATTGGGATCTCACTACCATCCAAAAAAAAAAAAAGAGAGAGCGAGCCAGGAGTAGGGGCCTTTGGATCCCAGATTCTTGCACTGAAACTCTTCAATGTAGAAGACAGAGAGCTGTGCCACAAGAGAAGAAGTGATGGGGAGAAGCAGCAACACAGACATGGTGGCAGCAGAACCAAGAGACTGAGACAGAGCAGTGCAATTCCCAGGCCACAGAACAAGAGAGCTGAGTGCCTCTGGGCAGGAGGTTAATACATGAAGTTGTATACATCTGAGTATTTATCTGGGGAACCAGATCTGCCAACCTACACAGAGTTCCATGAGGCTAAGGGACAGAGTGGGCACTTATCTGCAGAACTAAAAGACCTTTGAAACACTTGCCCATTCAGGACAGAAGCCAAAGGGCTGCAGGGCCTGACTTTAGCTGCAGGTATGGCTGTCAAGATGCTGTCCCAAAGTAGAACTGTATCTTGAGTCATTTAGGATCCAAATTGTGTGTTAGGGTACAAAAGTTACCCCTATGCCAAATATAACTTAAGGAGAACATTTATTGAACTTTAAGAGAAAACAAAAGACAAACACACACCGTATGGATAAGTGAGACCATTAGCACGAGGTCAAAATAACAACTGAGTATTCACAGCCTGGGCCCTGGGTAACAGGGCAGAGAACAAAAGGCATGTCCCAGATCATGACTGGTGGCAGATCAATACATCACAGGTACAGGTGGGACTTCAGCAGCAGGAAAGGGACCATAATTAGGACGTGCACCTTATTCAATAGAAGAGCTTACAAGACTGGTCCAGGACCTTCATACACAAGCAATCAAGGCAAGACTCATGACAATGCTCCTTGTTCTGTCCTCAGTAAGGTGACCTCCATCAAGCATACACCTAGGCAGGCCCATGGAGAGGGCTGGCTGCAAAAGAGTGCAGGCAATCTACTTTCTCATGCATTCTCCCGGAGGGGGAGATGCTCTGTATCATTGGTTAATGATCAGAGAGAATTTAATGGCGGCTTAATCAAAGTGGGGACGCAGCAAATGGACACTGAGGTATCACTGTCGTCAGTAACCCAAACCTAAAACCCCACTCACTGCTATCGAGTGGATTCCGATTACAGCGCCCCTTTAGGAGAAGTTGGAACTGCCCCAGGTGGGTTCCCGAAAGTGTAACTCTTTACAAGGGTAGAAACCCTGCTTTTCTGTCCAGGTGTGACTTGTAATTCCGAACTGCTGACCTTGCAGTTAGCAGCCCAATCTGTAACCACTTAGGCCACCACTTTTTGCAAATTGTAGGGCTCAGAACTTAAGAAGCTCTAATACAATTATAAACGGTTGTCCATCCAGTGAATTCTGTCATTCAGGGAGAGGCGCAAAGCCCTCTGGCCCTGATGGGCAGGGCACCCCGGGTGATTGTGTGTGGGCGCTCTCCCCGTCGGACCCCAGAAACCATGGCTCCCGCCTGCTGCCCTCCCCCCCCCCCCCCCCCCCCCCCCCCCCGGCCAGCTCCTCTGCCCCGCCTCGCCCTCAGGAGCCCGGGTCCTGACGCCGCACGTCCGCGCGTCGCTCGCCCTGTTTCAGAGGCAGACACGCACTTGTTCTCCTCACTTACCGTCGTTCCGACAACTTACACTACTTCCCAAAGGCTCCACCGCGCCGCCGGTGCGCAGGATCCTCCTCAAACTCCCGCTGCAACTCCCGGCGCGACGGGGATGCTGTGCGTGACTATGGCGGCCGCCAAAGGCCGAAATACACGCCAGATGCTGGCGACACGCACTTCCGGCCCCGCCCTTCACAGACTTGGTGGAGGGCGCCATGCTTAGATACTTGCTGTACAAGAGGAAAGAGTGAGTGAGTGAGTGAGTGAGTGAGTGAGTGAGTGAGTGAGTGAGTGAGTGAGTAAGTGAGTGTGTGTGTCCCACTTGTTCTAATTTCATACACCTTATTTGCAGGGCCTTACCCATTCTTTGGTTGGGAAGGACAAAGCAGTGGACAGAAAGGCCATATAAAAGCAATCCATCACTCCACTCTGGTTCATGAGGTTAGTCACTCACTTTCAAATACATATATATTTTTTCTGCTGTGAAATATCAACTAGTTTTGGAATTTTATTGTTTGGGATCATTTAAATGATGTTTTCACTGACTTTCATATATTTTTTCAACATATATATGGACATATATGTACACACTATACTTTACATTTCTCATTATACAGTCATAGCTATAAAACAGGAAGTCTTGGTCATTATCTCTGATGTTCAATTTGGTAGGGTGGTAACACATGTCTAGCTAACACATGAAATGTGATCAATATAAATAAAAAACTGGATTGTAAATTTTAAGGTTTGTTTTTTGAATCGTCACAAAGTAGTGCCATCATGTTATTGCTAATTTATTTATGAATTAAAAACTCATAAAAATTTAAGGAATGTTTAATAACCTGTGGGGAGATACGCGTTTATGGTGTAGTTTAATTATTTGAATAATTCACAGTGGAATAGATTTGCAATCAGCATAAAGGTGAGTACTATAAGCTGGAGGTCAGATATACACTACCGTTCTCCAACTCCTTCACCATTTCTAAACCCATCAATTCTCTGTGCTTCACTCCCTGCTCAGCTGGGTTTGACAAATCCATACACTAGCTGCACAGACTCACACCACACTCACAGGTATGTAGTTAATTGGAGGTTGAAAACAGGTTATACATTGGGATGAAACTTAATTTGAAATCAGGGGCTCGAGTGGGAAAAGAATACTTTGAAAATGATGATGGTGGCATATGTGCAAATGTGCTTGACACATGTGAGGAACATATGGATTGTGATAAGAGATGTAAGAGCCCCCCAAAAAGGTATTTTTTTAAAGAAAAATAAAAATTTGAAAGTAACAAGATACAAATTGTATGTAGTTGGCTAACCAGGGGAGCTTTCGAAGCAGATAAACCTTGGAACAAAAATATTCCCTGTTGATACAATTCTTGATCAGAGCATTGGACAGTTCTCTACCAGTGGGGTCTCTCTGCTGCTCACTGGTCTAACTCCAGGTCAGTACAGAAGTTCTGCATTCGGTCTCTGCACTAGCAACCTCTCTACTGCTATGTGACCTAGCTCACAGGCAGTCGATAGCAGGTTTCTCAGCCCTTTCCTGATATCTACATTGGGTAGCTCAGGTGCCAGAATCCCTGCCATCAGATTCTCTGTTACTAACTGACCTGGAAGATCTTCTAGTTAGACCTCTCCACTGTACTGCCACTTGACTCACTACCTTCCTGCAATCACGGGGTCACATCCTAAACAATAAAGTTTACAGACACGGTATCACATTTGTGACCATTCTGCTTACACATGGCTCTGCATTATGGTCAACCTACTTCCCAGCCAGTATGCTTTCTGTCATCCAAATGACTCAACCACAACCATCACCCATTTGTTGTTGTTACCTGCCATCCAGTTGGTTACAACCCCATAGGGAACTGTACACAACAGAACAAAGCACAGCACGGTCCTGTGCTTTCTTTAAAATTGCTCCCATGCTTCAGCCCATTGTTGTAGACACTGTCAGTCCAGTTCCTTGAAGGCCTTCTTCTTTCCATACCCCTTCACTTCACTCCAAGTTAGTTTGTCCTTTGAGCAATCCCAGGTACTTTCAACTGTCTCCTTCAGGACCACAGTTCAAATGGATAGATTTTTTTGGTCTTACTTTTTCAACGCCAAACTTTTAAAACTCACATGCAAATAATTTTTCAGGCACTAAGTTAAAATTTCGCTTTTGGGCACTGAAAGTTGTCAGTTCTCAGCAGAACTCTAGGTCTCTTGGCAAAGCAGAGCTGTGGTCTAAAGATGCTTTTGCTCTGTGTTCTCCTGTGCCAAGTGACAGTTCCCTAAGGTGGGAGATTCAGATATCTGACCTGGGTCTACAGGGATGGTTGTAACTGCAAGTGATTGACAGAGACCAATTATCTTTATTTACAGGAGTGCAGCCTCAGCAGTCGAGAACAAGACTGGTGAAGCCCTCCCAGAAGCAGTCCCTCACCTGCACTGTCTCAGTTTTCTCCATCACCAGAATTTCCTGCTGGAACTGGATCTGCCAGACCTCAAAAAAGGGACTGCAGTGGATGTGAGCGATATGCTATGGAGTAGTACAAGTTATAACCCATCCTTCCAAAGCCAGAGACACACTAGGAATCAGTTCTTCCTGCAGTTGAACTCCATAAACACTCAGGACACGGCCATGGATTACTGAGCAAGGAGCACAGTGAGGGGATGTCAGTGTGAGCTCAGACACAAACCTCCCCTGCAGGGGAGACATGGACAGCAGGGGGCACACAGGACCCACTGAGCACAGACGTGTTAGAATGAGCACTTCCTCTCTTAGCTCTCAGCATCCCCCGGACAGTTTTTCTCTAAATTTCTCCTCACTGCAGGCTTAATAGGAGAAACTAGCATTCTCTGTTTGTAGTCCAAATATTAAAAGTGACCCCGACCCTTCATTGGCATCCCATATGATCAATTTTCCTTCTTGGCATACAGATTATCATGGTTATTATCATTTATCTGTTCGTCAAAACTTGTTGAAGGGTCAGGTGTCTGACTGCTTTGCTCCCTCTGCAATGTGAGTAGTGACTGGCTGATTTTCTATGTCTGAGATAATTACTGTGGGGACACCTGGGGCTGAACTTGTGACATGTCATTAGTGATGCTTGCTACTCATTGTCTCGGTTTATGCAGACACAAGTGTTCCAGGCAGAGAGAGATCTCTAACATAGGAAACAGGGGAACTGGAATGACCCGTCTGGTTGGAGGTGTCATTTTTGAGATTACTCTTTGGAGCATAATGAAGCAAACATTCAATGGAAGGAAACTTTAATTTTAAAAATAGCAAATTTGCCACAAGAGGAAGAAATTGCAGACTAACATCTCAGAATGCTCTTTAGAATTGAGAATAGTGGGACTTCCCACATATTTTGAACCTGCGATCAGAGAATCCAGTTCCTAGAGAAGGATATCCTACTTGACAGAGTGTCAGCAAAATAGGGGAAAATGCTTAATTAGATATACAGAGAGTGGCTACAAAATTGTTCTCTAGGAATAAGTGGGGACAGTCCAAGATGTGGCAGTTTATGTTTTTTTTCTGATGTACATAGAACCATGATGATCAAAGCTGACACCAAAGCACCCAACAACATCTCTGATGAAGTGTGGTGCAGAATGTTTAGATTAATGCTGTTTAGTCAAGTAATTACCTAAATTAAGAATATATTATAGTTTTTTACATTCGCAAAGTGTTAAATTGTTTAATGTTTAACATTCAGTATACATACCACTCCTTATTCAGTTTACCTGTATGGCTATTAATCAGGAAAACTATGTGCAATAAATACATAATAAATGTGATATACAAATGAATACAATTGGGGACTCCACTATTATCCACAGTTTCCTGCAAAACAGAATCTCACCATTTAGACAAATGCAGTCCCTCCTCCTCTTACTTTCCAGGCATCTTTGGGAAATGATTCACTAGACCTTACTCTCAGGTAACTCTGGGTGAGTGTGAATCACCTGTTATATGGTGAGCAGAATAGAGTGTAATCCTTCACAGAGGGACTCCACATAGACCAATGGAGTAAATTTTAAAGTAAAAATTATATGCTTATACAACTGAGGTAAACTTATTTTATATAAGAGTATTAATCCCTAATAAAATGTAAAAAAAGAAAAGAGGAGAAAAAATGATTAGGGCAAAGACTGTACAGATGTGCTTTATACAATTGATGTATGTATATGTATGAACTGTGATAAGAATTGTATGAGCCCCTAATAAATTGTTAAAATTAATTAAAAAAAGAGTATTAAATCCTCTTAAGTGAAGTAACCATTAAATAAATGATTCTGTAAGAATTAGATTTCCAAGGCGGCGGAACTACGCGGGCCGGAGGGAAGCTGAGCCGCAGCGCACCGGCCGAGCTATGTCGGAAACGGGTGACGAGCAGCCAATGGAGACGACCAGCGCCACGGAAAACGGGCACGAGGCCGCCCCAGAGGGCGAGTCGCCGGCCGGGTCCGGCACCGCGACCGCGACCACGACGGCGACCGCGACTGTAGCCACCACGGCGACCGCCGCCACCCCGGCCGGCAATCAGAATGGCGCCGAGGGAGACCAGATCAACGCCAGCAAGAACGAGGAGGACGCGGGAAAAATGTTTGTTGGTGGCTTGAGCTGGGATACCAGCAAAAAGGATCTGAAAGACTATTTTACCAAATTTGGAGAGGTCGTTGACTGTTCAATAAAAATGGATCCTAACACTGGACGGTCAAGAGGGTTTGGGTTCATCCTCTTCAAAGATGCAACCAGCGTGGAGAAGGTACTAGACCAGAAGGAGCACCGGCTGGATGGTCGGGTTATTGACCCTAAAAAGGCCATGGCCATGAAAAAGGATCCGGTGAAGAAAATCTTCGTTGGGGGTCTGAATCCTGAGGCCACTGAGGAGAAGATTAGGGAGTACTTTGGCGAATTTGGAGAGATTGAGGCCATTGAGCTTCCCATGGATCCAAAGTCTAACAAAAGACGAGGCTTTGTTTTTATCACCTATAAAGAAGAGGAACCTGTGAAGAAGGTTCTGGAGAAAAAGTTTCACACTGTCAGTGGAAGCAAGTGTGAAATCCAGGTGGCCCAGCCCAAAGAGGTCTACCAGCAGCAGCAGTACGGCCCTGGGGGCCGTGGAAACCGCAACCGAGGGAACCGAGGCAGTGGTGGTGGTGGTGGAAGTGGAGGTCAGAGTCAGAGTTGGAATCAGGGCTACGGCAACTACTGGAACCAGGGCTACGGCTACCAGCAGGGCTACGGGCCCGGCTATGGCGGCTACGACTACTCGCCCTATGGCTATTACGGCTACGGCTACGACTACAGTCAGGGTAGTACAAATTACGGGAAGAGCCAGCGACGTGGTGGCCACCAGAATAACTACAAGCCATACTGAGGCCGTGGCAGGCACGACAGCTGACCGCGCCACTCTGTTTGGATATCAGTGAACACAATTATGTACCAAATTTAACTTGGCAAACTTTCTATGGCCTGTCCCATGTGCATCTTATTTAAAATTTTCCCCCTGGAAATCACTCTCCTGTTTACTATTTCCAGAGCTAGTTGTGTTCGCAGCGTGTGGTGTATCAGAGGCCGAGCAGCATCGTGGGCCTAATTTAACACCAGGTTCCCCCAAACCCGAGGGGTGGGTGTGCGCCCTGCTGCTGCTCTGTATCCGGGGCCTGCAGGCCCTGGTGGGTAAAGAGTAAACTTGTATCTTAGGAAACCAGTGTCACCTTTTTTCACCTTTTAATTTTATATTATTTGTGTCATACATTTCCTGTTAACGGAAGTGTTAATTTTACTGTACTTTTTGGTACCTTTTTGGGAATCTAATGTATTGTAAGGTATTTTACACGTGTCCTGATTTTGCCACGACCTGGATATTGAAGCTATCCAAGCTTTTGAAATAAAAATTTAAACCCCCCCCTAAAAAAAGAATTAGATTTCCACGTGCAGAAGAATGAATCCGTGTATCAGATCATGTCCCCCACCCGCCACACACAGGCATACAACTAAAAATATCCAAAGATCTAAGCATGAACAATAAAGTCATTTTTAAGTAAGTATAGGAGTGTGATTTAAAATTTTTATTTAATGAGAAATAACCATATGACAGCAGAAGCAAGAAGCATAAACGACAAAGTAGGTTAAAGTCTGTCTTATCACAAAACTGGCTTGTGACCCAAGACCAGAGGCACAAGTGTGGGTAAAAATACTAATAATTATGGCTAACGGGGGCTGTATAATCTATCTGTGGGGTCAGTTAAATTAAAGACATAAAAGTTAACTCAGAAGCTTATGATGAGTAAATTTTGTTATCAAATTGTTAATCTTCAAAGACTTTTTTTAAACTAAGGAAATAGAACATGGAACACATTATGAACTCTGAACACAATGGAAACCTGCAATGATGGGCACATGTGTGGATAGAAGAACTGAGGAACTGTTCCCCATTGGGACATTGTGCTCACCTATTCTTTTAGGTATGAAGAGTTGTCCTCTGATAGTTTCATAGGAAAATCTTACAAATTTCACACTATAGCATTGAAGTAGCCTACCTCAAATTCTTTGTTTTTTCCCCCTAAGAGCTCAAAGAACATGGTCAAAGAGCATGAGGTGAGTCTCTGGGGGATACACAGCTGAAATTTTAAGAATTCCATTTGTAGTTTTACACCTATAAAGTTAAGATGGTAATGGTGCCTCTACCCACATTTGTGTATTTATTCAAAAATGCAATAAAGTGCTGTGTTCTCTCCATTTAGTATAGTAAAATTATACATACCTTACTTTACCCAGAATGCAGTGTCCTTCCAAAAGCACATCCAAAAAGCATCAGTGCCATTGAGTCATTTCCTCTCAAAGACACAAGGGGCCAGAGTAGCACTTCCCCTGTAGGAGTGTTAAGTTGCAAATCTCAGTGGGAGTGGAAAGCCTCATCTTCCTCCCAATGAACCACTGGTGGTTCAAACTGCTGACTTTGTAATTAGCAGCCCCACTCATCATAAACAACATGCCTGAGACTCCCTATGATACTTAGCACATTCTTATCTGCTCTTGTGATGACCTTCTCAGCAGTCATGCACTTCACTTACTGGTGTCAACCCTTCCTTCTGCTGATAAAACAACCCAGCCCTGGGAGAAGTGCCTCAACTCTGGAATTCCCAGGTGTCCAAATTCAATTATCAGGACTGAACACAAGTCACCTTTGAGTGCTGATCCGGGTTTTCCTTGTTACTATGTTAAAAAGTGATTTTACAGAGAAAAAGCAAGCGTGAATGTGCATGGTGGAGAGACACAGTGGATGTGTGTGAGGGTTTTGCTGACTGGAATGTCCCTATGTTTGCAGGTGTCCAGTGTGAGATGCACCTGGTGAAGGCTGCGAGAAGCTGGAGGCAAACTCTTGGGGGGAAAAACTGTCTACTTCTTGGACTAGTGGGGCAGGATCATCACTTCCTTCAGCTGAGGCAGGGCCCCATGGAAGGGTGCTGACAGCTCAAGGAGCGGATGCAACAAGTGTCGTGTCCTTCACCTAAGGGACAGTTGACAGTTCCCCCCTTGTTCCCTATAACATCGCTGAAGCAGGATGACCTGCAAATCAGCTATGCTCCTTCTTCCCAGCTTCCGACTCCCCTCGACTAGCCATGAAATTCCTTATGCCTTGCCCGTATAAATTAATGCGCTGCAGTTGCTGGGAAGCCTCCTTCCTCATCAGGGAACAGGCTCCACCTGCCTCAGCTTCTTGTATCAGGTCTCCTGTCTTTCTTCCATCCCCCACCATCCTCCTTCCTGTGCTCCTGGTCGCTGCAACCCTTGTGGATTTCCAAATGTAAACTTTGAGCAACAGGTTGGCCCCAATTTGACCCAACATGTTGTTGGCAGTAGCCTGGTTTCTATCTAATAAAGTCACTATTACTTACAGATCCTAAGCCAAACATCACAAAGAGGTGAATTCATTTCAAATAGAGATACCATCCCAAATGGACACTTTCTTATGTCTTTTTGAAAAATTGGTTGTTGGGACAGGGGCTCAAACTCACACTCAGATGTGTGACAATTTCCCCCTGAAAGCATTTTATTGGAGCTCTTACAGAAATCATACCAATTCACGCCGGTCTTTTCTTTCTTTCCAACTATTTGTATTTTTATCTCTGTAATATTATATTATCCTTGCAATTGAACTTTTTCTCTTTATACTGCTTCTGTTTGTTTTCCAGGTTGCTAAGCACAGAAGGAATAGGAGCACAAACATAAGAACTACTGCAAGGGTTTATAGGTGATGGAGAGGTTAGGGCGGGAGTTAGGGAGAGTAGGTTTGAGGGAGCAAATGATGCACGTGGGATGGGGAGGGAGCACTCTTTAGAACTGATGATGATTACACAACTCATTTTAAAAGTGCTTTAACCATGGAGGCAGGAGTGAACGTTCAAAAATAATTTGATTGGGCAATGAGTGTACAACTCTTATTATGATTGAACTACTGAACTGTGTGATATGTGGATTACATGCCTATAACACTATTAAATTGTTTCGAATGAATAAAACCATAAAAATAAATCCACAGATGATCATGTACTGTAGTTAGGAGGCTAGAACATAATATGTCAATAGTATTTTTTTTCTTTTTCTTTATTGTCTTTTATAATAACCCCTTACTGTATTGCTTGCCTCTCAATACATGATATTCTAGATATTATCCCAGTCATCAGATTTCCTGTAATTAGTGTTCAATGCATCGAGTCTGGTCTTCAGATGTTTTTGAGGTTCAAGTGGGATAGACTCAAAGGTTGTACTTTGGCTCTCCTGGACTTGTTTTCATTTGATTCCGTTTCAACCTGAATTTACTTATAAGGCCTGTCCCACAGTCAACATGGGCCTGGTTTTAGCTGCTGATAGTGAGCATGTCCATTGTCTCTTCTCACAGATGGAGTCAGTCTGTGCATTCCATCTGGAGAAGGTCATGTTATAGTCGCCTTTTGTGTTGTTGGCAAAAGGTATTTGCAATAAAGAAGTTGTTGATCTTGCAAAGTTCTGTCGTGTGATTTCCAGCTACATTTCTATCACCAAGATCATATTTTCCAATTACTCTTCCTTCCTTTTTCTTTCCAATTGTCAACAATTATCAAAGTATCTTGATTGCATGTGTGATTTCAGACTGCACACATTGGCAGAATACTTCAATTTCTGCATCAGTAAATTTAGTAATTGATGCATAAATTTTAATGGAAGTTGTATTGATTGGAGTTTCTTATATCTGGATAGACATTATCCTATCACAGACAGCATTGTTCTTCAAGATAAAATTTGAAATACCATTTTTAATAATTAATGCAATGCCATTCCTCTTGACTTTGTAATTCCTGGCATAATTAAACTGTATGATTTTCTGATTCAAAATGGCAAATACAGACTATTGTAGTTCATTAATGCCTAGGTATCTGCCTTTATGTACACCATTTCGTTTTTGATGACTTCTAATTGTCTTAGGTCCATACTCTGTACACTCCAAGTTTCAATGACTAAATGATATTTTCAGTGGTTTCTTCTTATTTTGAATCCTGCCCCATCAGCAAATGAGGATTCTGAAGGCTTTCCTCCCTCAGGCTTTATCGATCGACAGCATTATGGTCCACAGTGCTTTGAGAAGGCACTTCTTCCTCAGTCGTGTTTTGAGTGTCTTCCAGCCTGAGGGGCTCGTCTCTCGGCACTATCTTTGACAATGCTCTTGTTCTATGCATGCAGATTTCAGTATCGCACACGGTTTCATAGCTATCCATATGTTTCCCTTGGCTAATTTATATGAAAGGGAAAACTTACTCCTTGTTTGCAGTCTGGAAGCTCTGTTGAAACCTGTTCCCTTGGTTACTTTGCTGGTACTTGAAATACCAGTGGCATAGCTTCCAGCATCACAACAACACACAAGGCGCCACAGGATGACAAACCGACAGGAAAGTGATGCCCCAGTGAGGGTCGCAGCAGTACATCAGTGCAATACCATGTGGAGTGTTTCCACAAGCTGCTGAAGCACGCATCTATGCCAAGAAGTTTGGAAGACAGTGACTCATCCAACTGACTGGAAAAGAGCCATGTTTGCACTCATTCCAAAGAAAGGTTATCCAACAGAAGGTGAAAATTATTTTTAAAATCACTGACATCAAATGCAAATACATTAACAGGAAACTCTCAGAGATTCAGGCTTGATTTAGAAGAAGTTGTGGAGCAAGGGACACCATTGCAGATCTCAGGTGGGTCTTGGCTGGCAGGGGAGAGATCATGATCACGAAGGTGATTTTCCCAGGGCGAGGCTTATCCATTGCACTCCGGATGTGCTGACCCCTGCGATTTCCCCAAATGTGGGAAACGCGACTGCATAATTTGTGGTAGTAGGGGACTGCGGTCACGCTCTTCCTTTGGTCATGCTTCAGAGCAGACCTGTCCTTGGAGAGGGATCTTACGCTTGGTTAAGGAGAGGGCCATAAACAAAGACCCTGGAAAAGATGGATTGACGCAGTGAATGCCGTCAATAGTATGTTTTATTGAATAAAATAGAGGGAAGGTTTGCGGGGGTGGGGAGAGGATAGGTGATTTGTTCTTCAGGAGAAAGGACTAAAATATTTCACAGGTTTAATATGGGGAGATTCCAGTAGATGAAATGTCACACTTCTCATTTACAGAGCTAAGGCACAGATTCAAGAGATAAGTGGATAACAATTTGGGGCCAAGTTGAGACCCAACAAAATAAAACCAGGGTCTTTAAGGTCAAGACTTCTGAGTACGCACTGTTGTATCTGAAAAGTTTGACCCTAATTATCCACTATTGATAAGTGCCAATTGGACAAGGCCACATAGACTTTCCCTGGTACCTAGAGAGTAAAGCTACTTCAAACATGTTAGGAAACTGAGAGCTACAGGCCTAAGTACTATGAGACCCACTGGATCAGATACAAATGTCCTCAGGAATTGTGGTTTCAAGGAGTCATAGCCATATCCTTTACATGGAAAACCTTATGTGTCCTTGTTTCAGACCAGGCTGCTAGTGGTGCCATTGACGAGTCACAATACATTGATCATAGTTCTAGTTAAGATTTCTAGAAATAATTTCATCACCTCAATATGTATGCGGTTCCTTGTGCAGTTAACAGCTACCAAATGCTCTGTCTCACGTCTCACTATCACTTACCAAAAACGTATTTAGTGTTCCTCCTGAAAGGAGTCTCTGCTCTTCCTTCAGAATGTACATTGAAATATTACTCATGGGGTCACAAAATGCCTCAAGCCCACAAAATGCCACAGGCCCTTAAAAACAAGTTGACACATTCTTTTTTTTCAAATCGTCTTATTAGGGACTCATACAACTCTTATCACAATCAATACACACATCAATTGTGTAAAGCACATATGTAAATTCATTGTCCTCATCATTCTCATAACATTTGCTCTCCACTTAAGGCCCTGGCATCAGGTCCTCATTCTTTCCCCTCCCTCCACACTCGCTCATGAACCCTTGATAATTTATAAATTATTATTTTGTCATGAATTTCCCTATCCGATGTCTCCCTTCACCACTTTTCTGTTGTCCGTCACCCAGGGAGGAGGTCACATGTAGATCCTTGTAATCAGTTCTAACTTTCCAACCCACTCTCTCCCTCTACACTCCCAGTATCACCACTCACACCACTGGTCCTGAATGGATCATCCACCCTGGATCCCCTGTGTTTCTGGTTCCTATCTGTACCACAGTACATCCTCTGGTCTAGCCAGACTTGCAAGGTAGAATTGGGATCATGATAGTGGGGTGAGGAGGAAGCATTTAGGAACTAGAGGAAAGTTGTATTTTTCATCATTGCTACATCACACCCTGAGTCTCCTCCCCGAAACCCTTCTGTAAGGGGATCTCCAGTAGCCTACAAATGGGCTTTGGGCCTCCACTCCACACTCCCCCCCCCCCGCCCTTAGTCACTATGGTAAGATTTTTTGTTCTGATGATGCCTGATACCTGATCCCTTCGACACCTCGTGATCGAACATGCTGGTGTACTTCTTCCATGTGGGCTTTGTTGATTCTGAGCTAGAAGGCCGCTTGTTTACCTTTAAGCCTTTAAGAACCCAGACGCTATTTCTTTTGATAGCCGGGCACCATCAGCTTTCTTCGCCACATTTGCTTATTCACCCGCTTTTTCTTCAGCGGTTGTGTTGGTAAGGTGAGCATCATAGAATGCCAATGTAATAGAAGAAAGTATTCCTGCATTGAGGGAGTACTTGAGTTGGGGCCCAAGGTCCTTCCTCCACCTTAAACTAAACCTATAAATATATGCACATAGATCTATTTCTGCATCCTCATATATAAATATATATGCATATGTACATGTTTTTATCTAGGCCTCTATAAATGCCCTTTGCCTCCCAGCTCATTCCTCTATTTCCTTTGACTTTCCTCCTGTCCCACCATCATGCTCAGTCCCCACCAGGGCTTCAGCAATTCCTCTTGGTTACATTACCCTTGATCATGCCCTACCAGGCCTCCCACACTCTCCTCACCACTGATTTGGATCACTTGTTGTTCCCTTGTCCCTGGCTTTGTTAACACTACTGCCTTTCCCCCAACCTTCTCCTCTCCCATGTCCCCCGGAATTGTCAGTCCCATTGTTTTCTCCTCGAGATTGTTTGTCCAGCCTATCTTATTTAGACAGACCTGAGAAGATAATAACATGCACAAAAACAAGACAGAGCAAAACCAAGCAACAATATACAACAAAACAACAACAACAAAATAATGACAAAAAACAACAACAAAGTATAACAAGAAAGAAAAGCTTGTAGTTAGTCCAAGAATCGTTTGTTAGCCTTTAGGACTGTTTTCCAGTCCAGTCTGCTGGTACGCCATGCCCTGGCCCCAAAGTCCACCTTCAGCATTCCCTGGGGACCTCGTTGTTCCATTCCCTTGCTGCTCTGTTGCACCCCCTTAGTATTTTGCCTAGGTGTGGTGGGATCAGGTCAGGTGCAATTCCCACACTGTGTCTCCGGTGTTGTCCCCTGTAGGGCTATGGGTCAGTGAGGGGCGTCATGTCTCATAGTGGGACTGGCCAAGTGGTCCTTTCTGTGGACTGGCTGTTCTAGTTGGGAACATCGTCCTCATGCCAGATGTGAGGCCAGATGTGCTCCACTTTCTCCTCCTCCCACTTCATCTGCTCCCCTGTGCTCTGATTAGATATGTCCGACTCCGAAAGCTGCAGATTCAATGCCAACCTTTGAAATAAATTGTTCTGGTGAGTGGGTCAGGTGTCCACTTAGTAGTTGAGATTGGAGCTGGATCCCCAGACTTCTCCACTGGTTCCCTGCTCCAACGCCGACATGTTGCATTCAAATCTTGGAGCACTGGGTTGAAGTCTGGTTCCTCTTTCCCTGTGGAGATTTAAACAATACCCTCTCTTTGGGTGGGTTAGTGCCCTGTGCCCCCACTAACCATTTCTTTTTTATTACTCTTTTTTCCTTTTGCCCAGCTATTTTTTAGGTGTCTGTCATGTGTATCCCTGTATTTGGTCTGGTCCCTGCCATATTACCTGGTCCTCACCCCCCAGGAATGTTTGTATACAGTAGCTTTTTCCCTATGCCTTAAAAAAATTTTTTAAAGCTTACCTCAGCAGACTCATGTGGTACTTGTCCTTTTGTGCTTGACTTACTTGGCTTAGCATTATTTCCTCCAGTACTTCCCATGCAGCATTGTGCTTCATACGTTCATCACTGCTTCTTAGCGATGCATAGTATTCCTTTGTATGTATATACCACAGTTTTTTAATCCAATCATCAGTTGATGGAAATTTGGGTTGTTTCCAACTCTTTGCAATTGTGAACGGTGCCACAATGAATATTGGAGCACAGATGTCTGGCCTTGGTTTGTTTCTTGCCTCTTCTGGGTATATGCCCAGTAGGGGGATTGCTGGGTCATATGGTAGCTTGATTTCCATCTATTTAGATATGGCCAAATCGATTTCCATAGGGGCTGTACATCTTTACAGGTCCACCAGAAGTGGATGAGAGTTTCTGTCGCCCCACAGTCCCTCCAACACTTGTTGCTTTCTGATTTTTTTAATTGGGCTACCTTTGAGGGTGTTAGATGGTACCTCATTGTTGTTTTAATTTGCATTTCCCTTATGGCTAAAGATCGGGAACATTTTCTCACATGTTTGTTGGCCATTCAGATTTCTGCCCCCTGTGAAACTTCTGTTCAAGTCCTTTGCCCAGCTCTCAAGTGGGCAATCAATTTTGGGGGGTTTTTTTGGGAAGCAAGCAGAGTATTATAGATTTTAGTAATAAGGCCTTTGTCTGATGTGTCATTGCTTAAGATATTTTCCCAGTCCGTGGACTCTCTTATTATGCTCTTGGTGAATTCTTTCGATGTACACAG
This sequence comes from Tenrec ecaudatus, assembly GCF_050624435.1. Lineage (NCBI taxonomy): Eukaryota > Metazoa > Chordata > Mammalia > Afrosoricida > Tenrecidae > Tenrec > Tenrec ecaudatus. Next base: position 71,523,904 of record NC_134544.1, on the reverse strand, counting down.
GTGTTTTATCTTCAGTATATCCCATTTGTCAATGTGTGCATCCTCTGTGTTTGTGTCCTTCCGTATTTCTTTTTTTTTTTAATATAGTTAAAGTTTATTTTTTTAACAATTTATTAGGGGCTCATACAACTCTTATCACAGTTCATACATATACATACATCAATTGTATAAAGCACATCTGTACAGTCTTTGCCCTAATCATTTTTTTCTCCGCTTTTCTTTTTTTACATTTTATTAGTAACTCATACAACTCTTATCACAATCCATACATATACATATATCAATTGTATAAAGCACATCCGTACATTCCCTGCCCCAATCATTCTCAAAGCATTTGCTCTCCACTTAAGCCCTTTGCATCAGGTCATCTTTTTTTTTCCCTCCCTCCTCTTTCCCTCTCCCTCATGTGCCCTTGGTAATTTATACATCGTTATTTTGTTATATCTTGCCCTATCCGAAGTCTCCCTTCCCCCAGTCCTTCCGTATTTCTAATAGCCTGTGTATTCCCTGTGCCAAATTCTTAAGTTGGTCCCAAATCCCGCATTGATGGCCCTAATAGTTTGGGGTTTAACTTCAAGGTCTGTGATCCACCTTGAGCTTGGAGTGAGATAAGGGTCTTGCTTCATCTTTCTGCAGGTAAATATCCATTTTTTTCTGTTAAAGAGGGCATCTGCTTCCCATTTGATATTTTTGGGGCCCTTATCAAAGATCAGTTGTATATATGCTGATGATTTTATTTCTGGGTTTTCAGTTCTTTTCCATTGGTCTGAGTATCTGTCATTGTACCAATATCAAGTGGTTTTGACAACTGTGGCTGTATAGAATGGGCTAAAGTCAGGTAAAGCAAGCCCTCCCACTGTGTCCTTCTTCTTGAGTTTTCTGCTAATTCTCGGCTTCTTCCCTCTTCATATGAAGTTAGTAATCAGTTATTCCAATTCTTTGAAGAAAGATAAAGGTAATTGTATCGGGATGGCATTAAACTTATATAAGGTCTTTGGCAGAACTGACATTTATGACTATATTGAGTCTTCCAATCCACGAACAAGGGATATTCTTCCATTTGTTGAGGTCACTCTTGGTTTCTTGTAATAGTGTTCTGTAGTTTTCCCCATATAGATCTTTTGTTCTTTTAGTCAGGTATATCCCTAGATATTTCCATTTATATCTGGCTATTGTGAAGGGTACCACCTTTTTTATCTCTTCTTCTGTGGTCTTATCCAATGTGAATAATAATCCGGTAAACTGTGTTTGTTGATCTTGTATCCTGTCACTCTGCCAAACTCCTCTATTGCTTCCAGTACTCCCCTTGTGGACCTCTTGGGATTTTCTGTATATAAAATCATATCATCTGAAAATAATGACAGTTTCACCTCTTCCTTCCCCTGAAGAATACCTTTGATGTCTCTTCTTTGCCTTATGCTATTAACTAAAACCTGCAGAACGATATTAAATAAGAATGGGACAAAGGGCATCCTTGTCTGGTTCCCTTTTTCAGTGGAATTGTGTTAGTCTTTTCTCAATTGACTACCACGTTGAGTGTTGGTTTTTCATATAAAGCTTGTATTGTCTTGAGGAATTCCTATCTTCCATTCCTATCTTCTCAAGTGTCATAAACAGGAATTGGTGTTAGATGTTGTCGAATGTTTTTTTATGCATCTATCGATATTATCATGAGGTTCTTATACTTTTTCATGTCAATGTGATGAATAATAATAATGGTCTTTCAAATATTGAACCATCCCTGCATCCCTGGTATGAATCCCACTTGGTCATAGTGAATTATTTGTTTTACATACTTTTGTATTCTGTTGGCTAGTACTTTGTTAAGGATGTTTGCATCGATGCTCATTAGGGATACCAGTCTGTAGTTCTCAATTCTTGTGGGATCCTTGCCCGGTTTTGGTATCAGAGCTATACTAGCTTCATAGAGGGAGTTCGGTAGTTTGCTGTCTTTTTCTATTATGTGGAAGAGTTTGTGTAGTATTGGTGTTAGTTCTTCCCCAAATGCTTTGTAGAACTCTCCAGTGAAGTCATCTGGTCCAGGAGATTTTTTTGTTGGTAATCCCTTGATAACCTTGTTTATTTCTTCTATTGCTATGGGTCTGTTGAGATTTTTGATGTCCATTGAGGATAGTCTAGGGAGTGATTGATTTTCCAAGAATTTGTCCATGTCTTCCAAATTGCTCAATTCATTGCAGTACAGTCCTTCATAGTACTGTGTAAGTATCCTTTTTTGTTTCATTCGGGTCTGTTGTAATGTCCTCTGTGGTCCCTTATTCTTGCTATTAAATTTGTTCCCTCCTTTCTTTGGTTAGGTTTGCCAGTGGACTGTCGATTCTGTTTATCCTTTCAAAGAACCAACTTTTAGCAGCAATATTTTCCCCATAGTTTTCTTATTTTCCCTCTCCTGAATCTCAGCCCTGATTTTTATAATTTCCTTTCTTTTTCATTAGTAGGATTGTCCTGCTGACTGCTCTAGTTGTTGTAAATTTTGTGCAAGCTTATCAATCATGAGTCTCTACTCCTTTCTCATGTGTGCATGTATCACTATGAAACTTCCTCTGATAAGTGCCTTCCTTGTGGCCCATAAGTTTTGGTACATCGTGTGCTCATTCTCATTGGTTTTTAGAAATTTCCTAATTTCATCTCTGATCTGTGGCAGTACACATTCCTTTTGCAGTAGAGTTATTCATCCTCCAATTGTTTGCTCTTGTTTTCTTTGTCTTCGTTTTGTCGATTTCTAGCCTTATGGCACAGTGGTCAGAGAGAGATCTGTATATCAATGTGCTTAAATTAATGTAGATTCACCTTATATGCCAACATATGGTCTATCTTTGAATATGTGCTATGTGGGCTTGAGAAGAATGTGAATTTGGATGAATAGCTCTGTAAATATCTATCGGGTCAAACTGTCTAATTGTAGTGTTTAGATCTCTAGCCTCCTTGTTGAGTTTCTTTCCCTATGATTTTTCTCAGTGAGCAGTGTGTTGAAGCCACCCACTATAATTTTTGAGGCTGTGATTTCTTTTTTCAATTTTTGGCGTGTTTGGTTGACATATTAAGCGGGTCTCTCATTCAGGGAATATATGTTCACAAAAGTTAGTGGTTCTTTGTCTACCATTCTCTTGAGTATTTTATAGTGTCCCTCCTTATCAGATACTTTGGAAATCATCAAACTGATATTAGCATTTATTTAAGACCACAGTGCATTAAAACACAAAACCAAAACTAAAACAAGTGGTGCATATTCCTGACCAGATTTTAGAGAACAACTGTGTTTATGGCCTTTAAACAACTATCAAAACACTTAACAACATAAGGCATTATTAGGTTGTCCTTTATTGTTGCTTGATTCATTCATTTCAAAAATATGGTAACTCACTGTAAAACTTTACAATTCCCTAATGACAAAGACATTTAACATGTTATCATATCCTCACCAAGATACCTTAATCTTTGGTGTCTGGTTTGAATTTCTGGTTTTCTGAGGCTTGTGTGTGAGGAAGTGATAGGTTGTTTTACTTTTTATTTTTTCTTATTTAATTTATACTTTCAGATATATGTGCAGCAATATTATCTTCTGGTTGTTCCTCTGTTCCCCTTGTTGTCATTTGTCCCCAAGGGCTCTTTTTTGTTTGTGTTTTCTTTGTGGCTTTCATTGATCACTATTGCAGTCCTATAAGGCAGAAGTGATATTTCCTCTATACAGATGAGAATTTTCCAATGACTAAAAAATTCTTAGTATCCATGGTGATGCAATGGCTTAAGTGTTCAGCCACTAATGGCATGGTTGTTAGTTTAAACCCACCAGCCACTTTGCAGGAAAGCGATTAGGCTGTCTGCTTCCATAAATATCTGAAGTCTCTAAAGCACTGTGGAGTAGTTCTACTCCATTTTATTGGTTCACTATGAGTTGGAATTGACTTGGTGGCATCAGCGTGTTTCAGGGTGACTGTTCTAATACCTTTTACCTACATGACACGTGGCCCTTTCCTCTCATTAAACGAAGATTCTCATCAGCTCTGGGGTTGAGAGAATTTCTTTCTTTTGACATTTTATTAGGGACTCATACAACTCTTATCACAATCCAAACATACATCAATTGTGTAAAGCACATCTGTACATTCTTTGCCCTAATCATTTTCAAAGCATTTGCTCTCTACTTACACCCTTTGCATCAAGTCCTCTTTTTTCCCCTCCCTTCCCGCTCCCCCTTCCCTCAAGAGAATTTCTTAAGAGGAAAAAAAAAATCTTATACTGTGTGCCAAATTTACTCTCTCCCCTTACACCAGATTGAACTTTACCCAGGTGGGCCCCTATCCTACAACAGTCATACACTGTTCTCACATGAGAATGATAGGTATTTGCCTCAAAGGAAATGTCTCCAACTCAAATCAGTACTCAGACTTAAATTTATACCATATTGAACATTTTGTATCAAAACTGAACACATTACTAGTAGTTACATTTTACTAGTAGTTTTCTATTTATTGGATTGTTTTTGCTCTTTTTCTTGCTTTGAATTAGTATTTTATAAATATTATTTACATTAATTGAATTATTAAATTATTCTTGCATGAACTTTTATAAATCTATCCTGTTTTATAACATGAATTTTTAACAATCTTATTTTATGTTTAGACAATAATACATTCCTTCCATTGAGCATAAGGATAATTTAATAACATATTTCCAATTCTTTCTTCCTTATCTTCTGTCCCTTTTTAAACAAAATCACTTGAATATAATAGATAAGTATACAAATTTGTTATTGTTTTAAATATTAGTTATCTTTAAAGACAATTAAAATAATAAACAATGTTAAATTTTCCTTAATTTAATTTATTATCCCTGAAGAAATTCTTTCAGTGTTAGTATCAGACATATACTATTGTAAACTTGATTATAGTGGATTTAATCATGGAAAAATATGGTACAAGGTCACTTGATTTCCCTCTTGACTCAACCTGAATTTTCTCTAGGGTTAAATATCTTTTTATTTTTCTATGAGAGTAAGTCCTTGTCTGTTTTAAACTTATTAGGAATAGACTTTTATTTCTTACATTTAATTTTTATCTTTATGTAATTATAATTGTCTAGAAGTGTTGGACACACAGAGACAATAACTGATTAAATCGTTTATCAAGGACAGGGGTGGGGACAGGACTGAGCAGCACTTCACACTGTTGTACAGAGGGTCACTTTAAGACAGAACTCAACTCAACAGCACCTAACAACAAGAAACCAAAGGAGATCTACACAAATGGAAGAATGTCCCTGGCTCATGATAGGAAGGCTCATTATGTAAATATCAATATTACCCAACACAAATTTTAAATACCATTCAATACTGATCCAAATAATAACTTCATTCCATAATCAAATGTTAACACTAATTACTAACTTCATATGAAGGGAGAAGAGACCCAGGATAAGCAAGAAAGACCAAAAGTGCAACAAAGTAGGAGAACTCACACTACCCAATCTCAAAACCTATTATACAGCCACATTAGGCAAAACAGCATAGGACTGATCAAATCATAGGTACACTGACCAGTGTGTGTGTGTGTGTGTGTGTGTGTGTGTGTGTGTGTGTGGTGGTGCGGGGGGGGGGGCAGAGACAACTTACAAATAAAGTCAACCACCTGTAGGCAACTGATATTCAAGAAAGTGCCAACAATTAAATGGGAAGAAACCATTCTCTACAACCAATGGTGATGGCAAAATTGGATCTAAATCTACAGAAGAATTACACAGGACCCATATGACTTCTCATGTACAAAACTGAACTCAAGATAGATCAAAGACCTACCTCCATGTACAGACCCATAAAGATCACCAGTGGGAAAACAGTTACATACTTAAGGGCCCAAATACAGGGCATACACGTTTCAAACACAGCAGAGGAGGTCCACATAAGAGAAGCAAAATAACTGAGTAATTCTTTGTATAATAAGACCCATATATACATCAAAATAATTCAATAAGAGAATTAACAAACAAACAAAAAAAGAGAATTAACAATTATTTCCTGGACTGGAAAACAATCATGACCAATGACACAGGGGCAATTATATACCACTAAAATATATAGAATGATGCAAGACTTTAATAAGAAAAAATCCAAATAACTCAACAATAAAGGCAGTAAAAATTATACCTAGACGGTTAATCAAAATAGGCATCTAAATGTCAAATAGACACATTAAAAATGTTCCTGATCGAGTGAGCACTCGGCTTGCAGCAACCATAGAAAATGTTCCTGATCATGAGCCATACAGAAGATGCAGATATGAAAAAAATGTAGATATATCATTTTACACTGAAAATGGTAGCCCATGAAAAGAAGGAAAGAAAAACAGAAATAAATGTACCAGAGAAGAAGCAGAGAGATTGGAACTCCCAGACACTGCTGCTGGTAGTTCTGTCCAACTACTCTGTAAAGTGATATGGTGATACCACAAACAAATGGGATAATAAACTGCATGTATTCCAGCAAGGCTTTTAGTGGGTATACTAAGATCACAAATTAAAGATAGACATATGAATGCCCATGTTCATCAAAGTACTCTTCAAAATATCATAAAATTGGCAATAACCAAAAGCCAACGAATAGAAGATTAGATAAAGCAACTTTGGTACATACACAGAATGGGATACTATATATGTGTAGGACACCGACAAAGCTCATCACTACACAGATAGACCTAGAGAACATTATGCTCAGTCAAAGCAGTCCATCTCAAAAGGGCAAACATTGCATAAGCCAACTATCAGCATAAACACCAACACAGAGTCTGAAACCTATTCTCAGATTAGGTAATCATTTCATATGATGCCCCAGGCAATGTTGTTACATGACTCTAGCTCAGCTCAATTTAATAGTATCACTTACTTTGCTGTTATTAAAGGAACGGAAATATTCCATTGGACTTAAAGCTGGAATATCCTGGAATGGAGGCGCAGATGACTGCTAACCCAGAGTCGTGGGCTTCAGAGTATGATGCAAGGATTTCAAATGGTAAAGCCAAATTCAGAGGAGGGAATGTTATTAGAGGTTCAATCCGTGGGTATCAGAGTTGAAGTTCTTTCTTTGTTTCTTTTGCTTGGCTTTGCACTCTCCAGAAACAAACTTAAAAAATCCCCCCAACCCCACTTGCCTTTCCAGCACTCTCAGGTGCATTCAGGGTTATTATATTTGATGATTGTTAGTTCTGTGATGTGGCTTTGTTAAAGGGAGTGGTGATTAATCTAATCTTCTGACTTTGATCATTTTTAAGGGAGCACTCTGAACCAAAGTCTGGCTTGGGACCTTAAAAGTATCCATGTCTCTCCCTCGGGGGAATTATGGGCCCAGGAGAAAATTTCTGACCCTGTCCAGGATAGAACTTATTTTTCTCTTTTCCCTCACCTCCCCTCCCAACACACTCACATCTTTTCCCCAAGTTACAGTAGTTTACCACCTGTGACCATAACATCCTGTTTTGGTGTCATTCGCTTGTACACTTAGGCAATTATATCTTGCAGATGACAGGAGCTGTATTATGGGGGAAAATATTGTTCCCTCTGTTCCTCTTGGTGTTTATATGGATTAATCAGTACAGTAAACTTGTATAATCAGATATCATATTTCTCCAAACACTATAATTACCAGCTATTTGCCCCAGGACACCATATCTTCCCCTCAGATATCTTTCTAATGAAAGCATCTCCCAAAGAGCACATTAGTCTGCTGATGAAGAGCAGCCCAGGCTAACCCTTAAACTCTAGAAACGAGAGTGCACAGCCATGGGCTGCCCAGGTCTCCCCATTCACTGAACAGATATGATTATGCACAAATTCCAATTGAGTCTGCTGACCTAAGGTTCCCTGGTGGCAATTATAAAAAGGAAGAAAAGATGATGAACAAGAGAAACAGTGGATATCTGTGATAGTTTGCTGAACAGGATGTCTTTGTGTTTGCAGATGTCTAGGGTAAAGAGCAGCTGGTAGAGTCTGGGGGGAGACCCGAGGCTAACTAGACAATGTCTCTGCATTTACCAGCAGTTATGAATGGATTGCATCAGCCATCTCCAGGGGAGGGCCTGCAGTGGGTCTCAATTACTAGTACTAATGTTGGTACTACACCCTACATAAGCTCAGCGGGTGGCTGATTGGCAGTCCCCAGAGATAATGACAAGAACATTCCCTATATTCAAATAGTCAGGCTCAAAGTTAAGGACATAACCTTGTATCACCATAAAAGAGACACTGTGAAGGGAATCATTAAATGTTTATACACAAAACTCCCTACAGTGGGACACTGGACTTCAATGATTGCTGAGGACCCTCGGACCCAGGGCTCAGTTCCAGCAGACCAAACAGAGAGGAGTTAAAAGCTGACTTCCTGTCAGTGTCTCGGGCTTCCTCTCTATCTTACCATTTCCCTTGAGGATCTCTCTAGATGTGTGGGTTTGTATCAAACACTGAATTAAAAACATTTCATTGTAATATGAGGAAATGCCCTTCTGTTCCCAAAGAGCAGAAGACCACACATGGAGGCACATCATGCAGAGGGAACAAGGCAAAGCTGAAGGACCTGTCTGCTCTGACGCAATCCTGTCCCCAGGAACTGCTATGAGGAGGAGAGGATATAGGATGGGTAGGGGTTCCCTGAAATGTGCTCAGTCCAGGGTAGACCAGCGAGAGCACAGTGGTATCCTCAAGCCACAATTGCTCATCAGAGCTGGCAGGTAGGTCTGAAAAACTGGTGGCCTAAATCCTGCTACCATCCTAAGCCACTGACTGGGAATCAGGACAGAAGAAGTGACTGGTTTCAGAGGACACATTTGGGGTCCTTGGAATAGTGTGCTCCTGTGCTTGAAGCAAGGAGAGGTACTTATTCCTGAGGAAACTCTACACTTTCCCTTGTGGGTTTGATTGTGTATAAATACCCAAAGTATTTATAATGTGTCAGCTCTTAGAGACCATGTTAATTTAAATAATTTCATTTCATAATTTTGATTTAAATATAAGTGAAAATCAATAAATTTTAATGTAGCTTTCATTTTATTTAACTCATGATTTTCAGGACACACGCAGGCACCATGTTGGGAGGAAGCGCAGTCAAAAGGAGAGATCCAGGTGCTAGAACAAGGTGCTGATCCTCAGCCCTGTATGCATTCCTAGCTTACAACCAGGCCAGCTGGCCAGACTTAAGACAAAGCCATCTTGGAAGAAAAGGCTCCATTCATCTGTTGAGCTTTTCAATCGGGCACTAGAAAAGATCTGGAATGGAACCATCTCCTCCATGCCATCTCTTAGTGATAGAGTCAGAAAAACAGAAACAAAATTTGAAGCTGCAAAGTTTTATTCTTGTTTACCAATTAACTGAACACAGCTAGTGAAAATTTGATTATATATTCCTTTGATCATAGTTTTATCATTTTGATGTTCCAGAATATTGAAGTACTTAGTGCACCTGAGTATATGACTGACCAAATCTAACCCCATGGTTGGTGCACTGGAAAACAAGCCCAGTATATCTGAGTTAAGAGTCTAAAATGTTCCTTGATAGTTCAGGGAGTACTCATGAACTCATTCAGGATATGTTTAGTAGACCTGACGTCCTTCTATTTTCAAAGGACAGAAAGCCATACACGGAGGCACATCATAAGAGGGAACAAGGCCAAGCTGAAGGACATGTCAGCCTTGATTCAAATCTGTCCCCACTAACTGCAATTGGGAGGAGAGGATATAAGATGGTTAAGATTTCCCTAAAATCTGCTCAGTCCTGCATAGACCGGCAAGAGCATAATGGAATCTTCAAGGCACAAATGCTCATCAGAGCTGTCATGTGGGTCTCAAAAACTAGCTTGCCTAAGTCCCGCTGCCGACCTCAGCCACTGTGAGTCAGGACAGAAGAGGTGATGGATTTCTGAGGATACATTTAGGTCCCCTCAGGTCGTGTGCTCCTGTGTTTGAAACTAGGAAAGGTGTTCTTTTTTCCATAAAACTCTTGTCTACAGTTTCCCTTGTGGTATTGATTGTATAGGCCCCCAAAGTATTTATAATGTGTCAGCTCTTATAGACCAGTGGTTCTGAACTGTATTAATGGCATGACCCTTTAATAGAATTCCTTATGTTGTGGTGACCCCCCCCAACCATAAAATGATTTTTGTTGTAACTTTATAACTGTAATTTTGCTACTGTTATGAATTTGGCGACCCCTGTGAAAGGGTTGTTCAATCCCCAACGGGGTCACAACCCACAGATTGAGGACCATTGTTAGACATATTAATCTAAATAATTTCATTTCAAAATTTTAAATTAAATATAAATGAATATCAATAACTTTATGTAAATTTCCTTTTCTATATCTCTTGACTTTCAGGAGACACTCAGGCATCATGTTTGGAGGAATTTAAGTCCAAAGGAGAGATCCAGGTTCTAGAACAAGATCCTGGCCTTCAGCCCTGTATGCATTCCTAGCTTACAGCCAGGACAGCATGCCAGACTTAAGACAAAGCCATCTTGGAAGAAGAGGCTTTATCCATCTGGTGAGATTTTCAGTCCGGCACTAGATAAGATCTGGAATGGGACCTTATCCTCCATGCAATCTCTTAGTCATAGAGTCAGAAAAACAAAACAACAAAGTAGTTAGAATTTTAATCTGCAAAGTTTTATTCTTGTTTATCAATTAACAGCACAACTGCATGAAATTAGATTATGTTTTCCTTGGAATCATATTTTCTGCCATGATTTCCACATTTCAGAATATTGGGGTTTTTTAGTGCACCTTCAGTATGACTGACCAAATCTAACTCCAAGCAGTGTTTATGACTATTGTTTGCAGATTCACAGTGAATCAGAACTGACTACAGGACACCTAACAAGTACACAGCATCAGCAAAACAGTATCTGCTATGTTTAAGACTAGTATTGCAGTCACTGTATCAATGCCTCTCCCTGAGGACTTTACAGAAGGAAGTGTCTTCTCCATAGTCATTGCAGTCAGCACAGAATATCTTCAGATTATCACACTGCAGTCTGAGGACACTGCCACCTATGACTATGTAGAAAACACTGTGAAAATTCACATCCTGAAAATGTCCCAGAAACCCAGGACAGAGGGAATGACTTTGACAATTTGCATGCTGTCTCTCTCTATTTTTCTCCACGTAATAGTTAAAGCTTTGAGGAAAAAAAGCTTTCATTTCCTGTGCAATATTTTCCAATTGGGGGCTGTTAAACCAGGTCCACAAATGAGAAGAAACTTTCTTTGACTCAAATCATACAATTAGGCCATACACACAGTCACCAAGTCAATTCTAACTTATAGGAGCCTTGTAGGGTCTGGAATGCAAATTATTTGGAGGCACACCCTTTAATCATCCTTGCTAGAAGCTGGATTTCAGGTGGTCAATGCCCTACCCACTGTGCATCTAGGGTTTCTTAATGCTCATAGCACTTAAACAAAATAAAACCAATGTAGTACTGTTTTAGATTCCTTGGGGGGTGATTCTGATGCACTGTGTCCCATTCTGCACAGAGCAGAACTGCATTTCTATTTTAAAGGCTGAGACCTTTGAGAACTAATTCATTAAGCCTGACTTACAAGGTATTCTGGGTGAATCACGATTTGGTTGAGTGCAGTGTTGTAAGGACTTAAGCTTGACTCGTGTGCCCCGATTTTAGAATTTAGAAAAAATGGTGTCCAGGTCTCTTTAATCACTAAAATAGGTAACCTTTCTCTTCCACACCCAGTTTTGCTCCTTCACAGTGTATTATTACCCAAAAGTCAATATCCTCCTTTTCTCAGAATGTGCCCTTTTTTCTCATACCCCATTCCACCCTACTTCACAAACTTAAGATTAATGCTTATCTTAGTTTCTATAAACTGCTTCCTGAAAGAAATGTGGAAGCCTCAACCTTTCTTTGCTTACACTTTGTAATATCCTCAACCCCTACTGATTGCCAAACCGACTATGGTTTTTGCTCTTATAAACCTACCAGAATATCATTTTGTGCCTTGGGGAATTTCAGAGAGTTTGAATCCTCCCAAAGTCCACTAGCTAAAATAAGGATTCCCAATCTGGACATAAATGAAATTACACCACTTATGCACATCAGAAGACTACATTAGAAGAGTGAAATGGAGGAGGGGTCAAGATGGCAACCAGGTGAGCCACACATACTGAAGGCTCTTTTGGACATGGTGGGTTAAGTGTCCTGGTAGTCGAATGGAAGGATTCTGGTGAGAGATGCCCCTGGATCTGCCCCCCACCCCCACCCCACACATCTGTCCTGAGCCGTAGACTCAGTGATCTGGGATCGATTCTTGGGAAATCTCGGCTCATCAGGCTGAGTGACCCCAGTGCACCCCCACCACTGCTGTGAGCAGTGATTTACTCACTTCACACCCAGGCCGGGCCTCCACACCAGGAGCTGCTTGGCTGCCCCGCTGAGACACGCAAAGCTATGGTGGGACTCCCTACAACAGCTGCCCACACATGGGACCCCACTAGGAGAGAAATTTCCCTTTCTCGCAGTTCCCCTCTCCCCACGTGGCAGCAATTTGCCTGGGCCCGGTAACTGACCTGAAATCTACCAGTAGCTGGCTTGGTGACTTGCACTAGGGAAAATCCGCCCCCATTGTTGCCTGGGACCTCGCCACCAGCACCCTGGTCTGCCTGCCTGCTCCTGTCAGCTTCGCTACTGCTCCCTGTCAGGGAGGCTGCATGACGGTGCACCCTTTCAGGTACCAACGCTGGGAACTCTCCACCAGCATGCACCCGCTGCCGAAGCCCATCCAGCTTCTACCCACAGAGCCACTTCAGGCTGGCCCATGCCACTGCGGTGGCCTGAGGGGTCCCAGTGCTGGCAGCCCCAAGCGCTAAGCCTGCCTGCCCCAGCCCGTTCCCACAGTGCAGAGGGCTGTCCCCACTGCCCCGTGTTTCCCACCAGAACCACTTCTGCCCTTTCCTGGCCTGGCCCATGCAACTGCAGAGCCCTGTGCAGCCCTGCGGGGTTCACAGCACGGCCCGAATGATAAGCGTTCTTGCCTGCTAAGGAGGCTAATGACAATCTTTGGGTTTCCTGCTGGAGCTCTTTCTGTCCACTCCAGATGGCCCAAGCAACTGCAGTACCCCAAGGCGTCCCCAGCACCAGCGGCCCCAAACGCCTTCTAGCCCCAGCCCAGTTCCTGCTGGCAGAGGAGGTGGGCATCTTGGTCTGGCATTTTCCACAGCACCTCTTGCTTCCCCAGTCCTTTCAGGCTGGTGCAGTTGGCTCGCTGCTGTGGTGCATTTCCTGGATGCCTAACCTCTGCCTACTGGCTAAACAAAACAGACCTGCAGGGACCTTGGGAAGAGCATGCTTGATCTGAAGAGCATTCATTCCCACATAGCCTGGCTTTGGAGCCCTTGATCAGCACCCTTCGGGTGACAGTGCGCTCTCCCCAACATATGCCTTCAATTCAGCATCTTTAAAAATTGGAGGCAAAGGGGAAAATAATCTGTTTTTCTTTTTTTTTCTTTGACCATTTGCATTATTATCATTTCTTTTTCCTTTTTTTTTGATTTTATGTTTTTCCCTATTAAATTTTTTTTTAAACAAGGAAAAAGACTAAGTGTGCCCTGACAGACCAGGTCAAAGGATCCTAGGAGCATACATTTAGGCTCCAGCCTCCACTCCAGTCACTGAAACTTCTTACCACTGTTGGCCACTGAACCATCAATGGACTCTGCCTACTAAGGAGTCTGACCCACCTCTATAGAAGGTCATATGTAGCCCCCAGAAGCACCTTTAATAGTAACTAATGGAAGGTGTTAAGGGGCCCCTGGTGTCCCAGAAACATGGGGCCTATGAACCAATCGAGGAAAAATCAACAGACCACATCAGTCCCTACAAAAATCCAGAGACAAAACACAGTAGCAGAGTTAATGACTCTCATAGAAGAATCAGACACAGATCTGTCACAGAAGGAAATCTTCAGAAGTCTGCTCAGAGTAATACAGGAGCTGAAGGAAGCAATGCAGAATAAGGATAAAATGATAAAGGAGGTGAAGTCCACAATAGAGGGGATGAAGTCCACACACCAAAGGGAAACACAGGTGCTAACGGATGAAGTAGCAGAAGCCAAACACAAGCTTACAGAATTTACGATTACGCTTGAGGAGGCAGAGAACGGTATCGGTGATCTCGAAGACCCACAAACAGACATATGCAATTGGGAAAGACCGTCAAATAGGAAAATCAAAGAAGCAGAAAATAACCGGAGATCAATGACAGATGCTATGAAGAGGAATAATATTCAAATAATTGGTCTACTGGAGGAGAACACACCACAGAAGTCGACAGCCAAGATAGTGGAATAATTTCTGGAAGAAAACTTTCCCACCTTAATGTGTAAGAACCAGACACTCGTACAGGAAGCTGAACGAAACCAACTAGATTAGACCACAAGAAGAACTCACTAAGACATATAAGAGTAAAAACATCCACCTTTCAGGAAAAAGAGAAAATTTTAAGAACAGCAAGAGAAAGGAAGGCAGTCACATACAAAGGATATCAGGTAAGAATATGCTGAGACATATCAGCAAACACTATGAAGAGGAGAAAGTGGAGAAACATCTTCTAAAAGCTGAAAGAAAAAAATGCCTCCTCCAGAATCCTTTACCCTGCCAAATTATCCATTAAGATAGATGGGAAAATAAGGGTCTTCCAGGACAAGGAAAGAATAAAAGAACATACTGCAAAACACCTGACCCTGCAGAAGATACTGGCTGACTCATTGTGGCCAGAGGTTCAACCTCCACCAGAAACAAGCAGACCACCATATACCCCATCTCTATCCAGAAGCCAAAATGCCAGTAACAATTACCAAGACAACAGGGCCTAAGAGAGAAAAGAAGACAAAATAGAAAATCTCTACACTGATATGAAAGGATAGGAAAACACCCAAAACCCAAGACAGGGTGTAAGAACATTGAATGCACAGATTTTAATAATAACTCTGAATTCCAATGGACTCAATTCATACACGGAAAGAAAGGAGACTGGAGGACTGGCTCAGAAAACATAATTCATCAAGATGTGCCTTCAAGAGACACATCTTAAGCACACAGGCAAAAATAAACTAAGAATAAAGGCTGGCAGAAGTATACCAGGCAAACGACAACTTAAAAAAAAGCATGGTGGCAATCTTAATCTTTGACAAAATGGATCTCAAGGTTCAAACCATAAAAAGAGACAAGGAGGGACACTACATAATGCCTCAAGGCCCATTAAACCAAGAACCAGTTAGCATATTGAATATTTATGCACACATTGGAGCGACAAATTTCATCAAACTATTAAAAAGATGAAAAAATAAATCACATATTGAACCATCATAGAAGGTAACTTGAACACTATCAGGGAAAGACAAATTAATTAGGCAACTGGGCCTGACATTTGTACCACTTTCCATACAAATCCAAATAATTCACATTCGTCTCAAGGTCACATGGGTCATTTTCAAGAAGAGACTACATGCTGGGACACAAGTCAAGTCCGTGTAAATTCAAATACATAGATATTATTCAGACGTCTTTCTTGGATCATCACGTCATAAAGCTGGACATTAATAAAAGTACATCCAGAAGAGCAAGGGCAATCAATTGGAAGAGCAAGAGCAATAAAAAAGATAAACAATTATCTCCTGCGACATGAATGGGTAGGCCCAGATTAGAGAGGATATTAGGAAGTGTCTAGAAAGTAATGAGAATGAGAATACAACATATCAAAACTTATGGGATACTGCGAAGGCAGTTATCAGAGGTAGCTTGATATCATTAAATGCATATAAAAAAGAAGAGAGAGGGGTGAAGACGGTGTAGTATGGAAGAGACCAGACCAAAACCAGGGATGTACATGGTAGGCAATGGTGGAGGAGGAGGGGAAAGGAAAACAAAAGGATGAATACAAGGAAGAAAAGGGTAGTGGGGTCATGGGGCATTCATCCACCCAAGGGGAGGGTATTGTTTATATCTCCACAGGGAAAGTGGGACCAGACTTCAACCCAGTGTCGCAAGGTGTGAATGCAATATCCCGGCGTGGAGGAGGGAACCGGTGGAGAGGTCTGGGAGGCTGGCCCCAGCACCATAAATTAAGTGGATTCCTGCCCCTCCCCCGAAAAGAATTTGTTCGCTGAAGACAAATGGGTGCATAAGCAAATGTGGTGAAGAAAGCTGATGGTGCCCGGCTATCAAAAGAGATAGTGTCTGGGGTCTTAAAGGCTTGAAGGTGAACAAGCGGCCATCTAGCTCAGAAGCAAATAAGCCCACATGGAAGAAGCACACCGGACAGTGCGATCACGAGGTGCCCAAGGGACCAGGTATAAGGCATCATGCAAAAAAAAAAAAAAAAGATATAAGTGTGTGTATGTATGTGTATATGTATATATGTATATATATATATCATATTAAATGAAGGGGGAAGTGCAGAGTGGAGACCCAAGGCCCAAGTGTCGACCAATGGAGATCCCCTCATAAAGGGGTTTAGGAGAGGAGATGGGTTAATTAGGGTGTGAGGTAGTATCGATGAAGAACACAGCTTTCCCCCAGATCCTGGATGCTTCCTCCCCCCAACTACCATGATCCGAATTCTACCTTGCAGGGCTGGATAGCACAGAGGCTGTACACTGGTGCATATGAGGGTTGGAGGTACAGGGAATCCAGGGTGGATGATACCTTCAGGACCAAGGGTGTGAGGGACGATGCTGGGAGAGTGGAGGGTGAGTGGGTTGGAAAGGGGGAAGTGATTACAAGGATCCACATGTGACCTCTTCCCTGGGAGAGGGACAGCAGAGAAGGGGGGAAGGGAGACTCCGGATAGGGCAAGATATGACAAAATAACGATGTATAAATTACCAAGGGCATATGAGGGAGGGGGGACTGGGGAGGGAGGGGAAAAAAAAAAGAGGACCTGATGCAAGGGGCTTAAGTGGAGAGCAAATGCCTTGAGAATGATTGGGGCAGGGAATGTATGGATGTGCTTTATACAATTGATGTATGTATATGTATGGATTATGGTAAGAGTTGTATGAGTCCCTAATAAAATGTAAAAGAAGAAAAGAGAAAAAAATGATTAGGGCAAAGACTGTACAGATGTGCTTTATACAATTGATGTATGTATATGTATGAACTGTGAAAAGAATTGTATGAGCCCCAATAAATTGTTAAAAAATAAAAAAATAAAATAAAATAAAGGAAGGAAAAAAAATAAACAAGGAAAAAAAAAGAAGAGAGACTTATGACAGATAATATTATCACAAAACCTCCAACAAGTAGAATAGGGTCAGCAGAAGGACCCGTCCAATAGCAAAAGAAAAGAAATAATAAAATTCAGGACAGAGTTAACCAGTGGAAAGACAAAAGATAAATGCAACTAAAAGCAGTTTCTATGAAAGGATCAACAGAATTGACAGACCACTGTTGAATCTGTCCAAGGATAGGAAAGGGCAAGCATCCATAGCCAGGATGAGGGATAACACAGGGGTAATTACAACAGACCCAAATGAGATTAAGCGGATAATCAAAAACACTATGAAAGTCTGTATTCTAAAGAATTCAGAAAAGAGGAAGACAAGGATAGATACTTGAAAAAACAGTCCATCCCTACATTATCTCACACAGAGGTCAAGAATGTCAACAAATCTATTGCAAAAAAAATAGAGGGTCATCAAGAAGCTACACAAAAATAGCCTCTGAGCCAGAAGGCGTCACAGCAGAATTCTACCAAGAATTCAAGGAAGAGTTGACTCAGATTCCCCACAAAGTATTCCAAAGCATAGAAAACGGTGGCAAACTCCCAAACTCATTCTACGAAGCCAGCATAACTTTGATACTCAAACAGGGCAAAGACCCCAGAGGTATAGAGAATTACAGACCAATACCTCCAATGAACATAGATGTAAAAATCATTAACAAAGTAATAACCAATAGAATACAAAAGTATATAAAACATATTACCTACATTGACTAGGTAGGATTCATGCCAGGGATGCAGGGATGATTTAACATTAAAAAATCCATCAAAATTATACACCACATCGAGAAGAAAAATGATGAAAAAATATATGATAATATGCATAGATACAGAAAAAGCATTTGACAACACGCAACATCCATTCCTAATTAAAACACTCACGAAGATAGGAATGGAAGGTAAATTCCTCAAGCAGGTACAAGCTATCTACGAAATGCCAACAGGCAACATCATAGTTAATACAGAAAAGACAAAAACAATTCCACTGAAAAAGGGTACAAGACAAGGATACCCCTTGTCCCCATTTCTATTCAATATTCTACTGGAGGTTCTAGCTAACAACATAAGGCAGCAGAAGGATATCACAGGGATCCAAATGGCAGTGAAGGAGTGAAACCATCTATTTTAAGATGATATTGTATATTGAAAACCCCAAAAGCTCCACAATGGGAGTAATTACAGCAATAGAGGAATATAGAAGAGTGGCAGGATACGATATCTACAAAGAGAAGTTGGTATGTTTGCTATGCACATCGGACGGAACCATGGAAGAAAGCATCAAGAAAGCAGCACCCTTCACAGTAGCCAAGAACAAACTGAAATATCCAGGAATATATTCAACAAAAATCCTAAAGACCTATACAAGGAAATTTACAGGATCCTACTACAGGAAACCAAAAGCAAACAAATGGAAGAATATCCCATGCTCTTGGATTGGAAGGCTCAACATAGTAAAGATGGGGCCGGCCATACAAGCTCAATGCTGTTCTGATTCAGATACCAACAACCTTCTTCAAAGAATTGGAAAAACTGATCACCAAGTTCATATGGAGAGGGAAGAAGCCCAGAATTAGCAGAGAACTCTAGAAGGACAAAGTTGGAGGATTCACCTTATCTGACTTTAATACTTATTACACAGCTACAGTGATCAAAGCAGTGTGGTACTGGCACAATGACAGATACTCACACCAGTGGAAAAGAATACAAAGCCCAGGAATAAAACCATCAGCATATAGACAACTGAACTTCAATATGGGTCCCAAAACCATCAAGTGGGAAGGGGATGCCCTTTATAACAAGTGGTGCTGGAAACAATGGATATCCACATGTAGAAAAATGAAAATAGACGTTTACCTCACCCCATGAAAAATAAACTCAAGGGGGATCACAGACCTAGAAGTAAAACCCCAAACCATCAGGATCATCAAGGAGGGAATCGGGATACACCTAAGATCATTGACCCAGGGAAGTCATAGGTTCACTGCAATAGGGAAGGGTACACACACAGGTGAACCGGAAATCAACAAATGAGACTTAATAAGAATAAAACCCCTGTGTGCCTCGAAACTTGGCCAAGAGGGTGACAAGACTACCCACAGACTGGAAGAGGATTTTTAGTAATGACACATTGGACAAAGAACTCATTACTAAAATCTTTAACACCCTCATGGCCTGCAAAAGGAGGAAAACAGTTAACCCCTAACATCATTACAGGTACAGTAGGCACAATTGTACAGCGATAAGTAAAGATCATAGCAAAGTTATAGAGAGCATGAGAGATAGAAGTATTGTAATAAATGGAGTAACACATGATTCATAGTAGCATGCTCACCTCAGCCCCACTTGATGGTCCACGTGGAGGGAGAGAGAGATCTTTAATGCTAGCCCAGGCATTTTATATTCTCCAGGGACATGCAAGCCCCCTAATTACAGGTGAGTACAAATGTCACAGAAATGGGGTGTGTTATAGTTAATACAGCAATGAGAGGGGGTAGTCTAGGAACATACATGCAATAGTAAGAGGAGGGATTGGGGGTATACATGTGATAAGATGGGCGGATAACTTAACTTTGATGTCACACTCAGTTTGGCCTGTTCCCTGACTCAACTGATAGAGATCATTATAGGTAGGGTGAGAACACTTGGTTGCAGGCCTCAGGGAGGAATCGTTTATTGTCCCCAGTAGCAGGGAGGAAGGTTTGCCATATAGTCTGGTGTCTAACTGCCCTAGAGGCCTATCCTGTAGTCTGGTGAATAACTGCCCTAGTGGCCTACCCTGTAGTCTGGTGACTAACTGCCATCAGGGCGGATGTCTGTAAGCCTCTGACCTCTCTCAACACCTAAGGAAGAGGGTAAAATAACTGAAAAGAACTTTCACTAGGGAGGAGACCCATGTGGCCAACAACCATATGAAAAACTGGTCCCAGTCGTTAGGCATAAGAGAAATGCAAATTAAAACAACCATGAGATACCACCTACCACCGTGAGGCTAGCTCAAATCAGAAAATCAGAGAGCAACAAGTGTTGGAGGGGTTGTGGTGAAATAGGAATCCTCCTCTACTGCTGGGGGTCACGTAGATATGCACAGCCACTGTGGAAAGCAATCTGCAGATACTTAAAGACAATGGAAATTGATCTACTTTATGACCCAGTCATCCTTCTACTGGGCATATACCCAGAGGAGGTAACAAATAAAACATGACCAGTCATCTGCAATGCAATGTTTATTGCGGCACAATTCACAATCGCAAAGATTTGGAAACAGCCTAAGTTTCCAGGGGATTAGTAAACTCTAGCACAAAGCACGGATGATCACATGGAACACGTCGTTTCATAGGAAGAGTTGGAAGGAATCACGTTAAGCGAGGTAAGCCAATGTCAAAAGGACAGGTATAACACGAGTCCCCTGAGGTAAGGAATACAAGAACAGACACTTATCTCGCAAATCACAGGAGGCATCACAGCTAGTCAGGGGGAGGTCAGACAAAACCCAGGGAGGTAATATATGAGTCCAACATAAAGAAGGGGAAAAGGGGAAGGCGGAAGGAGAATGGCGGTGGGGAGAAACCGAGATGATGATATGGGGGGAACAAGGCACTAAGCCACCCAGGAAGAGAGGATTGGTTGTGTCCCCATGCACCAAACCAGGGGGGCAATGTAACAGGTGGAGGAATCCATAAAAAGACTGGTCTATAGGGCCGGCCCCAATCAGAACCAGCCTGACCACCACAGAAGGGTGTGCATAGAGAATAACATTAGACCTTCTGGTGAGAGAAAGGAACTGACCTACCATACCCAGAAGGAAGCAGAAGCAAATAGACGGGGAGTGGTGCAAACCGTGGCCCACCAAACCCTGAGGACAATAGCCCCGCTCAGGGCAGCCAATGCCCAGAGAGGACCATATGCCCGGCCACACGACATCCCACACTGACCCATAGCCATATAGGGGGCAACACTGGAGGCACAGTGTGGGATTTGTGCCCGAGCTGACCCCACCAACCAAGGGTGTGCAACAGAACAGCAATGGGAGCAGAGCAAGTAAGACCCAAGGGAAAATAAATAGACTCGCCCAGGGTGTGGTACCCCATCAGACTAGACAGGAAAACACGCCTAAATGGCAACAAACAGAACTTGAACTATTTACAGGCTTTTCTTTCCTGTTTTTTTTTTTTTTTTGCAAGTCATTGGATTTTCTGTATTGCTGCAGTCATTGTTTTTATGTGTCACTTTGTTTAGTGCAGTATTGTTTTTATGTGCATATTATCTCTACACATCAATCTAGATAAGCTAGGATGGATAAACAATCTGGAGAAGAAAACAATGCTAAAGATGTTCCAAGGAACCTGGGAGAGAAGGTGGGGCAAAGGAAGTGGTGTTAACCAACCCAGGGACAAGAGAACAAGAGATCCAAATCAGTGGTTCATAATTGGTGCTTCAAAACTAGTGGCAAGGAGGGTTTGGGAGGCCTGATAGGGAGTGATCAAGAGCAATGTAATCGAGAATTACTTAAATGAAAATGAAGGCTGAGCATGATAGTGGGACAAGACCAAAGTAAAAAGAGAGAGCGCAAAGAACTAGGAGGCAAAGGGCATTTGTAGAGGCCTAAATACAGGCATTTAGATATGTAAACATATTTATAAATGATGATGGGGAAATAGATCTATGTGCATGTATTTACAGGTTTAGTATAAAGGTAGGAGATGGACATTGGGCCTCCACTCAAGTAGCCCCTCGATACAAGAACACTTTGTTCTATTATGATGATGCTCACTTGTCTGACATGAGCAGTAAAGACAAATGTGTGCACAAGCAAGTGTGGTGAAGAAAGCTGATAGTGCCAGGCTATCAAAAGATATAGCGTCTGGGGTCTTAATGGCTTGAAGGTAAGCAAGCAGCCACCTAACTCAGAAGCAACAAACTCACATGGAAGAAGCACACCAGCCTGTGTGATCACGAGATGTTAAAGTGATCAGGTATCAGACATTGAAGAACAAAAAAGCATCATTTTGTTCTCACCTTCCCCATATGAAGGCTGAAGACAAACGTGTGCATAAGAAAGTGTGGTGACAAATCCACCCAAGGGGAGGGTATTGTTTATATCTCCACTGGGAAAGTGGGACCAGACTTCAACCCAGTGCAGCAAGGTCTGAATGCAATATCCCAGCGTGGAGTAGGGAACCAGTGGAGAGGTCTGGGAGGCTGGCCCCTTCACCATAAATTAAGAGTATTCTGCCCCTCTCCCGAAAAGAATTTGTTCCAAAGGACATCATTGACTCTGCAGCTCCGGGAGATGGACATATCTGATCAGAGCACATGGGAGCAGATGAAGGGGCAGGAGGAGAGAGTGGAACACAGCCTGGTCCACCAGGCCGTGAGGATGATGTTCCCGAGTAGAGCAGCCAGTCCACAGAAAGAACAACATGGCTGGCCCTACTATGAGACATGATGACCCTCAGTGACTGAGGGCGATACAGGGGACAGCACCAGAGACACAGTGTGGGAATTGCACCTGACCTGATCCCACCACACCGAGGCAAAGCACTGGGGGAGTGAAGCGGAACCGCAAGGGAATGGAGTGGCAAGGTCCCCAGGGAATGCTGAAAGTGGACTTTGGGGCCAGGGCGTGTTGCCCCAACAGACTGCACTGGAAAATGCTCCTAAGGGCCAGCAAATGATCCCTGAACTAACTACAAGCTTTTCTTTTGTGAAGTGTTTTGTTTTGCTCTTTGTCAGTGGTTTGTCTTTGTTGTTTTGTTGTCTGGTTGTATACTATTGCTTTGTTTTCCTCTGTCTTGTTTTCGTGCATGTTAGTGTCTCCACAGGTCTGTCTGAATAGGACAGGCTGGATGAACTATCTGGAGGAAAAACAATGGGACTGACAGTTCCGGGGGGGATTTGGGGTGGGGGTGGGGTAAGGAAGTGATGTCAACAAACACAGGGACAAGGGAACAACATGGGACCCAAAATGGTAGACAGAGGGGAGTGACAGGCCTGGTGGGGAATGATCAAGGGTAAGGTTGCGTAGAGAAGAGGTATAGCTGTAGCCCAGGTGGTGACGGAGCATGGTAGTAGGGCAGGAGGAAAGTCAAGGGAGATAGAGGAAAGAGCTAGGAGTCAAAGGGCATTTATGGAGGTCTAGACAAAGACATGTACATGCAAATATATATATGAGGATGGGGAAATAGATCTATGTGTCTATATTTATAGGTTAAGTATTAAGGTGGTGGAAGGACCTTGGGCATCTACTCAAACAATCCCTGAATGCATGAATACTTTCTTTTATTAAATTGGAACTCTATGATCCTCACTCTCCCGACACAACTGCTGAAGCCAAAGTGGGTAAACAAGTAAATGTGTTGAAGAAAGCTGATGGTGCCCGGCTATCAAAAGAGATAGTGACTGGGGTCTTAAAGGCTTGAAGATAAACAAGCGGCCATCTAGCTCAGAAGCAACAAAGCCCACATGGAAGAACACACCAGCCTGTGTGATCGAGTGGTCCCGAAGGGATCAGTTATCAGGCATCAAAGAACAAAAAATCATATCAATGGTGCACACCTCCATGATAGGGTCGCTGAACACAAATGGGTGCATGAGCAAATGTGGTGAAGAAAGCTGATGGTGCCCGGCTATCAAGAGATAGTGTCTGGGGTCTTAAAAGCTTGAAGGTGAACAAGCGGCCATCTAGCTCAGAAGCAAAAAAAAGCCCACATGGAAGAAGCACACTAGCCAGTGTGATCACGAGGTGCCAAAGGGACCAGGTATAAGGCATCATGCAAAAAAAAGATATATGTATATATATATATATATATATATATATATATATATATATATATATATATATATCTCATATTGAATGAAGGGTGAAGGGGGAAGTGCAGAGTGGAGACCCAAGGCCCAAGTGTCGGCTACTGGAGATCCCCTCATAGAGGGGTTTAGGAGAGGAGATGGGTCAGTCAGGGTGCGAGGTAGTACCAATGAAGAACACAGCTTTCCCCCAGATCCTGGATGCTTCCCCCCCAACTACCATAATCCGAATTCTACCTTGCAGGACTGGATAGGGCAGAGGTTGTACACTGGTGCATATGAGGGCTGGAGGCACAGGGAATCCAGGGTGGATGATACCTTCAGGACCAAGGGTGTGAGGGGCTATGCTGGGAGAGTGGAGGGTGAGTGGTTTAGAAAGGGGGAACTGATTACAAGGATCCACATGTGACCTCCTCCCTGGGAGATAGACAGCAGAGAAGGGGGGAAGGAAGACTCTGGATAGGGCAATATATGACAAAATAACAATGTATAAATTATCAAGGGCACATGAGGGAGGGGGGGTGGGGATGAAGGGGGGGAAAAAAAGAGGACCTGATGCAAAGGGCTTAATTGGAAAGCAAATGCTTTGAGAATGATTGGGGAAGGGAATGTGTGGATGTGCTTTATACAATTGATGTATGTATATGAATGGATTGTGATAAGAGTTGTATGAGCCCCTAATAAAATGATTAAAAAAAATGAAAGTGTGGTGAAGGGTGATGGGGACCAGCTATCGAGAGCTATAGTATCTGGGATATTAAAGGCTTGAAGGTAAACAAGCGGCCATCTAGCCCAGAAGTAACAAAACCCATATGGAAGTAGCACACCTGCCTGTGTGATCACAAGGTGTTGCAGGGATCAGGTATCAAACACCAAAGAACAAAAAAAGCCTATCACTGTGAATAAGGGAAAGTGTGGAGTGGGGACCCAAGACCCAGTGTAGGCAACTGGCCATCCCTAAGGAGATGAGCCAGTTATGGTACAGTGTAACATTCATGAAACACACATCTTTCCTCTAGTTCTTAAATGCTTCCGCTCCCCCATCCGCAGCTCCCACCCCCAGCAATATGATCCCAATTCTAACTTACAATCCTGGCTAGACCAGAGGATGCACACTGGTGCAGATAGGAAATGGAAACACAAGGAATCCAAGACACATGATCCCTTCAGGACCAGTACTGAGTGGTAATACCAGAGGTTGGAGGGAAGGTGGCGTAGAAAGGGGGAACCGAATACAAGGATCTGCATATAACCTCCACCCTTGGGGATGGACAACAAAAAAGTGGGTGATGGGAGACTTTAGGCATTGTAAGATATGATAAAATAAAAATTTATATATTACCAGGGTTCGTAAGGGAGGGGGAAATGGGGAGGATGGGGACAAATGAGGGAGCTGATACCAAGGGCTCAAGTAGAAAGCAAATTTTTTGAGAATGATGAGGGCAACATGTGCTTGACACAGTGGATTTGTATACGTATTGTGATAAGAGTTGTACAAGCCCCCAATAAAATTATTTAAATAACAAAAAAGACTGAGAGCCCACGAATTGGTAATTTTTTTTTAACCAATGACACACTGGAAAAAGAGCTAGTTACAAAAATATACAAAACTCTGTATTCCCTGTGTTTCCAGTTACCACCTGTATCAGTGTACAACCACCGGTTCAACCAGATTTTCAATGTAGAACTGGGATCATGATAGTTGGATGTATGTATGGATTGTGATAAGCATTGTATGAGCCCCCAATAAAATGATTTTTAAAATATATCCTTAAATATATATATATATATATATACAGAACTCTACAACATATCAATAAGAAAACAAGACCCAACGAAAAAAATGGGACAAACATATGAACAGACAGTTCACCAAAAATGAGGTACCTATGATTAACATATAAAAAATGCTCACAATCACTAGCCTTCAGGAAAACCACAATGAGATAGCACTTAAGTCCTACAATGCCAGCCCAAACCAAAGAAGCAAAACAACAAATGCTGGAGAGGATCTGGAGGAATTGGGATTCATATATACTGCTGGAAGACATAAATGCATAGAGCCATCATGGAAAACAATGTGGCACTCCTTAAAACAACCAGAACATGAAATCCCATATATCCAGCAATACCAAGATTAGGCATCATGGAATTCATAGAAATATATTTTTAAAATCAACAAAGTAAAAGAGATAAAGCTCAATCGAAGAGAAATATTAAAAACTACAATAGATTTTAAATGGGTCAAAAAGTATCTCAAAGGATAAAGGGTTATATTTTAACTTAACTGCATCTGCAATAACCTACCTTCCAAAGAATGCTGCATGAGAGCAAGGCTATTCGCATCTCTATTCTATGGCCACAGTATTTCTCCAGTTAATGTAGTTAACATGGGTCAAAAGAGAGATCAAATGTAAAATCAGATATTGGTCTTGATATCAATGCACATATGCACACAGCATCAGTCATTAGGCTTTCCCAGTCTCTGTATTCGTAGGATTTCCTACAGGATTTCCACTAAAGTCATACAATGTGGCAGACATTTCGTTCAGCCTTTCTAGGCAGTTTGTGCATCAGCTTAGCCTGAGCTTTGCGGAACATCAAAGAAAATGTAATTGGATACTGGAGGCACTGTCAGTCACTAAATGCATACGCACTGCCACATTCCCTGTATTCATGTGGTTTCTCTGCTGTACAAATCCTCTATTGTCACATGACACCATTTGGGCTAAAGGCCAGCCAACCAGGACTACATTGGTTAAAATCCTAATGTAGTTTACTGACACACTGAGAGAAACCAAGGAGGGTATTTGCAAAGTCACTATATTGCCAGAGCTTTCCTTGTCATTGAGATCACTGGTAATGTGATGTCACCTGACTTCCTGTGGAGAGCTTTTCCATCTTGATTGAACTTAAGGTTTTTAAACTTTGTGTATTTGTCAAGAAGACTGAGAAACACAGGTAAAAGTTTGTTACCCACACTCATTACAGCTACATGGTAACTATCCTACATGAAATCATTGATGAGACATGAGCTCTTAATTTTTTAAAACTTTATGATTTAAAACTTTACAGAGTAAATTGGTTTCAACAATTCATACATTAATGGCAATCCCCAAGACATACCAGCATTCTTCCCACTTCAGCCCTCCTTGTTTTTATATTATTTATCCTTCTTTCCTACCACTTCTTGCTTTCAAGAGTTCTTATCCATAAGCAAACGCTGTTCTTTTTATTTAGTATGGTTGATTGTTCTAAGGAGTATACCTCAGATGTTAATCTTCCCCTCCTAGCTTATAGATTGTTGGGTTGAAAGCTGAGTCAGAGGCGTGAGTACAGGTCCAAGACTGAAGAGTCGCTGAAGTCCATAATTTGGGGATTCCAAGTCTCCATCAGAACAGTGATCTATTTTAGGATTTTGGTTTGTTCTTTCTTCTCCCACTCAACTCAGTACCCTCTTTTGTGATCACTTTCAGAGTAATTAGTAGTGGAAGATGGGCACCATCTAGTTCTTCTTGTCTCAGGGTTGTAGAGGCTGAGGTTTGCTGTGGTCAATTCATCTTCAGGATGAATTGTTCCCACACATCTTCTATTTCTTTTATTCTTATTTTATGGTACTACTCTGCTGTCTGGGGAGGGAGGGTAAACAAAGAGCATGCAAGTGTGGCAGGCACAACTGGCATCTGGGTGGTTACTATACTGGTTGGTACATCTGTGATCAAGAAACACCAGGTTCAGCTCTCTTTTGGGCACTGAAAGAGCAATGAGGTACCCATGCACTGTGGAAGTCTGGAAGGTCATCTGCCCCCAAAATGGTGGGCCATGTTAGTAGAGGGACATCAACACAGAACATGGATACCCATATGGTAAATCACAACTGTTTCCACACATGGCCCAGGGCAAACTCTAGCACCTCTTCCTTTGTTTTGAAGGTTTTGTTATACTAACTCCAATGAAAGGTTTTCTTGTTGAGAATTTTCTCGTGTTTAATGAGACCTGACTTCCACAAAGAAGATGTTCCATATTTAATTCATGCAAAGGGCTTCTTTCATTTGTGAAATCTCTGATGTGCTGTAAGGCATCACGGCTGGGTGAAAGCTTTACCACACTCAACACATAAAATGTTTTTCTCCGGTATGATTCCACAGATGAGTTTTGAATAAAGCCTTTGCCACCTTCACTATATACATGGGTTTTCTCTCTCTCCAGGATAAGTTTGCTGATTAACAATGAGCTTATTCTTCCTGAGAAAGGATTTGCCACATTCACCACATACATGGAGTTTAGATCCTGTATGAAATCTCCAATATGCTAGTAAGGTATGGTTTATGGCTAACAGCTTTACCAAACTCAATACATACATAGGGTTTATCTCCTGTATAAATTCATAGATGTGGGAAACAGAAAGCTTTCTCCCAAATCATCTCCCCCAAACATGTTAAGACTTAGGACACTGCTTACAGCTAATGGTAAATGATTGTCAAGTTACCTCCCTGAAGGCAGTCAGCTGTCAGACTACTGTCTGGTCCCACCACAAGTAGGGTCCACTCCCTGCTGTTAAGAACGATGGGCAACTTCTCCCTAAAGGTTTTCAGCCATCACTTTGATCCCTGCAGGGTGGGTTTACACCCTACTGATAATGGTTTCTATTGTGATCCAGAGAACAGGTCAAACTGGATCAGTGAAATCCAAAATTAGGATGCCATCCTGAACCTAGGATCCACCCATCTTGTCACCCAATCCCTCCTCTTCCTATTGCGTATATATCCCTATATCACACCCCCCCCCACCCCACCCATTACGGTATTAACTATAGAACAACGCTTTCTTGTGACATGTCTTCCCCTGTAATTGGGGAGTTGCACATCCCCAGAGAATATAAAAGCCTTGGTTAGCAATAAATCTATCTCCACGTGGACTACCAAGTGAGGCTGAGGTGAGCATGCTAACATGAAATGCGTCCGACTCCATTATTTCAATTTCTCTTCTATCTCTCATGCTCTCTATAACTTTATCATAATCTTTACTTATTATCATTGTCCAATTGCGGCTACGGGACCTATGATGATGTGTTAGGGGCTGGTTTCCCTCACACATAAATTTTGAGATTTCCTTTCTGAATGAAACTTGTGCCATATTCACTACATTCTCGGGGTTTCTCTCCTGTATGAGTTCCCTGATAAACGCTGAGGTCCTTCTTCCTGATAAAGCCTTTTCCACCTTCATCGCATCCATTGGACTTCTCTCCAGTATGAGGTAACTGATGTTAAGTGAGGGAATTCTTCCTGATAAAGGCTTTTCCACATTCATCACATACTGGGTTTTCTCTAGAGCAGGGGTGTCTAAATTAAAATGAACAACTTTGATTTTGTGATTTCACTCATCTTCAGTAGTTAAAGCGTTAATGAAGGAATTAGGTGTACAGCATAGCCTTGATCTTCCCTAAGTGCTATTTCCTTCATAATAATTTTTCTATTTACATTTTATTTCAGATTTTACCTTAGGGGCCACACGTGGCTTACAGGCCACCAGTTTGACAACCCTCCTGTAGAATATGAGATCGCTGATGAACAGTGATGTCTTCCTTCCAAATAAAGGCTTTGCCACATTAATTACATACATAGGGTTTCTCTCCAGTATGAATTCGCTGATGGTAAATGAGAGAAGTCTTCCCGATAAAAGCTTTTCCACATTCACCACATTCATAGGGTTTCTCTCCAGTATGAGTTCGCTGATGATAAATGAGAGCAGTTTTCCCAGTAAAGGCTTTGCCACATTCATCACATACATAGGGTTTCTCTCCAGTATGCGTTCGCTGATGGTAAGTGAGGGCACTCTTGCTGATAAAGGCTTTGCCACATTTATCACATACATGGGTTTTTTCTCCAGTATGAGTTCGCTGATGATAAGTGAGAGCAGTCTTGCCGATAAAGGCTTTGCCACATTTATCACATACATGGGATTTTTCTCCAGTATGAGTTCGCTGATGATAAGTGAGAGCAGTCTTCCCAGTTAAGGCTTTGCCACATTGATCACATACATAGGGTTTCTCTCCAGTATGAGTTCTCTGATGAAGAGTGAGCCTGCTCTTCCAGTTGAAGGCTTTTCCACATTTATCGCATACATAGGGTTTCTCTCCAGTATGAGTTCGCTGATGATAAAGGAGAGCAGGTTTCCCAATAAATATTTTTCCACATTCATCACATACATAGGGTTTCTCTCCAGTATGAGTTCGCTGATGAACAGTGAGCTCGTTCTTCCAGTTAAAGGTTTTTCCACATTCACCACATACATGGGGTTTTTCTCCTGTATGAGTTCGTAGATGAGTTTTCAGATGTATTTTCTGAATGAAGCCTTTGCCACATTCACCACATACATGGGGCTTCTCTCCAGTATGAGTTTGTAGATGAGCTTTAAAATGTATTTTCTGAATGAAGCCTTTGCCACATGCACCACATACATAGGGTTTCTCTCCAGTATGAGTTCGCTGATGAAGAGTGAGCCCATTCTTCCAGTGAAAGGCTTTTCCACATTCATCACATACATAGGGTCTCTCTCCAGTATGAGTTCGCTGATGAACAGTGAGCTTGTACTTCCAGAGAAAGGCTTTTCCACATTCATCACATACATGGGGTTTTTCTCCTGTATGAGTCCGTAGATTTGTTTTGAGATGTGTTTTCTGAATGAAGCCTTTCCCATATTCATTACATACATGGAGTTTCTCTGCAGTATGAGTTTGCTGATGAGCAGTGAGATCACTCTTCCTGGTGAAGTCTTTCCCACATTCACTGCATACATAGGGCATCCCTGCCCCATGAGTTTCACGATATCCCTTGAGGTAGGATTTACTGTGATAAGTTTTGTCACATTCCAAGCATTTATATAGCTTTTTTCTTTCATGAGCTTTTTGATAAAATTCATTGAGTTTGAACATTTTATTGAATTCTTGCCCACAACGACTGCATTCATAGGTCTTATCTGGTTTATCAATGATCTCATGCTCATAGAGCAAAGACTCCTTGATGAAGGCTGTCCCACATTTATCACCTGTGTGTGGTTTCTCAATTTCATCAGATTCCTGGTGTTGAATCCACTGTGACTTCAGAAGCCTGGATTGTTCACACTCAGGAAATTTCATTTCATTAAAAAATTGCTCTTGTTCAATGTGCAGGAAAGTTTCCTCATCTTGCTTGAGCACAAATGACTTCTGTGTTTTGTTGCTTCTGTCCTGATTTAATTTCAGAATCATTAAATCTGATTTAACAATTCTTTCATATAAACTGAACATCTCATAAGTTTCCTTTGGTAGGAAATTATTTTTGTGCTGATAAACAGTACTTTCCAATGTATTAAATTTATAGCATTGTTCCATTCTGTCCATGTATCTTTCACATTGCAAGTGCTCAAGCAAATGATCATTATCTTTCTGGATATCTATAAAAGAACAGAAAATTGACTTTTCAACAACTTGATTTACAATGGACCCCTTAAAATATGCATTGACACAAAGTAGATCTTTAGTAATAACCCTCTTGTATGAATATAAATAAACACTATGCTTAATGCTTATTGTCCATTGGATGAAATAAAATTGTGTAAATAATCCAAATGTTAAAAATAGTTCTTGTAGAAATCAGGGTTGATATGAAAGTGATGCATGGATACAGATTAGGTATTTGCTTAAAGAGGTACATGAAAATATACAACAAATGTACTAGAAGGAACAAATTGAAACCAATAGACTGAAGGTGTGATAAGGCTTGTTAGTTCCAATTGGTAGAGGTTAGATGTATTCATTTCATCAACCTTTACTGAAAGACAACTAAATACTAGATAAAGTAGTGAATGTGAAAAATGCCAAATGTTCTACTTGGGAGAAACGCATTTTTACAGGTATATAGGAAAGGTATTATGGTACAGAAACATATTCTTAATGTTTATGGAGTCTGTATTCTAGCTTACACCACTTATCTTACAGTGTTGTTCTGTGGTGGCTTGCAAGTTGTTTTGATGCCAGAAGCAATGCCACCCAGTATTTCAAATACAAGCAGGATCACCCATAGTAGACAGGTCTTAGTAGACTCTCCAGAAATAGGGATTGGGGGAAGACATAGTGATCTACTTCTGGAACATGCAGCCCTCAGATTTAATGGCAATGAAATAACAATGAACAAGTACTAAATCCTCAAAGTACAGTCAACAATAATGATGCAGATAGAAGAAGAGCTTTGGGAACCTTCAGTACTTGACATGACATGATTGAAAAGGAAAAAAAAATAGCTGTAAACATCCTCTAATAATTGGAAAATGGCATACATGAAAATCATGAAAAATTTGCAAGTTGTCAAAACAAAATGGAATGTTAAAAGATTGATAGTTTACGCATTATTCAAATTTAGTAGACCGGTACTGGCTATTTTTAATTAGATAATCAGGTGGTTTATAAAGTTGAGATTGACAAATTCAAGAAGATTGGCATCATATTCATTATCCAAAAGCACATTGAAAGATCTTCCCTGAAGGATTGGTTTGTCAGTGGTAGGCAAGACCACTTACTACCAGTGTTATTTAGATTTGTGCGCCAATTAAAGCAAACATAAAGTGAGGGATCCAGCCCCAATGTGGAATGGGCCCTTAGTAATTGCATATGCAATTAAAGAAGATAGAGCAGACAGCAAAAACGGTAGAGTTGCCTCATCTCTGGTGCCGGAATAAGAGCGCCAGGACGTTTAACAGTGAGTTCATATGGTAGCGAGGTATGCAAACCTCCAGAAGGCAAGACACAACATAACAGACAAGTGTGAATGTGGGAATAACCTGAATTTTTATTATAATCTGCCGAGAACACTTCCAACCATGGGCCTTGACAAAGTCAGTTCATGAAGGAGCATTTAAAGAAGGCTCCACCAAGGAAGGTCCCTTCAGCGAACCCCGTGAACCCTTTGGAATTATTAGCCTGATATCATTATTGAAAATTGTAGCTGCTGTCTGGTTCCTGATAATTTTGATCACTTACCCTTTTAGGAAACAACAGATGTCAACTGAGGAATATTCCCCAGAAGTTGAGGTTACTTCCCTTCCTATGGTTTGGAAAGATCCATGTCCTGACTGCGAGCAAAGTGTATTGTATAATAAAACTAGAAACTGGATGCCAGAAACCCCACTTAAGGAATTTATGTTCGATCCTGAGCAGGCTGAGCTAGTGCAACCAAAACTCACAGAAATCTCAGAGGCTCTTTTGGAAGCTTCTGTGTAAGACTTTAAAAAAATTATCATCCTCTTCCCACAGTTTTTCCCTTTCCTTATATTGGTTACAGCATAGGGGTTAAAATACGGCATCCCCCTCCAGGAAATAACCCAAAGAGAAATAGAGCACCTGACCCTGATTTACCTTATACAGGGGCTTGTAATGAAAATGGCATAAGAATGGTTAACAAAGAAGGTGAACAAGTTCATTTTAGTAGTTTAAGTTTTATGGAAAGGTTAGCAAGAGGAAGGCCCCGTGGTGTTTGAAGTCCACGGAAACAAAGCTACCTATTGTGAGGCAACGCATATCTTGGTACAGAAAGACTTTTGGGAGTTTAATTTATGGGAACTTGGTGGAAAAGAAAGAACAAGAAATGAAAACCCTAGAGGAACAGCCCAAGAAGGAACATAAAGAACAGCCAAAGCCTGTCAAGTAATTTTTGAAAATGAAATGTATTAATGCTTTAATGATTTCATAGTTAGAACAATGCACCCTAGTTGGATGAAGTGTGCTCAGTTATTGTTAGAAGGTTTATGTCTATCACCCTTGTAGTTGAGAAAGTTGTAGTTTCAAGATGTACTAATTTTTAACCAAGAATCACGATGTGATTTATGTAACTTGTCATGGTCTTGTGGCCTGAAAATTTCCTGATGAATGATCTCAGGCCATAAGCTTTAAGGCAAGAAAAAGAATATATATGCTGAAGCTTTGCATGAATAAAATTGTAACAGTCACCCGTGACCTTTGAGTCGTGTGGTTTCTGTCTCCTCGCCCACCGGCCATTACCCACCTTGAGGGACCCCCGGACCTTGCTGCAGATAGACTGCAAAAATAATCGTTTTATTAGGGGTTCATACAACTCTTATCATAATCCATACATACATCAACTGTGTAAAGCACATTTGTGCATTCAGTGCCCTTATCATACTCAAAACATTTGCTCTCCACTTAAGCCCCTGGAATCAGGTCCTCATTTTTCCCCTCCCTTCCCGCTCCCCCCTCCCTCATGAACCCTTGATAAATTATAAATTATTATTTTGTCATATCTTGCCTGTCCAACATCTCCCTTCACTCACTTTTCTGTTGTCCGTCCCCCATGGAGGAGGTCACATGTGGATCCTTTTAATCGGTTCCCCCTTTAAAGCCCACCCTCCCTCTATGCTCCCAGTATCTCCACTCATACCACTGGTCCTGAAGGGATCATCCACCCTGGATTCCATGTGTTTCTGGTTCCTATCTGTACCAGTGTACACCGTCTGTCCAAGCCAGACATACAAGGTAGAATTCAGATCAAGAGAGTGTGGGAGGAGGAAGCATTTAGGAACTAGAGGAAAGTTGTATTTTTCATCGTTGCTACATCACACACTGTCTGGCTGATCACCTCCCGAAGACCCCTCTGCAAGGGGATATCCAGTGGTCTAATAATGGGCTTTGGGTCTCCACTTCGCACTCCCTCCCTTATTCACTCTGGTAAGATTTTTTGTTCTGATGATGCCTGATACATGATCCCTTCAACACCTTGTGATAACACAGGCTGGTGTGCTTCTTCCATGTGGGCTTTGTTGCTTCTAAGCTAGATGGCCGCTTGTTTACCTTCAAGCCTTTAAGACCCCAGATGCTACATCTTTTGATAGCTAGGCACCATCAGCTTTCTTAGCCACATTGACTTATGCATCCATTTGTCTTCAGATCATATCATGGAGGTGAGCACACAATGATATGATTTTTTGTTCTTTGATGCCTAATAACTGATCGCTTCGGCATCTCGTGATCACACAGGCTGGTGTGCTTCTTCCATGTGGGCTTTGTTGCTTCGAGTTAGATGGCCACTAGTTTACCTTGAAGCCTTTAAGACCCCAGATGCTATATCTTTTGGTAGCTGGTCACCATCAGCTTTCATCACCACATTTGTTTATTCACCCGCTTTGTCTTCAGTGGTTGTGTCGGGAAGGTGAGCATGATAGAAGAAAATATTTTTTCATTCAGGACCTGAATTCTTTTAGAATACTTCATGAAAAGTATCAGGATGTGGGAAGGTGAGGGCCAAGAAGAATGGTGCAGACAAATTATTTATTCTCAGAATGAAGGAAGACTGCAAAGCCTGGTATCTAGGTGGAGAGGCATTCACACTTGTAAGCTGGAAGAGTCCCAGTTACATTCTCCTAATTAAAAATCATCCCCACAATATCCTCTCATTATAGTGTTACCTTAATGATACCTCATACCAGCACATGGCTAATTACTATCTGCCAGTAGCTTTAACTACAAAAGCAGATGTGTTGTTATTGTTCGCCCTGCTAAGGAGACAGTTACTCTACTCCACCTGCCCTCAACACTGGTCTTAAATTGCTCATCCAATTATTTCAGGCATCCCAGATTAAAGATCCTGCCTACCTTGTTAGGTAGGTAGGTGTCTGTGAGGTGGGGAGGGGGGCTGCATGCCCTGAGATTACATAAATTAGTGAAAAATACAAAGTCTTTTTATTGCTGCCCTTCAATTACACAACATTTTATGATACATTCAGAGGGCATTTAAGAGACAAAGGGATAGTTGATTCCTTGAGTGACAGCAACAAAGGGAAGCTGATTGTTTTTATAGCTAGGCAACTTTTAGCTGAGTAGCAAGAAGTCAGCTGCCTGTAGGAGCTGTACACTAACATCTTACTGGAGGGCAGTTGTGGGGAAAACTCTATCTGGGGATTGTGCATTTCAGCTCTAGCTTTATCCTTGGGGCTTGAGAAGGTTTTCTTCTAACACTAGTACTGGTCTTCCATGCTCTGTGGTCAGGAGTATAGAGATAAGGCTGCTTTCATCCAGGTTCTGTTTTCCACAATAAAGAAATTGAGGGTGGAGGAGGAAGAGGATAAAGTGGAGCCAATACCAAGGAATTTAAGAACAAAACGTTTCAAACTGTGGCAGCAATTGTATAGTACTCCTCCATGTAATTGAACTATGGGATGTTATGATATCTATAAGAGCTCCCAACAAAATATTGAAAAACATATATATTGAAAATTTCACATGAGTTTTGCAGCCTGATATTGATCAACCATACAATCATATACAGTGATGAATGTAAAATTTCTGGAAAGTATCAGTAATTGGAAAATGTAACAGTAGTGACAGGACATACAAGTTTACTGATAAAATTTTGAGACTAATGATGAATTCATACCAAATTTCTTATTAAGCACCAGAAATGGAAACTATACATATGGATCTTTCGGAATGGAACAAATGAAAATCAAATCAACCACATCTATAGAAAGAAATGGTGGAAAAGCTCATTAGTCAAAACATGCCTAGGGGTTAACTGTCGAACGGATCAATTGCTCAAATCCAAGTAAAAGCAAGGAAAAGTAGCTAGATCACAGAGCTGAGAGACTACGTAAAAATAAACTTGAGGAATAAAAGACTGATGACTGAAGACTAGTGACTGAGACCAGATGAGATGTGGGATGACACGAAAGACATCTTACATATGGAAGCCAAAAGGCTACTCAAAAGACAGAAAAGAGAGCAATGTTGAATATATTACTCATTTTTTGAATAACAGCAATAAAATCTATTGGAATATACTGCAAAAATGTTCTTTAGAAGCAGCAAAGGTCATCGTTCGTGTATTGGAACCTGTTAAGAAGGGGTGGGCCTAAGGAAGGCACACTGCATACTAAGGAATACACAGCAGACATGTGCACAATGAAAAAAAAAAACATGCCCTTTCCACTTCCAAAATTATTGGAGGAACAGACAACTTTAAAAAATCTTACAGGTAGAAAAAAATTTAAGGTATAGTACTAAAATATACTTTAAGCTGATAATTTTTTTGCTAGGAAGATAATTTTAGATACCTGAAAATAACAGAAGTCATAAACGTGTTTCACCAAAAGGAGTAAAATATGGAGAAACATGTCTGTTAAAGAATTCCAACAGAGAAGGCAATTTGACCATCTCTATAAGAAAACAGAAAGAACTTATATCACCTGCATGAAGAAAATTTTAAAAGAACAGGACAACAAATGAGAAAATGGACACCAAAACCTTTAGAGAAACTCCAAGGGGGGAAGCTAAGGAAGCACAAAGGAGACCTGTTTATGGTGGGAGTTCAAGATCCAAGATGGTGCTGCATACTGCAAAGGGAAATCCATTCTTACCCAGTAGGGGAGGAATGTGCTGTGCTCAGAGGACAGTCACAAATTCAGAATTCTCTGTTTGGAGATTGTCTAGCAAGATGGATTTTCATAGTAAAGTGGAAGCATGCAAAAGAGGAAATTTCAGAATGTTAAAGAAAGAAACTTATTCAAGCAAACATATAATAGTGTAAAACAAGTAAATGGAAATTTAATTTCATAAGAGCTACATGTCTACTTTACTCAACATCTAGAAGAATTCAAAGAAGTGTGCAATTTTATGCATTTTCTGACACCTATTATACATGTGAGCCTTCTACCAGTTGAATCAACTCGCCCAGTCAAATTGCCTTAAGGTATTTTGACCATGCATCTGAAAAAATTCCACTATAGCTTGTTTCTAATACCGAACACATTTCTCTTATTCCAATTGAGAGAAAGCTTCTGAGGTGACACTAGATAACCTGTTTATGAAAAATTACAGCATCTTAGTCACACTAAAATTAACCTAAAGTTTGTAAAGCCCGAAGAATGTTGTATTTCTAGGAAAATAATGTTCAAAGGAACAAAGTAAATAGTGTTTTCTCAAGGGTAGAAGGCCTAACCCACTAATCTTGGACCAGAGAATGCAATGAGAATCTATCGCTTTAAGAACACCACAGACACAGCAAGGATTTAAACACTTAAGATAGTAAAAGTCAATGACAGAGCCAATGACTTGAGAATTCTCCTCACCAATGGAAACCAGGTTGCGATAGTTCTCCAACATCACATCCTGATATAGTGTCTTCTGAGCAGGGTTCAGGAGCTGCCATTCCTCCCAGGTGAACTTTACAGCCACATCATTGAATGTCAGTGATTCCTGTAGTAAGAGGAGTCTATTTAATGGTGTATTTTCCATTTGAAGATTTAAAAATATATATCTTACAGTAAAGAAATCAAAACAGTAATAAAAACTAACTGAGGACTTGGTAGAAAATATTTGACCTTATTTCTATATTCGCAACCATCAGCCCAGAAAACTAGCCCAATTTTCAGAAAGATCTCCATTGTTCTGAGAAATAAATGTTTTCAAATACACATTCTCTAGGCCAGCTAATGTGCCCCCACCCCCTACAATAATTCTCCATTAAGGAGCAGTCTTAAAGAAGGTACCATAATAGATTAATCATTTCTGTACGGGGCTACTTCACAATGCCTGAAGGTTATCTGTAGATCAGAGCAATCAGGTTCTATAGCCGGCCCAACATAAATGTAGTAAATGCCTGGGGAGGGGCCCAACATAAATGTAGTAAATGCCTGGGGAGGGCTCAGGGCGGGTTTGCAGTCAAGTAGCACTAGCTCAAGATGGTAACTCACACTTTCCTTATTTATACTGTTACCCGCTGATGCTATTACCCATTGACTATGCATATGCTGACGGCATGACATGCACGCCTTATGGAAAGATCTGTAAGTTCCACTATATGTACATCCATTGGAAAATACATTCACGCTCAGTCCTGACCTGGGAAGAGAGTCCCTGTGTCCTACTGTCTGCTCTCTGTCTTTTAATATTTGTCACAATTGCAATGTCACTCCAGAGGATCACTTTTCGAGTGTTGGGGACCTCCATGCCCCAAAATAATGCACCCACTCATAACATTAGAATTTTGAGTTCCAGTGAAATTGCTCAGCGTTATACTCCCACAAAGTAGATAAACACCTGTTTATTATGAAATGGAATTAGGGCTTCTACTGGTATCACCATTATAAGAGGCTCGGAACCTTCAGTGGCAATAAGTATCAGGAACATTTCAGATGGGGGAGGTCAAACATACCTCAGCTCTCCAACATTTTTTGTCAACTCTTACACAAGTCATTCCTCTCACATGACTCTTTGTCTCAATTCTAGGTCTAGTAATCTGCTGCTGTGGCCACACAAAACTCAATAGAACAAAGTGTCTATTCATGAACAAGGTTCAACTTGGGATCAGGAACAAGCAGCTTTAACCAGAACCAAGATCAGAATGTTCACGGGCAATATCTCCCTTCCTGAGTGCAGAACAACTTTCTAAGTTATTAAAGGCCACTTTAGGACAAGCTCCTCTTGACAACCCTAAGACAAATTCTTCTCAGCCACCTTCAGACCGTATTGCCTTAATTTTAATTGCAAGGTCCTCTTGAACCTGCCATCTTTCACCACATGCTCTGCAAGGGCCACTCGTAGTTTTGTTGGGTGGACCTCTGGAGCCCTCCTTACCTTGCCTAGGCAGGGAAGGTGGTAGGTTAACCCAAGAAGCCATCATATCAAGAGGGAGAGAGAGAACTGCAGGCATAGTTTAAGAAGAGAGAGAGACATTTCCTGTCATCTGACTTGTTGATTTGGTTTTGTTAGCCCCTGTAGCCACACAGTTCAGAATGAACCCATGGATTAGGGATTTGCAGCTTCCAGAAATTCATGAGCCATTTCCTTGAATGACAACTGCAAGCCGCCTGTGTGAGCTAACTGGACAGCTCAATACACTCACTCTATGAGTCAACAGCTTGCTGCCTGACCTTCCCATTTGGGTTCCTCAGTCCCTGCAACCTATTATCTGACCAGATTCAACAACTTCACTTTGTGAGGCAGTGGACTGTGGTCTGACCTGGTGAGCTGGTTCATTAGCCTTTGCAAACACATGGATGAGGAGAACCTTACAGATTGATCCCTGACCTCTACACTGATTAGGGACTCACCAGCTTCCACATCATAAAGAGGGATTTATTTACTTGATGACTATTTAGTTTTGTAAAATGCTGGAGAGCAAATCATGGACCATCTTGAACCTCTACTTCATAGGGACCGGTCTACTGCTGCTCCTGCAAAATGAACCATAGTATTCACAGATCAAGAGCTGTGTAATGGAGATAAAGACAAGGGCAGATGGGACACAGTGAGAGAGCCAATGGTGACAGGTCCAGAAAGGACCTTTCAGCCAAGAAAGTGGCAGTCAAGATCAACAAGAGGATATCCCAAAGAAGTTGAGAGGATGCTATAAAGATGGAATTAAGAAATGAACCAACCTATAGAAGGAAAAATGTCTGACAGAGGACAGGGAAAACAGGCCTGCCCTGAAGAAGAGCAAATGTGCTTACATGATTCTTTAATATGAAAGCCAATGTGTAGCCTATTGATTCTGATATCAAATTACACCCTGTTATCTGTGACTCTGAAGTGTAATTAGCCCATGGCAACTGCAAAAAAAATTACTGAGCTGAGTAGGAGAGGGCTGTGGCAAAGATACTGGTGTCATAACTGGAAATCTACTGGAGGGTACAGGTCTGTCTAAGCTCTGCCTCATACAAATCCAAGCTGATGTTGATTCTCTCTCCTGCTTCCATAGTGCGAGGAGGTGAGCTGCTGTCAACCATTTTTAAACCACTACTGCTACAGGGTCCATGTTAGAAGCATTGATGAGAATGCTGCTGTTTGGGAGATTATCTAATATATAACCTTCAGAAAGAAGCTTTAAAGGAACTTACCCAAACAAAATCCCATGGAATAGTGAAAGTGAACTCTCCTAAAAAAGTGATTTTATTTCTCCTTAAAAATTATGCATAGTATATCATTTGAATGCTTCTCAGGAGCTGGCCATAGAATAATAAACTATGAGTTGGAAGATAATGTCATCCAAAGAATCCTCACTGATATATTATGTTCAATGTCAATAGTTTATGTTAATCCTATGATCAATATACTCCTAAACTTCTCCAGCCAAATATTGAAGTCAGAGTCAAAGTTTATCTCTAACTTCTAGTATTTCAAATCTCCACTTTTCCAATGAACTGAATCAGTATTACACAGGCTCCTACAATTCCAGTAGGAAATACAGAAAAGGATAAAACACATCAAAATCACCTGAGCTTTGGGCATTTTCTCTGATCCTTATAACACTGCCGGCAACTGGGATGCTCTGTTTATTTTATCTGGATCAGCTAATGATGCTCACAAATTTCAATCTCTCATGAGGACATCCCCAAAATAATAATACCAGGCGCTTCTTCCTCCTTCCTCTAAGCTGCTGGTGATGCACCATCTGCAAGCTGATGGGAGAATACAATGTGAGTAACACATAACCTGTAGGTCCAGATGCTGTTCTTTCCCTCTTTTTTTTTTTCAGCGCCACGTGGGTTTATTTGTACAACAAACAGCACAAGAAGACACCAGCGCCATGCAGGCAGCAGCCCAGGGCTCACACCAGTCCCTCTCGCCCTCACAAAGAACTCTACTTTGTGGGAGCCTGGGGGCCTTTGGGAGCTTGAGCTGGGGCAGGGGCGCCTTTGGGAGCTTTTGCTGGTGTCGTGGCCTTGGCTGGAGCATCAGCTTTGCTTTGTGCCTTGGCCTTGGGCCGGCAGAGCCTCAGACCCTTGGCAATACGTGCACGAGCCCACTTGCCAAGCTTGGGGTGGGCAATGTAGGCCAGTCCGCTGAGCTTGCGGTTGACGCCCATTGGGATCTTGGCCTTGACCTCTGTGGGCTTCACAAGATCCTTGATGGCCTCAGCGCGAGCAGCCGCAGCCTTGGCGTTGTTGGCCTGCATTTTCTTCAGGCCCTTCTTGTTGTGCTTCCTGGCGAAGCGCATGTTCCTCAGGAACTTGGGGTCCACCCCCTTAAGAGATTCGTATCGTTGTGACCGGGGTTTTTTGATGCCGTTTCTGTGCCATTTCCGGGATTGGTTGTACGTGGTGTGGTTCTTGGATTTGGCCATGTCTGCACCGACGCCTGCAGCTCCCGGAACGCCAGGGACCGGAAGAGAGAGAGAAAGTCGCGGTGCAGCCCGTTCTTTCCCTCTTAACACACAAAGTTCCCAATACTGTTAATGGTCCCCTCAATGAGTATTGGGAAGCATGCTTATAACATGAGCAAAAAAATATAAAACTCATTAATTTTAAAACATGTGAATAAAAGATTACTTTATAACAAATAGAGATTGGGCAATCAAATATAAATGTCAGAAAGAAGAAACAAAACATTTGAATCCCTACCTCACAGCACACAGAATTATC
Source organism: Tenrec ecaudatus (assembly GCF_050624435.1). Taxonomy (NCBI): domain Eukaryota; kingdom Metazoa; phylum Chordata; class Mammalia; order Afrosoricida; family Tenrecidae; genus Tenrec; species Tenrec ecaudatus. The sequence continues at coordinate 71,481,406 of NC_134544.1, read as the reverse complement.
AATTCCTTACTGTGTGACTCTCAAGGAGAATAACAAATGAATCTTTAAGATAAATATGTTAATTAAAGCATCTGGAAACATTTTAAATGGGCTATATAAAGAGCTATTATAAACTAATGATTATTTTATAGAAGAACTATAAATTGTATAATCACTTTAGAAACACTTTAAAACTCACCATCAAGTAGAGTTAGACGTATAATCTGCAGATAGGACACAGGAGAACTGCTGTACAGAGCTTTCAAGACTTTAAAGGCATAACAGGATGCTAATGGCTGTGTACCTCTCACCTTGAAGATAGAAGTCCAACTCTTAGCATATGTTAAAACCAAGGCTCCATAATAAACACTTACATGACATCTATTAGATTGAAATTTATATTTATATATATATGAAAAAGTATACATTCCCCAATAGTGAGTCCATTTTTGAATCCCAATATAGATAACGTTTTTAATGTAGCATTATTTGTAGTACCTAATGCAGTTAAGATTGGCGGTTTTCAATCTATGGGTTGAGACCACTTTGGGGGTTGAAGGACCCTTTCCCAGGGGTTGCCTGATTCACAACAGTAGCAAAATTACTGTTATGAAGTAGCAATGAAAATAGTTTTATGGCTGGAGGGTCACCACAACATGAGGAACTGTATTAAAGGGCTGGGGCATTAGGAAGGTTGAGAATCACTGAGTTAGACAGTTGGTCTATACACATATAGTCCCCTTAACTTCTTCCAAATCATTTACGTGGGTTTGTCTCCTGCCAATGCGAACGAGGCAAAGAAGCCCTGGTGGCACAGTGGTGACTGTCGGGCTGTCCTGCAAGTTCAGCAGTTGGAAACCCCCAATTTCTCCTCAAAAGCAGGATGGGGCTTCTATCAACCACAAGTGACATGGCTTTCTACTCCGCCAGAGTTACAGTCTTGGAAACTCACGGGGGCTGTTCGACCCTGTCCTAAAGGCTCACTATGAGTCAGTGTTAACTTGATGGCAGTGAGTTTGGTTTTTTTTTTGCTTCAAGAGGACTGGGCATCTTGCCCAACAATACATCGGTACTTTGTGCATTGTGGTTACGTAAATAAACTATCTAAAATCTAACCTGAAGATCAGTCACACTGGAAATCGTCCTAGGACTAATTGAGTCATTTCAGAGACAAAAACTGGGATCTCACTACCATCAAAAAAGAAGAGCCAGAAGTAGGGGCCTTTGGATCCTACATTCTAGCACTAAAACTCTTCAATCCAGAAGACAGAGAGCTGTGACACAAGAGAGGAAGTGATGGGGAGAAGCAGCAACAGAGACATGGTGGCAGCAGAACCAAGAGACTGAGACAGACCAGTGGGATTCTCAGGTCACAGAACAAGTGACGTAAGTGCCTTTGGGCAGGAGGTTAGGAGGTGAAATAGGGGTACATCTGAGTACTTATCTGGGCCACTTGATTTGTCAACCTACATAGAGCTGAGTGTGTTTGGTGTGAGGCTAAGGTGCAGAGTGAGCATTTATCCGCAGAATGAAAAGACCTTTTTAACATTTGCCCATTCAGGACAGAAGCCAGGGGGTTGCAGGGCCTGACCTCACCTGCAGGGTGGCTGTCAATATGCTGTCCCAAAGAACTGTACCTTGTGTAGAAAAGTAACCCCTTTGTCAAATATAATTTAAGGAGGACATTTATTAAACTTTAAGAGACAACAAAAGACACACACACATAAATCATATGGATAAGGGAGGCCATCAGTAGTTCAAATGCAACTGAGGATTCAGTCGAGACCCTGGATAATAGGGCACAGAACAAAAGATCATGTCACAGATCATGATTGGTGGCAGATCAGTACATCACAGCTACAGGTGGGACAGTAGCAGCAGGAATGGGACCATAATTGGGACATGCACATTATTAGATAGAAGGACTTACACGAATCGTCCAGGCCCTTCAAACTGAGGAAATCAATTACTGTGCTGTCCTCAGTAAGGTGAGCTCCATCAAGGACACATGTAGGCAGGCCCTGGGAAGGGGCTGGCTGGAGAGGAGTACAGGCAATCTATTTTCTAAGGCATTCTCCCCAAAGGGAAGATGATCTACATTCTTGGTTAATGATCAGAATGAATTCAATGGAAGCTTAATCAAATTGGGGTTGCAGCAAATGGACAGAGTTGTCACTGTCATCAGCAACGAAAACCTTAAACCCAACTCAGTGCCAGCGAGTGGATTCTGATTATAGCAACACTTTAAAAGGAGGTGGACCGGCCCTTTGTCGATTTCTGAGACTGTAACTCTTTACAAGATCGGAAACCTTGTCTGTCTCCCCAGGGGTGACTTGTAATTCTGAACCTCTGACTGGCAGTTAGCAGTCCAATCTGTAACCACTATGCCAGCAACCTTTTGGAAATTGGAGTGCTCACAATTTAAGTTCTAATATAATTATAAATGGTTTCATAACAAGTGAATTCTATCTTTCAGGGAGATGCTCAAATTGCTCAGACCCTGACCAATGGGGCAGCCTGGATCCTTGTACACTGGTGCTTTCCTGGATTCACACTCCAGGAAGCCCAGATCCCTCCTCCTTTCCCTCAAGTTCCTCTGCCCAGTGCTGCCCCCAGGAACCTCAGGGATGCTCACCCTGCTTGGAGTCAGGTGATTGGATTTGGTTTACAACCCAGTCAGAAGTTGAAATCCTTCCTTGTGATGCTTCAATGTGCAAGACAGTAGTACCAGATTTCTAGCTCCCTAGACTGGACCATATTTCTCTGTGGCAAATCTTTGATCTGAATCAGAAGAGGAGGCAATGCTGAAAAAGGCATATCAGGTTCTTGGCCTGTACTTCTTGGGCTAAATAGTGACCTCCCCCACCAACTGGGATCCAGATCACACTCCAAGCTGAGGGTGTTTGCATTAAATAAAAGCCCACTCTCTTTACACAGCATTTTACTAATTTCTCAAATATCATCATCAACTTTGGATTCACATCCTATAAACACAATATTTTGTTTTAGAATAAAGCGCAAGTATTTAAGGCCTCAAAATTCTCAAGCTCCATTGAAGGTAAATATCTTCTTTTCATCAGCAATCTAACTGAAGAAAGGAATATTTTATGAAGAATGTTCTTTACCAGCCCATAGTGCACCTCAGACTATAACCCTTGACATATCTAGTGAAAGTGATCAAGCTGAATCATGTTCATAGATGTCACTCCAACGTAGGCTGAGCTTTTCATCAAGTATAACCTGCCCCAATCCCCTTGCATCCTGGGTATTTTTTATGATATCTATTGTGTGTGAAGAAATGCCTACGTTGGGTACCCATTTATGCATCATAGTGTGGAAAGTAGAGAACGTTGTACAGGTGGACAACAAGAGACAGAGGGACACTACTAGGACATCCTAGACGTACCTTGGCCAACACAGAGATATCCTAAACAAGAAAACCTGCCAGGGGAATCCTTACTTGCTACTCTCTTAAACTCTTGTGTTTATGGATGTCCAATTTTAAAGCCTTTGGGAAAGACTGCAGCCTACAGTCAAGGAATGGCAAGGGCTAAGGTAGATGGGCCATGGCAAGAACCAAGGTGTGGCAGAAGCTTAAAAGTACAAGATGGATCCAGAAAAGAGATGACTGCTCAACCATTTTGTCATCTTGGCCTAAATTCTGGATTCCAAACTTTCTAGGTAATGCTGACTGATGGCAAACAACACACACTGGGGGAGTGGGCTTATTGGCTTGAGTTCAAGGATGTCCCATCCATAGTCTCAGGTGTGAGTGACGGGTTAGCTGCAAGACTAGAGGATCCAGCCAGAGCAAGTGATCCATGAGCGTTGAGTGGGTTTCAGGATGTTCAGAAGGTCTATAATCAACTGAATCACAATTAAATTCCATGAGAAACTTCAAGGCTAACTGGAAGACAGATTAAATTTGAAGATTCTGGCAGCTAGACACCAGAGTATTCACACAGTATGAATAAACAATTTATGCGTTTTGTCTAAGTTCACATTATTGGGTGAAACATAACAATGATTGTGAAAGTACACTTACTAAAATTTTCTATGAGACCAGTAATAACCTGTTAACAAGGTCAGATCATGAAACTTCAAGAAAACTGGAGACTAATATTGATAATGGATCTACATGAAGAAGTTCTTGAAAATATTGGGAATTGAGTCAAAAACACATGAAAATAATTACATATGATGAGTACTTGGAATCTATCCTAGAATTCATCTAACATGAAAATTAGCACTGTAATATACCAATTAATGTAAAAAAAGGATAATCTAAATAGACAAAGAAACATACTAAGCAAAGTCAAAGGCTTTTAATGCTAAGGAAAAAACCTCTACAAATCCAACATAAAGCAGATATAGTTCAATATATTAATATGCCAATACACATTCCTAAAAAGATAGTCAAAAACATCACCCCACGTCTGAAAAAGGACAAACATAAATGTCCAGTTTTACCAGTAATATTAAAAATTGACTGTATGTTCTAACTAGAGCAATCAGGTTAACATTCTTTTAAATAATAATTTTATTGGGGGGGGTCTTGCAAATATTATAAAAATCCACCATTCGATGGTGTTAACCACACTTGTACATATGTTGCAATCAAAATTTCCAAAACATTTTTATCATTTTATTGGGGGCTCATACAACTCTTATCACAATCCATATGTACATCCATTGCGACAAGCACATTTGTATATTTGTTGCCATCATCATTCTCAAAACATTTTCTTTCTACTTGAGCCCTTGGTATCAGCTTCTCTCTTTTCCCCTTCCACCCCCTTAACATTTTTTTGAAGGAAGAAGAGCCTACCAAAAAGAAATAAAAATTCCTCTAATCATAATTTAATGATAATATCTATAAAATATTCACGATATGCCATAAATAGCTAATAAATATTAAAGATGTGGTAGGCTACATTTAAACACGCTGAAATAACTCTTGGTACTTAACTCACTAATTATTAATTGCTAATCAGGAGGATGAGGGGAAGGTCAGGGAGAAAGAGGGAACAATCACAATGATCTACATATAACCCCCTCCTAAGGGGATGGACAACAGAAAAGTGGGTGAAGGAAGACATCAGTCGGTGTAAGACATGAAATAATAATAATTTACAAATTATCAAGGGTTCATGAGGGAGGGAGGGAATAAAAATGAGAAGCTGATACCAAGGGCTCAAGTAGGAAGAAAATGTTTTGAGAATAGTGATGCCAACAAATGTAGAAATGTGCTCAACACAATGGATGGATGTGTGGATTGTGATAAGAGTGTATGATAAAAAAAGTGTATAATCCCACAATAAAATGATTTAATAAAAAAGATAAAGAAAATACAGCATGATCAAAATTACAGCATTTATCTTACAGAGAAGGAAATGCAAAATTATTCAAATTAGAACCCTGAAACAGAATTTGTTTCGACCCATTCTATGATGAAAGTCATGGATTTAGAGTCCTGTAGTTTTCTGTAGTGTTGAAGGTCCTTATATACTGATGAATTAATGAACTAAAGCAAGGGATTTTAGGCACATATAATATTAGAGTGACAATATAGTTACATATATAGACACACATAAATGTATATGATATACACACACCTATATTAAGCTGGACAGCAGAAAGGATTGATGTTCACCCAAAAATTGAAGTTTGAGGACTTGAACACACTGAGCCATGGATGTTCCAGCTAGAATTGGACCCACGGGCTTCAGTTGGACTGGGCTGGGATATTTTCTTGATAAAAAGCTCTTTCTTATGTATATGTTAGTGTCTATAGTTGTATTTTTCTAGATACTCCAGCCCAAGGCAAGTCCCCATCACATTAGTGACATATGTGGGAAAAAGAGTGTATCTGACATGCTGCTCTTAAAGAAAGACACATCACAAGGAAAGTGTGAAAAGATAATCACCAATTCCCTGACACCAAGTCAGCCCTATGTTCCTCTAAGTCTGTGGATTTTGGGTGGGTGAAAATCTATTTATAACAACAGTATCTGAGGGGCCAGCCTCAATCCCAACTACAAGGACATTTGCCCCCTTCCCCCCCTACCCCTGGAAAAATTTACTTCAGAGGACAACACTGAAGCTACAGCTCAGGGAAAGGGACATGTAGCACACAGGAGAAAATGAAGAGGGAGAAAGAGAGAGTGGAGCACATCTTGGCCAATCAAGCCTTGAGGACAATATCCCCCGCTCAGCGCAGCCAATGCAAAGGGAGGACCTATGGCTGGCCCCACTATGAGACATGACATCCCTCACTGACCCATAGTCCTACAGCGGACAACACTGGAGACACTGTGTGAGAATTGCATCCAATCTGACCCCACCACACCAAGGCAAAACACTAAGGACGTGCAATAGAACATGGGGAGCAGAGTGAGGAAGTCCCAAGGGAGTACGCAAAATAGACTTTGGGGCCGGGGTGTGGCAGCCTATCAGACTCCACAGGAAAACACTCCTAAAGGTCAACAAACACACCTTTAACTTTTTACGGTTTTTCTTTTTTTTTTTTTGTCATTGCTTTTTTTGTTGCTGTTTTTTTTGTTTTCTTTGGTCACTTTGTTTTGCTGTCTTTGTGTGTGTGTGTGTGTGAACATATTATCTCTGCATGTCTATCTAGATAAGATAGGCTGGACAAACAATCTGGAGGAGAAAGCAATAGGACCCATGGTTGGGGGAAGGGGGTGGACATGGGATTGGGGGAGGTGGGGGAAAGGAAGGAAGTGGTGTTAACCAACCCAGGGACAAGGGAACAATAAGTGATCTAAAATTGTGGGAAACAAAAAGATTTCTCCCAAGTTGTTTCCCCAAATATATGTTAGACTTAGGACACTGCTCGCAACTAATGGTGATTGTCAAGTTACCTCCCTGAAGACAATCAGTTGTTCCACCACAAATAGGGCCCACTCCCTGTTGTTAGGGATAATGGGTTACTTCTCCCTAAAGGTTTCAGTTTGATCCCTGCAGGGTAGGTTTATATCCTACTGATAATGGTTTCTATAGTGAGCCAGAACAGGTCAAACCTGCTCAGTGACATCCAAAATTAGGCCACTATCATGAATTTTGGGTCCCCTCATCTTGTTACACGTATACCCTTATTCCCTCCTCTTCCTATAGCATATGAACCCCTAGATCATCCCCTGCCATAACTGTATAACCCATAGCACAACCCTTTCCTGTGACGGATGTCTTCACCTTTAATTAGGGGGCTTACATGTCCCCAGAGAATATAAAACCTTGGTTAGCAATAAATCTCTCTCTCCATGTGGACCAAGTGAGGCTGAGGTGAGGATGCTACTATGAAATGTGTCTAACTCCATTATTTCAATCTCTCTTCTATCTCTCATGTTCTGTGACTTTATTATAATTTTTACTTATTATTGCTGTAAATTGCACCTACAGGACCCATGATGATGTGTTAGAGTGGCAAGGAGGGTGTAGGACGCCTGGTAGGCATTGATCACTGGCAAGGAGGTTGTAGGACGCCTGGTAGGCATTGATCAAAGGCAATGTAACTGAGAGGAATTACTGAAACCCAAATGAAGGCTGAGCGTGATAATAGAACAACAAGAAAGTAAAAGGAAGTAAAGGAAAGAACTAGGAAGCAAAGGGCATTTACAGAGATCTAAATACAGGCATGTACATATGTAAATATATTTTTATATGATCATGGGGAAAAAGATTTATGTGCATACATTTATAGGTTTAGTATTAAGGTAGCAGATGGGCATTGGGCCTCCATTCAAGTGCTCCCTCAATGCAAGAACGCTTTGTTCTATTAAACTGGCATTCCGTGATGCTCACCTTCCCAACATGATCACTGAAGACAAATTGGTGCATAAACAAATGTGATGAAGAAAGCTGATGGTGCCCAGCTACCAAAAGATATAGCATCTGGGGTCTTAAAGGCTTAAAAGTAAACAAGTGGCCATCCAGTTCAGAAGCAACAAAGCCCACATGGAAGATGCACACCAATCTGTGTGATCACGAGGTGTCAGAGGGATCAGGTATCAGGCATCAAAGAACAAAAAATCAAATCATTGTGAATGAAGGGGAGTGCAGGTTGGGGAACCAAAGCCCATCTGTCAGCAACGGGGCATCCCCTTACAGAAGATGAGCCAGTCAGGACACAATGTAGCAACGATGAAAAACACAACTTTCCTCTACTTCCTAAATGCTTCCTCCCCCGCCACTATCATGATCCCAATTCTACCTTACAAATCCAACTAGACCAGAGGATGGACACTGGTACAGATAGGAACCTGAAACATAGGGAATCCAGGGCAGAAGATCCCTTCAGGACCAGTGGTGAGAGTGGTGATACTGGTAGGATGGAGGGAAGGTGAGGTAGAAAGGGGAAACCGATGACAAGGACCTACATGTAATGCCCTCCATGGAGGATGGACAACAGAAAGTGGGTGAAGGGAGATGTTGGACAGTGTAAGACATGACAAAATAATAATAATTTATAAATTATCAAGGATTCATGAGGGAGAGGGGAACGGGGAGGGAGGGAAACAATGAGAAGCTGATATCAAGGGCTCAAGTAGAAAATAAATATTTTGAGAATGATGAGGAAACAAATGTACAAATGTGCTTGACACACAATGGATGGATGTATGGATTGTGATAAGAGTTTTACAAGCCCCCAATAAAATGATTTTAAATAAATGAAGCTATCATGTTAACCTTGTAAAAAACACAGAGCTCTTACAAGGCACAATGCACACATACTCTCTGCACAAAAGGTCAACACTCACATTTATAACATGTAAGGAAACTTAGTAGACTCATAGTCACACTTGATATAAGAAGTTACTATAACACTAAGCTTTAGATTCATGGGGGGAAGCATGACATGCATGCTCCTGAGAGGAAATTCCTATACTTGTTCATATAACAAAGTATTCCCATTACTCAGCCCACATACTGCAGTAGCATCAATGAGTATCACACACACATTTTGCTTTTTTAATGAAAATATTCATACCGACTGAGGTCAGGTTTCTAAAAGTTTCTGTCATCACATGTTGTCTCTATAGTTTCCTTTAAGAAAGGTCCAGCAATGCCCATTCTTCCTAAGAGAAATCCACAGCCACCTCTTCAACAGCCACAGTGTCCTAAAATATCCATTATATTCGGGTTCAGCAAGGTGCCATGCATTCCACTATATGAAAGATGAAGATGACAGTCCTGGGAAATAGAGACTTCATTTCACATGGATTAGACACAGGGGTCTTGTTCTACTAAAGATTTCCAACAGGGTTTAGCTAACCCACCTCACCCACTAGATCAGGGGTTCGCAACCTGTGGGTTGTGACCCCTTTCGGGGTCGAATGACGCATTCACAGGGGTTGCCAGATTCACAACAGTAGCAAAATTACAGTAATGAAAATAATTGGGGGTGACCGCACATGAGGAACTGCATTAAAGGGCCGTAGCATTAGGAAGGTTGAGAACCACTGCACTAGACACACTTCCTGACTAATTACATGCTATCCCAACGACTGCATGCTTCTAGCATAATGAGTTTATCTCTGTACAGTTTGTGACCAACTGCAACCTTATTCCTATCTCTTTTTCAGAATAGAGAACAGTCAGAACACACAAATCAGACGAATGACCAAAATAAAAGCCTCAATTCCACATTCATATCCTCTCTTCCATTGGAGGGAGGAGACAAATCACCTCCTTGCACAGGACCAACCAGAATATTTATTAGAAGAACATGAAGCACAGGGCGAAGGCAAGATAGCAACCAGGAAACAGTGCAGAATTTGTGCTTCTCCCTGTGGCCCCTCCTTAGCCATTGGAGAGCTACTGATATGAACTAACAAAGTAGCAACCCATAGCCCTGCATTCTTGGAAATGTCTTGGAGAATTCTACATGATCAAGAGCAGACATATTACCTGCTGATAGAGATGATTATTTGGGGAATTATGAAGTTTTCTGAGGTGTATCTATGTTACTCTCCTACTTTCCAGTCACTGCAGTTGCACTCTTGTGTATTTTGTACTTTCATGGAGATAGAACAAGCTATTGAACAGGGAAACACAGCAAGAGTGAAAGGTAGCAATAGAATATAGATACCCTCTGTACACTGGTACAGATAGGAACTGGAAACACAGGGAATCCAGGGTGGACGATCCATTCAGGACCAGTGGTGAGAGTGGTGATACTGGGAGAGTGAAAGCAGGGTGGTTTGGAACCAACTACCAGCATCAACATGCGCCCTCCTACCTGGTGGATGGACAACAGAAAAGGGGGTGAAGGGAGACGTCAGACAGGGCAAGATATAACAAAATAATAATTTATAAATTATCAAGTGTTCATGAGGGAGGGGGAGTGGAGAGGGAGGGGAAAAACGAGGAGCTGATGCCAGGGACTTAATTGGAGAGTAAATGTTTGAGATTGATGAGAGCAATGAATGTACAAATGTGCTTTATACAATTGATGTATACGTGGATTGTGTTAAGAGTTGTAGGCGCCCTAATAAAATGATTTTTAAAAAAATGAATAGTGATATCCTCAAAAATTTTCCCACTCTGAGACACAAAGCTACTGTCATGCAATTATTATGGACTACTCCCCTAAAAAACCAGTGGACACTCACACATAAATATACACTAAGCCCATAAGATATACTGACAAAAAAGCACAATCTATGAAATATCATAATAGCATGTCCGTCTGTTTGCTGATTGGGAAAATGTAGTTAGATTCCAATTTTCGTATAAGTAGACTGAACTTCAAAGCATTTGACTGGTAAACTGTCTTAGGATCCTAGTACTTATACACCAGGCTTTGAGATGTTTTCACATTTTAGATTTTTTAAAGATGTTTTCCCATTTGCAGATCATGGAAGGCAGACTAGCTGAACATGAAGACCACTAGCATTCCCTCAGCTGTGGGACTGGCCTCTATGACTTGTCAGACTTTTGTTCCCACATTTTTTAAGGATAGACCAGTCCCTGGAGAAGGCCATCATGCTTGGTAAGGGAGAGAGAGGCAAACAGAAAGGCCTTCGACAAAATGGATCAACACAGGGGCTGTCACAATGGGCTCAAACATGGGAACATTTGTGAAGATGGTGCAGGACAGGGCAGTGTTTCATGCTGTTAAATAGAGGGTTTTAGGGTTGCCATGGACACAATGCCACCTAACAACAACATAGAAAAGGTTTCACTTTCATGATAAAATTTCACAGCATCACCAACTAGCTATAACATAAATGTCACATGAGCTTCACCGGTCACTCTACAAATCTGCTACAACAATGTAACCTAATGTCGATCCAATAAGCCTTTCAAAATCTCATCCACAGCAGTGCATCAGGTGCCATGTTTTAAAGCCTTCCCATTCTTTTATGAAGAACCAAACCAAATGTAGTGCTGTCAAGTACATTTTAACCATATAACAGGGAGTGAAACTCCTCGTTAGCGTTTCCAAGTCTGTAAATCTTTACGGGCCCATGTAGCCTCATTGTCAAGAGATATTCTGTGTAGTACAAAGAGGAGACGAAGAAAACAATCTATTCAATTCAGGTAACTGGAACTCATTTGCCTGGAAGAGTCCATGAGTCTCAGACAATACTGCTTACCTCAGGCCCATATAACTGGCTCTTGCATTTACTCAACTGAATGAGGAAATATAACACCCAGGCAAAGCAGACACAGCATTGAGCAAATCAAAACAAAACATGACCAATCTTTCTGAGAGGGCACGCCATTCTAAAACCAACAGTTCTACCCTGGACACATGAGGTGGCTATGAGTTGAAAATGAATCTACAACAACTAACAAAAACAAAAGCAGAAGGTCAAATGGTAATAACTTGTATGAGAAATGCAACAGAGGTGGAGCCTAAGCAGTAACACATGCATACTTACATTTCATGAACTAGCACAGGGAGAAATAAAATGATCACTTTAGGAAACTAGCCAGTGAACCTTAGCATGATAAGGAAATTCGAACAATGTAGGGGGGTTCTGTGATGAGTTTGCAAATACTTAGCTTGATTTCCTTTCTCAAACGTACAAGCAAAGGAGTTGAAGAGCATCCAGGTCTTCATGGCCAGGAGAGGGAAGCTCCAAGGTCACCCACCAAATGAAAAGCTCATTAGCAATAAGTATTCATGGAAATCCCACACTGGAAAAATAAATGGAGCATGAAGAAGCACTAGCAAGAAAGTAAAACAAAAGAGGCAATAGTTACAAGAAATGCAAATGAGGACTTTCAGGTTCATTACCAAATTGAGATGAGCCCAAAGTCACCATTTCCGTCTCAGAGAAAAAAGTTGACCATGTTGAACTCAGAGTACGGAGGTCACAGGGCAAGTTTTTTTGGTTTGTTTTGTTTTTCTGTTGTACATTAAAAATAAAAATCACTGTCATTGAGTCAATTCGGACTCAAAACACTCTTATAGAGCAGTGTAGAACAGGTCAGGTGCGTTTCTGAAACTGTGAGTCTTTAATGGAGTAGAAAGCCTCATCTTTCTACTGTGGACCAGTTAGCAGTTTTGAAAGGCTGAACATGTGGGTACCAACCCAACACATAGCGTACTACATCAACATGGGTGCACATTGTTGTTATAAATTGGAGAAAACTAGGTGGCAACTAACAAAAAAAGGCATTCTTTTCAATGCCTCTAATTAATTAATTTAATTAGGACCCAGAGAAAGCATCTTTCCTGAAAATAGAAGGGAGGTGAACATAGGCACTCTCTCAGCTGATTTCCATTCTGAAATCATTCTGTGTACCTGCCTATCCGGACCTTTTGTTTAGTGGTGGTTTTCGTTATCTGCCCCTAGTAGACTAATTAATTGAATCCATTGAAAATAGTGATTTGAAGGCTGTAATGGGAATTAACTAATGGATAGCCCAAGAGTTTGTTCCTAAAGGAGAAAATACCAGACGACAGGATATCAGGAAGGAATGTTCTTGTTATGTTTTAAGGATAGTCAAACCCCAGGTTGACCAAATAAATTTAAATAAGGATAAAGGATGTCAGAAAGGTGTGTCATTGAGACTTCAGTGAATAAAAAAAAATTGAAATAAAAAAGTAGCATATTCCAAAAAATCATACCATTGTGTGCTCACCTTCCCAATATGATCGTTGAAGAAAAATGGGTGCAAAAGCAAATGTGGTGAAGAAAGCTGATGGTGCCCAGCTATCAAAAGATATTGCATCTGGGATCTTGAAGTCTTGAAGATAAACAAGTGGCCATCTAGCTCAGAAGCAACAAAGCCCACATGGAAGAAGCACACCAACCTGTGTGATCAGGTGTCAAAAGGATCAGGTATCAGGCATCAGAGAATAAAAAATCAAATCATTATGAATAAGGGTGAGTGCAGATTGAGTACCGAAGACCCATCTATAGGCAATTGGACATCGCCTTACAGAAGATTGCAGGCAGGAGATGGGCTAGTCAGGCTGCAGTGTAGCAATGATGAAAATTATACCTTTCCTCTAGTTCCTAAATGCTTCTCCCCGCCCCTCCAACTATCATGATCCCAATTCTACCTTACAAATATGGCTAGACCAGAGGATGCACACAGGTACAGATATGAACCTGAAACACAGGGAATCCAGGACAGATGATTCCTTCAGGACCAGTGGTGAGAATGGCGATACCGGGGGTGGTGGGGGGATGATGGAGGAAAGGGGGTGGTGGAAAGGGGGAACCGACTACAGGGATCTACATTATAACCTCCTCCCTGGGGGATGGACAAGAGGAAAGTGGGTGAAGGAAGATGTCAGACACAATGGATGTATGTATGGATTGTGGTAAGAGTTGTATGAGCCCACAATAAATGATTTTTAAAATAGCATGTTCCAAAACAACTCTCCTCCACAAATGGATCAGTTCTCAAAACTGTCAGCAACAATTTTTTTTTGCACTTCACAAGAGTCCACAAAAATGTTAATCTAAGTGCATTTAGCCTCAAATAGTGAATAAGTGGACAAGAATAAGGTCTGGAATTGTCCACATGTGACTCCCTGCCCTCACATCTGGCCAACTCCCAGCAGAGCTATCAGACAGTGTAGAATTCCCTTTAGGACTGCCACGCCTGTATAGCTTTACTGGAGCAGGCAGACTCATATTTCTCCTGCACATTTCTGGTGAGTTTGCACAGCTGCCCTTGCAGTCGGCAGCTCATTTTATAACCCACTGTGACAAATAGGTTCCTTTGTTCATATATCCCACATACAATAAAGTATCATTACAGGAACACATAAAAGACCAACAGAAAAAGAAAAGCAGCCCCAGAAAAGGCCCACCAACTTGTAAGGGACATTAACTCATGACACATCTGGCAATGCAGGGCTCTGACTGCAAGCACTCACACTTCAAGGTGTAGGTGCTTAAATGAAGTCTCTGTGTAGTGCAAATGACTGAGCATTCGGCTATCAAACAAAAGATTGCAATTGAAGGCAATGTAGCAGTACCCTACAAGAAATCAACCAACTTCTGAAGTTAGCCACTGAACATCTTACGGAGTATAGTTTTACTCTGAAACCAAATACAGTCACTACACCATATGGAATCCAATGGCAGGCACAATGATTAATATTTATCAAGTATTATCTAATTGAGATAGAAGGAGCTCATTGGTAGCCAATCCTTTATGCCATGAATGCACAAGGACCTTTCAAAAAGGTCATGGAAAAATGGAATAAAGACAGTGGACTTTATCCATGAACCTTTTGAAGCCACTACATATCTGTTCCTAATAGATTATGCTAGACAGTTCAAGATTAAGCTAATTAGAATGTCATAATTTTTTAATTTCTCAAATATTGTACATCTTAAAAATCTTTAGGATACCTGTTCATCTTCCAATCTTCCACGAAAACTCAGGAAGACTATTAAGCTATTTACATATACCATCTCTCTTGAAGATCTATTAAAGTTGATATTAATTTTATTCTCTAGCTATGGTAAAGAGGCCAGTTAGGATACAGTATATCTACAATTCACATAAAAACTTGATAGCTGAAAATTAACAATACGACTTTATTTTTCTGGGTCCTGCAAAGGTTACAAATTCAACCGTGTGGTTTCTCATGTTATAGTTAGAAACTCAACCTCATTGTATAGTTTTGAGTTTTCCTTCAATGAAAAATTTCCAACTTATATAGGTTCTGGCTTTTCTAAGTGTGTGTACTTGCTTGCATGTGTGTCTTGCTTCATTTTTGATGTCCCTGAGCATTATAATGGTTACCATGGATAGGTGTTCATGGAAAGGCTGGAAGTGTGTGTCTACTCAGAGTCTCCAGGGAAGAAAGCCTGGGTGATTTACTTTGAGAAACCAGTCACTGAAACCCCTCTGCAACATCCCTGTGCAATGACACACATGGAGTCTCCAGGAGCTGGTGTGGGTTTGACAGCATGTTTGGCCTGGTTCATTTCTAAGGGAAAAATGAATTCTGGCTTCATTTGCTACCCTCAAAGCTGGCAGTTCAACCACACCAGCACATCTGCAAGAGGAAAATGAGGCTGGTTGCTCCTGTACAGATTTTGATCTCGGACACCTATAACAGAACACTATGAGAGAGAATTGACTTTGTGGCATTGAGTTTGTTTGGGGAGGTTAGGGACAATGAAAGATTCTAGGTGGCACAAATAGCTTTTACTAGACTGTTTCACTGAGGCTTGATCGGGTAAACAGCCTGCATTACTGTGGAAGCACAGGAGATCTGCTTCCACAAATATCATGCTCCAGAAACACTATGGAACTCACATGACATAGCCACAAGATGGAATTAACTTCATGGCACCTAACCAAAGGGGAAATTGAACACAATGATCGCATATTCATGTCTATGTATGCACATGGATAGTGTGTTGGAAATATGACTAAATCAGAATAACAAACATAATTCCCATTAAGAATCGCCATGTCTATAATGAAAAACATGTCAGTGTGGCCCATCTAAATTAGCCCGTGAAGAAGCCCTCTTGCTCCAGTGGTTAGAGGACTGGCAGCTCCATGAAATGAAAGCAGTTGTGTTCCATGAGGTGGCCATTGGTAACACATGGACTACAGCCTAGAAACCCTAAGGAGGAGTGTAAGGTGCTATGGCATCACTCACACAAAACCCACTGTAGTGCAGTAAACAAAACAAGCCTCTTATCAAGAACACGTAGATAAAAGACTATAACATTCAAGCACTACCATGCAGTGGGGCACAGAGAAAATGGTAGCTTATTTTAAATAAGATCCTATCTTACTATATACAGAGTTATATATCTGGATGTTGCCTTGAATTAGAAATAATTGAAACAATTTTTAAAATGAGGAGCTATTAGTAGGACACAGTTCGTGCACAGTAAATTCAAACAAAATGAAGAAACAGTTAAAATATGAGAAGAAAAACCAACAGGATAAAACGAATTTACATACATAGAATTTGGTTCCAAGAAACTGTTGTATGCAGGTCTCAAGGTTGGTTAATCAGGGCCACGCCCAAAGGGATCAAATGAAAAGTGTACTGGAGCTGGCTGCATTCCAATGCTCTCTGCCTGAGGCCATGTTACCTACAACCTTGGTTCCTGGAAAGAAAGCACTCAATGGAGGTTTACTCTATGTGGGACTCTGCCATCCAAGTGAGGACTTAATCTATGCTGGGATTTGGGGCTGTCGCTGCTATTGTACCCTTCTGCAAAGCAAGAACTTAACCAAACTCTAATACAGGCTTCAGTCATCAGTGGGGTGGCCTGATGATTGCAAGGCTCGCTTCTCCTTTCAGTAAAGGCCACTCTGGGGTCCCCATGCTCTCATGCCCGCGACCTGACAAGGAAGGACGGGGCCCAGGCAAAAAACACCCCCAATCGCGCCTTTCTGGAGCGAGGGGTGAGAGTGCAGGAGGAGCTCTGAGCAAGAAAAGCGGCCTGAGTATTCCCAGGCCCGAAGCCTGAGGCCTGCAACCAGTTCAGAAAGGATTTAACTGGAAATGTCCCAGGTCTCGGCGACCTTGAAACACTGGCAGACAGGGTGTGGCAAGTGTAATGTCCACAGGAACCCGGACCCAGCTAGGGACGCCATGCCTGCGGGGGATTCCGCGCCCGGGATCAGCACAGAAACACAGAAACTCACTCACCCAGCAGAAACTCATGGGACGCTCACCTGGATCCTTCTCAGTCAGAAGTGGGTTAAGCAGGAAATTGCATCACCTGGGGAGGGGAGAGGGTGGAGTCTGTGAGAAGGGGCGGGGCCTAGAGATAATGAGAGCGACCTGGAAGGAGGGCCCTGGAGGTGAGTCTCTGGGCCTCAAGTGGCTATGGATTCATTCTTAGTAGTTCCTTCTTTATCTGGAAACCCTGGTGAAACCTGTTCACTTTGGGTGGCCCTGATTGCATTTGAAACACATTTGCATTTGAATCACAACACAGAAGCCCAGATAGAAAGACAACCTGAAAGAAAAATGGTGGGTGGAAGGCATGCTTCCCAGGGTAAGACAGATAAGGGATGGCTAGAAGAACCCCTGTACTGTCTTCAGTTTGGTGACCTCCATCAAGGACACACAGGCCTGCAAGCCTCTAAGAAAGACTGCCCCTTCCAGGGCTGCCTGGAAAAAGGTGCAGGTCATCCACATTCCAAAGCCCTCTGCCTGAGGGCCAGGTTACCTTCACCTTTGCTTCCTGAGGAGAGAGCACTCAATGGGGGCTTACACTATGTGGGACTCTGCAATCCAAGTGAGGACTTAGTTTATGAGGGGATTTGAGGGCTGTCACTGCTATGGTACCCTTTTGCAAAGCAAGGTGCTTACAAGTTAAGCGCCAATACAGACCTCGGTCATCAGTGGAGTGCCCTGATGACTCCAAGGCTGGCCTCTCCTTTCAGTAAAGAACATTCTGGAGTCCCCTGCTCTCATGCCCAATAACTGACAAGGTGGGCAAGAACCCACCATCAATCGGGCATTTCCGGCATAAGAGGTGAGGGTGAATGAGGGACTCTGAGCAGGTAAAGGGGACCGGCATAATCCCAAGCTGAAGGCAGAGAGGCTTGTAACCAGTTCAGAAAGGATTTACCTGGAAATATCCCATGGGGTCGCGATGACCTGGAACGCGGGCAGACAAGATGCAGGAACTGTAATATTTGTGGGGATCGGGCCACAGCTGGGGATGCCGGGCCTGTCGGAGCCACCGAGCCTAGGAACAGCATAGAAACATAGAGACTTACTTACCGTACTAGGACCCTCGCACTGCACATTCTCAGTCAGAGGAAGTGGGTTCGGCAGGAATTGACATCACGTGGGTAGGGGTAGGGTCTTTCCCAAGAGGCGGGGTGTTACGCTTAATAGAATAAAATAATTTGTCTTAAGTTACTCCATTTTGAAAAGCTTAAGTGCCACCCCCATTCTAAGAGAGGTATGTTATCTTGGAAAAGCAAGTCACTGTGACCTTACAACTATCTACTCATAAATGTGAGCAAGAAGTTTTGCAAAATCATCTGGTCCAAGATAAGCTGAGCAGGACGTGCTGAACTACCCGCATCCCTGTTATCTTGTGTAAACACCCTTTCCCATTCCTTGCTCTACCGGCTCGCCTTGCTGGTTTTAAGTGTATAAAAGGGAAAGCAAAATTTGGCCGGACGCTGCAGTGTTGGACCCTGCTTGGCCATGCTGTAGCCCAAATCCGGATTTGTCTTTTTGTCTATTTGTCTTTTTGTCTTTCTGTAATAAAGTTTTGCTTTGTTACTTCACAACTGCTTGTGGGTCAGTGGTCTACGTTGGGCGCAACTCCGTAACGCGGGGCATGGAGGTAATGAGGGACTCCTGGAAGTTCTGCTAAAAACTCTTCACTTTGGGTGACCCTGCTTGCATTTGAAACACATTTGCATTTGAATCACAGCAACACAAAAGCCATGAGACAAAGACAAAGTGACAGAAAAGTGGTGGGTGGAGGGCATGCTGTTCAACTTCTTAGACTTTTGGTAATTAGCAATTCAGGAAGAAAGTACATATTAAAAACAAACAAAATTGAATGGTCTAAGTCTTTCCTTTAAGAACAGTTCTAAGTAGACCGAGGTAATAAAGTGAGCATAAACCTGATAAAAATGGGCCTTGTCTTAGTGACAACTGACCACATCATTGATTGATTGAAAACTAGCAATTCAGAGAGAAAGAACACCTCAGTAACTTAGCTGAGGAAGTTTCTGATCTATTTCATTGTTTCACCTAAAATAACATGGGCTGCAAGTGGTTTTTCTTAATCTGAATCCATCTAATGTCCCATTAAATACCTTATATACATTGTTCTGTCCTTGACGGTCAATGACCCACAAGATTTTAACCTTCCCAAACTCTACTGTGGCCAGACTTGTTTATCATTGCTGTTGAAACAGCTAGTGAAAAAGCAGAAGTTGGGCTCACAATGAAAAGTGGTCAGGGATCATCAGGCAATCATGGAAAATGACTTAAAAGGCTTTTGACAGAGGACAATTTCTGTCGGACACTGAGATGGAATGAATTTCTCTGCCATGGAAATGTGTTCCTTATCAACTCTGGAAGAAAGCATATTGCAATCTAAAGACCAGCAACAACAGTTTCTTCTCTCTTTCTCTTGTCCCGAGTCTTAGTCTGCTTCTTTACTTACGTCTGCCTATTTGTCTAAGCATTTTACTAGACTGCATTCAGTTTCCAGCACAATGGATTAATAAAGTAAGTGATTCTTAGTAGGTTGGGTACCCATAAAACATTTTTTAAAAGCCTTTACTGATTTCTTTTGTCTTTTTTGTTTGAAGTGAACTTTTTTTCTATAGTTAAAGACCAGTTCAGTTTGATTTTTGGTTTTCTATTTTTTGTTAGTCACTTAGACCAATATTTAGATTGAAAGAATAAGAAATCTTGAGGGATTTAAAAATATATGTACACTGCATATATTTACACCGCCCATCTCTCAAGAAATGGAAATCAAAAGCAGTATCATTTTAAACACTCCATGCAAATAGTTCTCTTTCTTTTCTCTGCCCCATCCTCCTAGGCTTGGATGTTTCTCAATATACAATTGCTCACTATTGCTCTCCTATCCCTGTTCCCTCCCTGTCCTTTGCCTCCTCACAGTCATCAAAATCTTATCCTTTCAAGTATAATCCAAGTTCATTTCATAATGCTAGTATTATTAAACATTTATGTTTCTAACATTGACTGAGTTTGCTAAGCATAATGTTCTCTAGTTTTTCCATGTGATAAGAGTTGTATGAACCCCTAATAAAATGTTTAAAAATTAAAAAAAAATAAAATAAACAAGTGTGCATATGTCTGTTCATATTGTATTATTTACTTCTTTAGGGTATATATAAAAATAAAGAGACTACTAGATTTCAAAATATGTGTGTTTGCATTTGTTTAAGGAAGTGTCGTACTGATTTCCACCAGAAATGTATGAGCATTTCAATTTCTACTCTTTGTCTTTAGTATTTATTATTTTGTCATCTTGAATTTTGATAAATGTGTGGGTGTCAGGTGGTATTTCCTCATTGTTTTAATCTATTTTTCTCTTCTTGCTAGTGAACGTTAACATTTCTTCATATGGTAGTTTGACACCCAGATGTCATCTTTAACAAATTGTCTATTTTTGTCTTGTACCTATTTTTTCGATTGGGTTATTTGTATTTTTCTGGTTAAATATTTTAGTTGCGTACAGATTTTGGAGATTTGCCCTTAATTTGATGTATTATTACTGAATGGTTTTCTCAATCTGTGCGTTTTCTGTTAATTCTTTTGATGAATTCTTTCAATGTGTATAAATGTTTATTCTTTTTAGTATGTCTCAGTTCTTTACTTTTCGTTTATACTGCTGATATGTCATTATGTTCAGAGTGTGACCTTTAGTTTGTCCCTAAACTTTAATTGTTAGCCTTTATGGTTCTGGGGTTTCTATTTAGGTCTCTGATGTATGGTGAGTTCATTTTTGTACATGGTGTGTAGTATGGGTCTTCTTATTCTTTTTTGTTGTTGCAAGTAAAGACCCAATGTAATTTGGATTTCTTAGAGAAAAGGTTATCTCTGCCCCTACTTACTCTGTCTTAAACCTTTATTAAAGATTAGGTGTCTATAGGTATTTGATTGTATTTCCGGTGTTCAATTATAATCCACCAGTCTTCATATCAATTGTTGTACCAGTACCAGGCTATTTTGTTTGCTATGGCTATATAATATGTTTTAATGTGTGGGTGTTAAGACTGCCTACTTTGTTTCAATTTATTAATAGTGTTTTATTTATATCGTTTCTTTTTTGAATCACTTCTACTGATTTTAGAGGCTTATACCTATTCTCTTAGGAGAGTGTGGCAAAAACAATTACATTGCACATTTTTGGGGACTGTTAAGTAGGATGGTATCTGGACGGCTGTGTCATAAATGCAGGTGGAGGTCACAATGGACAGTATTTTGGCTTATTGGTTAATCTAAGAATTCAATAGGGGTTGCTTTCATAGCTATGTGTTAATCCACGTAGGCTAGAGAAAAAAAACTCCTGGATAGCTTGATGACCTCATTTGGAGTGCAAAAGAGATAAATAACTTACTGGAGGCCAGATACACTCACTCCCTGTAAGACATTCCTGTTGAAAAGGCACTTGTATCTATACTGATGCACCCAGAGCCCTGGAACTGGAGGAGCCACATGGAGACCCATGCCAGCACTTAAATGCTTCCACTGCCCCTGGATCCACAAGAGTTTCCACCCACTGGCCAGTGGTCTTCCTGCATTCAGCATTATTGCATAGCTCCACAAGTCTAAAGAGGAACTTATTAACCAGTATTGGACGTATGGGCTAATATTGGACTTATGGACTTGACCTAGACTGGGCTTGGATGTTTCTCAATATATAATTGCTCTTTTATATAAAGCTCTTTCTTATACATATTTGAGTGTCCATGAATTTTGTTTCTCTAGTCAACCTGGACTAGCACAGGTGGGTTTGGGTTTTGTCTTTGTTTTTTTTTGCTAATTCTAGCTCCACAGACATTGTTATCTTTGATGAATCTGAATCCACCTGATGTCTCATTCAGTATCATGTATCCATTGGCTGTCTTCTGTGATCTACATCCCACATTGCGATTTTACCTCCCCAAACAGAACAGACTTCTTGAATAAAGCCTTGTTATCTTGAAAGTTTGGAATATGACTGTTTGTCATCACCATTGAATAGCCACAGACATTGCAGAAGTAGAGGTCTCAAGGGAACCTGGGCTGATTCTAAATTGTCAATCATGAAAAAAATGATTTAAAAGTATATTTTCTGTGGGCAATTCTCATTGTACCATGAGATTGAAGAACTTTTTATGAGAACTGTGATAATTGGGAAGTTGGAAAGAAAACATACAACAAAACAACTCTAATATTTTGGCAACGTGTGATACTCAATTGCTGATGACAAAATGGGTATATATGCAAATGTGGTGAAAAAAACTGATGGTGCTCGGCTCTTAAAACATATAGTGCCTGGGATCATAAAGCCCTGAGGTTAAACACAGGACTGTTTAGCAGGGAAACAACAAAGACCACATGAAATCATAACAGCCTGTGTGATCATGAGGTGTCAACAGGCATCAGAAGAGTTCAAAAACAACCAATCAAATTGATGTGAACAAGCATGACAAAGTTGAGACACCGGTAAGACAATTAGACAGTCCCTTACAGAAGGGCTATATATAAAGGATGATATATCCAGGGTGCAGTATAACTCTGATTAAACACATAACTGTCCTCTAGTTTCTTTTAAATATTTCCTTGTCTCACTATTACACCCTTAGATTTACCTCACTAATCTTAATAGACCTGCATGTGTATAATTGAAACCATTTGATGCACGAAATCCAAGATAGATAAACCCCTAATAAACAGTAATGAGAATAATGATTCCCTGAGCGTATGGAAAGGAGAAGGGAAACTGATAGCAATGTTGACTGTACAACCCCAGTCGCAGGGAACTAACAACAGCATTGTAGGTGAATGCGTACACTAGATGGTGGAAAATAGGGCAATAATAATATATATATATAAAGGGTTGATGGGGGTTGGGGGGGATAAAGGGGAATTGATATCAAAGAGTTCAAGAAGAAAAAAATTCTTTGAAAATGATGATGGTACCAATTGTACAACTAGGCTTGATCTAATAGAATGATGAATTGCTAGAATATCTGTAAGAGCTCCTAATAAAATAATAAAACCAACTGCAATAATAATAATAATGAAAGTTTCTTCTGTTTCCTTCTTGGTACGTGAAGACTATAATAGGAAACAGAGTTGGGCAGGAGGAGGAAGGGGGTCCCCTTGACTGCCATTCTGACTCATCACATACCACTCATCCAGTCACTCCACTTGATATCTGGTAGCTTGCCTTGCAGTGTCCTCAATGGAAGTGGTCTCAAATGCTTGGCCAGGGAGTGTGACTGAGGAAAGGTATGTATCCACAAGCAATGCTGCAGCAGACTGGTAGCTGCCAGCAGAGAACCCTAAGCCTTTCTCTGAGGCCCGAAACATACTCAGTGTAGGCATAGAGTATCTGGGATAAGGTCTTGGGGAACAACATTGGCATGGCATGTTTCAGACTGTGGATGTTCAATGCAAAAAAAGGACAGTAATCATGGAATATTTGGTTTATTTTTTAGCCAATTTGTGATTCAGCTGAAAGGAGAGGGCCAGGAGTAATTTCAGTTCAATGATTAGAAGGTATCTCTGGGCAGTAGCTCTGCCTGTTTATTGAACCTGACTTTTTGCGTTTTGTTGTACACTTTTCTTCCATTCCCCCATGGACCATCTACTCTGGAAACTGGGACCGAATGTTCTGTGTAGTCTTCAGGTTGTATCTACTTTTTTTTTTGTGTGGTAGTTCGTTCAAGGATTGTTTGTTGGCCTTTAGGAGTGTTTTCCAGTCCAGTCTGTTGTGGCACCACGCCCTGGCCCTAAAGTCCACTTTCAGCATTTCCTGGGGACCTTGCCACTCCATTCCCTTGCTGGTCCGCTACACTCCCCCAGTGCTCTGCCTTGGTGTGGTGGGATCAGGTCAGGTGCAGTTCGCACACTCTGACTCCAGTGCTGTCCCCTGTAGCGCCACTGGTCATTGAGGGGTATCATGTCTCATAGTGGGGCCAGCCATGTTGTTCTCTCTGTGGTCTGGCTGCTCTAATCAGGAACATCATCCTCACGGCCTGTTAGGTGTATCTACTTCTTATCCTCTCTGGTTGGGAGATGAGTCACTTTGTTTTTAATGTATCTCATACACAAAAGTGGTTTCCAAAATATGTTTTTTAAATTTTAAACAGTTTTATTGGCATATAATTCACAAACTATATAAATCAATAGTTCAATCATATTTTAACAGTTTTGTTTCATATTATTCACATATCATACCATTCAATAGTTTGATCACATCATGAAGAGTTGGAGAAAAAAAGAAGAGTTGTACAATCATCACCACAATTAAAAAATCATTTTATTGGGGCTCATACAACTCTTATCACAACCCATACATACATCAATTGTGTAAAGCACATTTATACATTTGTTGCCATCATCATTCTCAAAATATTTAGTCTCCACTTAAGCCCTTGGCATCAGCTCCTCATTTTCCTGCTCCCTCCCTGCACACCCTCCCTCATGAACCTTGATAATTTATAAATTATTATTTTGTCCTATCTTGCATTATCTGATGTCTCCCTTCACCATTAATTTCTTTTTATGATACACATTGAAAACAACAAATTTAATGAACACAGATTAGATATCCTTGAACCCCAAATAAGAACGGACTCCAAGGGGCAAAGGTGCAGTTTCTACATTAGCAGTTGCTTGGTTAAATTAGTAGAGTGTGTTAAAGGTGTGGGGTTCATTAGAAGAAGTAGCTATGTTCACTGGTAGAAGACTGAGTCAATTTTTCAGAGTGCAAATGAATTAAGAGTCTCATTCAGATAATCAACATCATTCAATGTTGGTCCAAATTTTTTGTGGGGGCTAAAATGTGACCATTTGGATCCACATCCTGCATTATCAGATAAAAACCTGGCAGGTTGCCTCCTTAAATGTCACAGAGTCACCTTTGAAACAGTTGATCTTGATACTTGATGATGCCATGTATCTAGACACCCTGGAAAACAGTGGGCTCAAGATTTCCGGACAAGAGATTTCTTTTCCAAGGACAGCACCAATTCTTGTTCAGAAAAGACACATAAGTGTTTCCAAATGCTCGGAGAGTTCAAACAACATAGTAGTCATTGAGATGGGGAGGTCCACAGTAAAATATTGGGAGACCTAGAATTTGCATTTCTGAGGGTGAAGTAAATGGGTCACCATAGGGCACCACTTTCCAAGTTGAATATTGGCTGGGGAGACTGCTGTTCCTGGGGCTGAGAGCATGAGAGGCACACTCACATTTGACAAGAACTTCAATTGAGCTGAGCTCAAAGAGAAAGAAGAACCTTGGTAGTGGCCCTCTTTCAGGATTTAGGAGATGCAGCTCCATTATTCTGTGCCCAGTGATCGGTCAAGTTGATTGTTGACATCATTGAAGGCAGGAATTTGCAGGCGTCAGAGTGGTACATAGCAAAAACTGAGTAGGTTACAAGGGACATGAAGTGCACAGCAACTTGGCTTGAGAATGTTTTCGAAGGCAAACACTCACTGGTAGGACGCTGCACAACCATGACCATGTCCACGAGATTCCCTGAGATGTCCAGTGACAGCAGGCAAGGGCCAGCGTGCACAGGGAATCAGGATCAAGCGGAGGTTCCAAGGGCAGAAGATCGGGGTCACAGCAACACCCAGAAACTTTGACAGGATGCTGCATCTCAAAACTCCGAAGAGCAAGGTCATCTGTTGACGATCCATCAGCAGGCAGGGGCTCAGAGGGAAGGTGCACAAGTGTGCGTGCTGTGTGCCTCATGTCCCTGGACTTCCTGGACTGCTGATGGGCATCAGTCACGAGGACGCCTAGTGCGACTCCCCTTTGTGGAGGCTGGAGACACTGAGCAGATGGAACTAAGGTGGGAAGTGGGGAGACACTGGACCACACAGGACTGCTGACATTGAAGGCAGGGCCCTCAGGGTACACAGCAGAGCTGCCTGCCCAGGAGGGGTATGTGGAACCAGGACACACCCAAGCACAGCCCCCAAGCTCACTGTCTTGCAACTAGAGTCAGAGAGCAACGCCTGACCCTGCGTGGATTAAAGGACTGCAGATGCCCCTCAAGAGCCTGGGCTTCCTTCCAGGCCGTCCACTCCGGGCTGGTCAGTGCTGTGGGCTCCACGTGGTCCACGGAGGTGCAGTCCCTGCCTTGTTTCCACAGCTCATGGCACTCAGGTTGCAGAATGCACGCGAAGGCGTCCATGGGAAAAGTGACCCTGGCTTCCCCGCAGCTGCACTGAGAAGCAGCTTTACCTCAATTAACCCAGTGCAGGAAGGCGAAACTGATGGATTCCGCACAGTTGAAACCGCGATGGAAGCCAGCGTGGGAGCCATAGGGGAATGTGACTATGAACGCGCCTGCTTCCTGGGTGATCGACCAAAGGGAATGCATTTTCCCTGAGGAGGCTGGGTGAGATGAGGGCCACCTTGTGCCGCAGGAAGTTCTCTCACAGACACTAGAACTGCCAGGGAGCTTTTCCAGGCGGGCTCCTTGCTCAGGGGGCACCGCATACCAAGTGTTGTGCTCCCTGAAGTGCAGGTGGGTGATGCTGTACAGGTCCTTGTCCTCCGTGTGCCAAGCGGAGGTGGTCTGCCACGGGCCAACGTACAGGGAGGGGTGTTGACGCCTTTGACAACAACTCCACACTCCTATTACAGGAGACCCTGGATCGTCCCCAGGTGTGTGAGGTTCTGATGCTCAGTCTTTTCACCAAACAAGGAGCCGCATACCTTAGCCCCATAAATGGGAGAATGGTACAGGCGATCCTTCCAATGTTCACTCCAAATCCTCAACATCCCGGTGTGTGGGAGTGCAATATCTGTCAGTGTGAGCCAAGTGGCGATGCTCCTTTACTGTCATGGATTTCTTTATTTTATGGTCTTGTAAAAAGACACCTGCTTATCCCTTAGCTACTTGCTGCACAGGACTGGCTATGAGGGTGTCATCCACATTTTTATTTCTGTCGGCTGTCCACTCTTTGGTGGGATTATCTTTGCCAGGCCTGCATAGTAGGCACCTTGGTATTCCATAAAAACAATATATTTGTTGAAATCCTTAAATTCTTCCATAATAGGCCAGAAATTCATGATTTTTAAAACTTGAGTTCTGGCTTCAATAAATCTGGGACTTCAGGCTGCAAAATAAAGTCATAAAACCCTGTTCTCATGGCCGTTCTGTGTATCTTGGAATTCTGTGCTTTTGTTTCTTTATCTCTCTGAAAATTTCTTCCAGTGCATTGATTTCTCCATGAGAGCAAATGTACTTTCTCCAGGCATGTTGATTCACTAAGGGAATTCTACTACGGAGGACAGCTATTTTTTTCTCCCAGAGACAGGACTTGTCCACATGGAGCAGGTTTTCCCAGACTGCCCCTGCCTCAGTATGCTGCTCTGGAAGTTTACTCAGTTGGAAGGGTATCTGTATTAGCTGATACATAATTTCAGTTGCAATCATGTGAAATCTCCAATTCCACTAACAAGAAGTGCCTCCAGGGATTTTTTAAAAAGTAAATCTAAAGACAATAATTCAGAAACCTTCAACATAAGTGAATGTTTCCAGAAATGCTAGTAAATAATCTGGTAAAGAAAAATAGCATGAAGATGGTAATATCAAAAATAACACTTAATGTAAAATATGAACCAAGAGAACTAGCCAAACAGACTCAATGACATCAGTTCGACCCTATAGGACATGGTGGAGATGTCCTTGTGCTTTTCTCTGGCTGTAACTCTTTTTTAAATTTTATTTTAGCCCATTATGGTTTGTTCTCTACAATATTTTGTTGGAGTTCAACGATTTGCACTCGTAAGCTATATAGCCAAGAGGCAACAGAGTGTAACACAGAGACTTATTCTGAAGTCTTTGTATTGCATGCCATACAGTCTGCTTCGGGGAAACAGGTGTAACGAAACAAAACAAACACATAACTTTCAAGGTTCCAGAAACCCAGCAGAAAATAACAATTTAGTGTATTTGCGGGTGTTCACATATGGAAAACAGATATTGTGCAAATCTTAAATTGACGCCCAGTGCTTCTTTTGTATAGATATTATAACAATATGCAGTACTTCACCTACAAAACTTTCTTGTTGAAAAGTTCTCTAACATGAGTGGCTTTATTATGCAGAGACAATGTTTGTAGAAACTCACAGTGGAAACAATCCAGTATCGACAAACCCTAGCGATCAAACACAATCCTTTTAATATAAAGTGAGGGCAATGTATACAGTATGTCCTAGCTGTGGGTATTATGAAACAACCCAATTTTTCAGACCAAAAGGCACTCACAGCTAAGGATGACATAAACTATGAACCAAGCCAGCAGTTAGATTGGTTCTGTGAAATCTGATTACCTACTGTTCAGTTTATGCAGCTCAAGGACAAAGGTAACACTAAGCAGAAAACTCACTTCCTTCCATCTACAAATCATATATGTATCTGAACACCCTCATGACTGATTTGGTCAAGCACGTGGAAGGCAGTTCAGAGCTGTCATCTCCCTAGCAGAGCTGCCACATGGATAATCCAGGCTTCTGTTTTTCCTGAGAGCAACCTGCCATACGTGTTTCTGAGGTGTCCATCACTGTACACTTCCAGACCAGGCCCTGTTCCAGACTGACACAGAAAGTACCATTCCTTACGAGTATTTTCCTTGGCCAGCTCCCAAGTCCCCTTGGGCAAAGCAAAGGGGGAAAGAGCTTTTCCATCGCTGTCTTTTTGTATGGGAGCATGAGGAAAAGTGGAGGGAGCAAGGCTTCTTTACTCTAACAGCAGGAGGCCACTTCAGTGTGGTGCTGGGCTCAAACCAGCCTATTTCTTGTGCACTGATTTTAACATTTCATTTTCTTAAATGGCAGGTATCCTACCACACCCTCACCAAAATAAAAAATGAATTGTACACTGGTGAAGACAAATAGGTAAACATTTATACAAGAAAATATAGGCTTAAAGAGCATGGCACTATAAATGCTCGCATGGCCAATCTCACTGAGCGTGCTCAGGGGTGAAAGTTGAGCACTAGGTTTTTTGCTTTTAAAAAAAGCTTTAGAACCTAAACACAACTCTAACACAGAACATTAAAACATTGACGAATTTATCCCTATGTAGCAATACTGTTTTACAAACCAAAAGTGGATGGTTTAATTCAGAGCCGACCATCCATACATCAAACCATGGTGTAAGACTGATTTATTATTCTCAGCAGCAGGAAATCTTGATACAATCCCTTCATCTTCAAAAGGGTTTTGATCAACCTTACAAGGGGAATATGGCAGGATGTGAAATCCCAGCAGTTAAGACAGGTGACATGACACGGGTTTCCCGTTTATCAGCCCAACCTTCCCCTTAACCTTTCTGCATCCTTGTCAGAACAGCAGAGCACAGTGTCAAGAAGATCCACTTACATTCTCATTGTCACCTAAAAACCAAAGACACTAATGCCTGGAACAGAATGTTCCTCAAATTGTACCCATTTGTACATTCCTGGCAGGAGGAATCTCAAAGGAGCTCCTTTGGCCCATTTCAGAAAGCCACGCCTTGTCCATATAAACTTTAATATACCAATCATTGTGTTCATTGGGTTGATATCCAATCCATTTTATGAATTCTCTAAATGTGTTGCTGAAAAGCAGTAATAATATCATTGGGAATCTTTCTTCTGGCTAAATCTTCCCATCAATCAATTTAGCAGTGCCTCTGTTAAGATATATCCAAAGCATCTTCCAAGTCCCTTCGTTCTATGAACTCTGCCACCAAATTAGTGAAGAATAAGCCAGACAGGAGATACTTGCTGACAGACGTGGAAATTAGCAACAACGGCAACAGGCAATATGTCACAAGAAGGTTGAAATATCTTGAATGAGTTTAGGAATTTTCTCTGGTGCAGTGGAGATGTCCAATACTTTAGACAAGCTGAAGAGCCACCTTGTTTATTAACAGCTTTGTTTTAAAGTCCTTTAAGAACTAGCTTGTATAAAGGTCTTTCAGAATGCGTGCCTGAAAAGAAAAACCGCTTGGAGGCCCTGAATTCTTCCCTAGAACAAGGTGTCCTTACAAAGGTCAAGCCAGCTGCTTCTTTGATCTCTGCTTTCTGAGAACCGAGATCCAGCTATAGGCAGTGCTCCCAGAAGAGGATTTGAGGTGTCCAGTTGGTAAGGAACAGACAACTCCTTCACACGTGTGTAGCAATGACATCAGGTCCTCCTTTCGGCATCTCCATTCCATTCCATTCTTCAGCAGGCTGCACAACACTCTAAATAAAGAATGCTACAAAATGCAACTCACAGTAAGATGTAGTTTCTTGAACCCTGTCAGTGGACCTATGCCTCCCAAAAGGCTTCTGACGTGGCTGCCCTGTCCAGGAACCACAGAGGATTCATGGTGCCCACTTTCAATCCTATCAGGATGTCAGTGTAGGAAGTATGGAAGCTGTGATCAATTCTAGGTATGCAATTAAATGAAAGTTTTCTTTTATGAAAAAAGCTATTTAAAACCTATAATGTTTCTGATTAGTCTCCATTGCCCAGACTGCCTACTTGATCTTGGGAGGTGATAGGGATGTGTATGGTTTAAGCCTTCATGGATCTTCAATTTCAGCTTCCTTGTGTAGCCAATACACATGCAGCAAATCACCAGTGGTACCTGCATGTCACAGGTCCTCTGAACCAACATAGTAATTCTCACCAATCTTGGAGAAGCCCCAATCCAACTGAACCCCATAGAGGAAAGGCTGAGACAAGGCTTGGGCCCCTCAAGTTGTTTCATTCAATGCAACCCCATCATCCCTTTATTTAGCTGGAGCTGACTTGGCAATGGAAGCTAGCATCATAACATGGTGCAGTAATGGAAGCAACTGGACCAGGAAGAGGAGGGGTCTGCTCCAATGATGTCATAGCCATTAGCTGCCATAGGGGGTGAGATTGGTCATGCAGCCTTGTGTCAGGAGTCATGATTGTAGAGGGGTGGGGCATGAAGGGTGCCGTTCTGGAAACAGTGCTGATGAGAAGCAACATACTCTGCATAACTGATTGTCACCTTCTCACTTCGGTACCTGGTGAGTTTGATCGTTTTTCGGAATTCACTGGTAATTGGAGCCTTAAAACCACCTTTCCTGAGCAATGAGTCTATGGTCTGGATCTGATCCCAGTCTTGTTCTTTAGCAACCTCAGGTAAATATGTGGCTGTACATTTGATGCCCTTTTCACTGATGAATTCAATTAGAATTCCATTGACCCCTACCTCCCAGTCCAGGTAATCACTGGCAACCTTAAAGTTAGTAAGGAGGGAGACAGAGCAGAAAAGCTTAGGTAGCTCCTCTCGCGTCATTGGGGGAAATCGACTGTCCATAAGTGCACTGGTTAACGAGTATTCCCTGAGTCCTGGGTGAAGATTCATGGCTGAGAAGGTTCCAATGCAGCCCCAGAGACGCTTATCCCGCCCTGTCTCCCATGTCACAAACAGTGGATAGGGGTCATTGGTGAATCTAGGAAGTCGTGGCTGTGGGAAGCCATAGAGGTGACAGTAGAGCACATCAAAGCTGTAGCAGCACATCTCTGCAGTCACCACCAGGTTCTTGGTGGTGTTGGCAGTTCCGTTGGGCCAGGGGAGAGGGCTCAGCGCTCCTGATGTGGGATTCATTCGTGTAATTGGATAATTTTCAGGCCCCAGCGTTAAGTCCGATACATTTTCCCGTCCATGGTTGCTGTCCACATGCTGTTTGTTTTTAGGAGGTCCTGAAATAGAGGCGGTCACAGTTGTGGACTGGTTCCCGTGACTGTGTGTTCCGCTTGCTGCTGCCAACTTGGGCTTGAGTGGAGAGACACACCGTCTTTTTCCCATCCTGATTCTGTGCCTGAGGTCTGGAATGCTGCAGAACCTGAAAACACAAAGTTTGTATTGTCAGGGGAATAGCTATAATAGAGAAGAGGAGCTGTTTTGTCTCTGGAGTGAATTCTCTTCCATTCGATTCCATTCCTTCTTCCTGGACCATTTCTTCTGGCCCAGTTGCAGCCAGGGTGGACGGACCTCTCTCGCTCGACCTTCTCATTCTGCTTGCTGGAGCCCTGTGCCTGGGTGGGTGCTCCCAAGAGAAGCGGGCCCACAGGTGGTCCGTATGCGAGATGAGCATGGAGTGAGCTGAGAAAGGACATGGGGGCAAAATGGAAGCGGTGACGGCAAGAACTGCTAGAGGTATTCCCCAAGCGACTGTAGACCAAGTGGAGCCGCGACACAAGTCCTCCGCTATCGCAGCTGGCACCCCAGGCTGTAACTCTAGACAAGCGCTAAAAGCCTTGTCTTTCAGCATGGAGCGGCGGGTCACTGGAACTGTTCACTTGGCAGCCCAATGGGGCTCCCACAGGGCTCCAATACGGAGCAGAAAAAGTGAAGATTTCACTGAACTTAGTAGGAAAAACAAAATTTGCGCAGGATGACTTCAATGGTCAACTTAAAAGTGGGTGAATCATCTTTAAAAAATTAAGCAGCACAAAACAGAGATAATTCATCAAGCACTTCAAGGGAAACATGCAATAGCCATCCTGATTAAAGCTAAAAGCTGAACCTTGGAAAAACCAGTAGAAGTACACAAAGCATTGGCTATGAAAGACGTTTGTGTAACTCTCCGTGTTAGGCATAAACCTGAAAGTAGTGAGAGCGCTCAAACATTGTGTTACCATTGGGGTGGTTGCATCTTAAGTTCATAGAATTTAGAAATAATGACCAGCAGATTTGAAACTCAGTGTGAACCACCATCACAGGCAGTCCTATCTAGTTCCAGCTTTCTCATCCTGCCTCCCATTCCCACGCCCCTAGAGATACCAGCAAAAGTAACCAAAAAAAGGGTTAAAGAAAACAATTCAGAAGTTGTGAGATCTAAGTTATTTTATAATTTGAGTCTAGTTCCTAAGTTATACAATCTTTAGAAACATTTTAGGATTAAATAAATATATATCTATATATACATATCCAATTTTTGTTATAAAAGTGAAAGCATAGCATAAGGAGCCCTGAGTGGGGTGGAGGTCAATGATCCACAGCTTTGTCTCTAACACAGAGCCTGGCAGTTTAAACTCAGCCTACACCACATAATTGAAAAATATACCCACCTCATTTTACTAAGACAAGCAAGGTAATCTTATAATAGAATAAACCCCCCATAGAATTCAGGAGCACTGCACCAGTGCATTCTCTTTAAGGCTGTAACCTTTATGGAATCTGACTGTGCCATCTCTCTCTAGGCATATCTTTCTCCTGTTTCTACAAGAAACAGCTGGTGAATTGGAACTAATGACTATTATTTTTCATCTAACATCTTAATCATTGCATTTTCTGATTTCATATGTATAAGAAGCAGAAAATTGAAACAGAAAATCAAATATGTCTATGTCACAAACAATCTGCATCATTGGATGCATTTATCCTCAGTAGGTGAATGTTAGAGAGAGTCAAATTAAGACCCAATTATGACTTGCATTCAGAGACAAAGCATATTTCATTGAACTCAAACTAAAAGCTTTTCTTAGAGAGAAAAAAAAAACAAAGCAAGAAAATACTGGCTTCTGATAGAAAGGACGTTGTTTTAATATTGTATGATTTGAAGGAAAAAAAATACCAAGGAGCAGGCACTGACCTCTACTAGATTAACATTTCAGTCCTTGGAAAATCGCAGGCTTGATAAACACAAGGTTCAGAGAAAATATAGGAAAACGTTCATTGAGATGAACTGACATGGTAACTGCAGCAATCAGCTCCAATATAACAATTGTGAGTATGATCGTGAATTGGGCAGAATTTATTCCACCTTGACATAGGCTAACTATAAGTCAGACCAGAAGGTAAGTATGATTCAGGACCAATTTCAAAGCCCTTAACAACAAGAACAGCCTAAAACATCCAGTCAAAGACACATATTTTAGGATCCATAAATAAAATTTATGAATTATGTATCTGAAAAAAATATTCTCACCATAGGAATGTAAATCTCTCAACACAATTTTTATTGGATTAGACCCACCCAGATTCCAAAGTGAAAATCCTATCAGTCTTTTACTTAGGCCTGTGTTTTCTTCACCCACCTTGTCATTGATTGATCCACTCTTATGCCACACCTAGTAATCATCTTAGAAACATCAGCAACAAACTAAATGCAATGCCTTTTTCCTAAAGCCTTAGAGAATTTTACTAGAAAATGGAACAAAACAGATCTAATTGCAAACCCAAATATCTTAAAATGAAGAATTTAATTAGAAAATAACTCTTTAGGGGTAGTATGAAAGAGACCAGACCAAAACCAGGGATGTACATGGTAGACAATGGTGGAGGAGGTGGGGAAAGGAAAACAAAAGGATAAATACAAGGAAGAAAAGGGTAGTGGGGTCATAGGGCATTAATCCACCCAAGGGGAGGGTATTGTTTATATCTCCACAGGGAAAGTGGGACCAGACTTCAACCCAGTGTCGCAAGGTGTGAACGCAATATCCCGGTGTGGAGGAGGGAACAGGTGGAGAGGTCTGGGAGGCTGGCCCCAGCACCATAAATTAAGTGGATTCCTGCCCCTCCCCCGAAAAAAATTTTTTCCAAAGGACGACATTGACTCTGCAGCTCTGGGAGATGGACATATTTGATCAGAGCACACAGGAGCAGATGAAGGGGCAGGAGGAGAGAGTGGAGCACAGCCTGGCCCACCAGGCCGTGATGATGATGTTCCTGAGTAGAGCAGCCAGTCCACAGAGAGAACAACATGGCTGGCCCCACTATGAGACATGATGCCCCTCAGTGACTAAGGGCGATACAGGGGACAGCACCGGAGACACAGTGTGGGAATTGCACCTGACCTGATCCCACCACACCGAGGCAAATCACTGGGGGAGTGCAGCGGAACAGCAAGGGAATGGAGTGGCAAGGTCCCCAGGGAATGCTGAAAGTGGACTTCGGGGCCAGGGCGTGGTGCCCCAACAGACTGGACTGGAAAACACTCCTAAGGGCCAGCAAACGATCCCTGAACTAACTACAAGCTTTTCTCTTGTGAACTGTTTTATTCTGTTCTTTGTCAGTGGTTTGTTTTTGTTGTTTTGTTGTCTGGTTGTATACTGTTGCTTTGTTTTCCTCTGTCTAGTTTTCGTGCATGTTAGTGACTCCACAGGTCTGTCTGAATAGGACAGGCTGGATGAACTATCTGGAGGAAAAACAACGGGACCGACAGTTTTGGGGGGACTTGGGGTGGGGGGGTAGGGGGGGGTAAGGAAGTGGTGTTAACAAACCCAGGGACAAGGGAAAAACATGGGACCCCAAATGGTAGAGAAGTGGGAGTGGCAGGCCTGCTGGGAAATGATCAAGGGTAAGGTTGCTTAGAGAAGAGGTATACTCTAGCCCAGGTGGCGATGAAGCATGGTAGTAGGGCAGGAGGAAAGTCAAGGGAGATGGAGGAAAGAGCTAGGAGTCAAAGGGCATTCATGGAGGTCTAGACAAAGACATGTACATGCAAATATATATAGGAGGATGGGGAAATAGATCTATGTGTCTATATTTATAGGTCAAGTATTAAGGTGGCAGAAGGACCTTGGGCCTCTACTCAAACACTCCCTCAATGCATGAATACCTTCTTTTATTAAATTGGAACTCTATGATGCTCACTCTCCCGACACAACGGCTGGAGCCAAAGTGTGTGAACAAGTAAATGTGGTGAAGAAAGCTGATGGTGCCCGGCTATCAAAAGAGATAGTGTCTGGGGTCTTAAAGGCTTGAAGGTGAACAAGCGGCCATCTAGCTCAGAAGCAAATAAGCCCACATGGAAGAAGCACACCGGCCAGTGCGATCACGAGGTGCCCAAGGGACCAGGTATAAGGCATCATGCAAAAAAAAAAAAAGATATAAGTGTGTGTATGTATGTGTATATATGTGTATATGTATATATGTATGTATATATATGTATATATATATCATATTAAATGAAGGGGGAAGTGCAGAGTGGAGACCCAAGGCCCAAGTGTCGACCAATGGAGATCCCCTCATAGAGGGATTTAGGAGAGGAGATGGGTTAATTAGGGTGTGAGGTAGTATCGATGAAGAACACAGCTTTCCCCCAGATCCTGGATGCTTCCTCCCCCCAACTACCATGATCCGAATTCTACCTTGCAGGGCTGGATAGGACAGAGGCTGTACACTGGTGCATATGAGGGTTGGAGGTACAGGGAATCCAGGGTGGATGATACCTTCAGGACCAAGGGTGTGAGGGACGATGCTGGGAGAGTGGAGGGTGAGTGGGTTGGAAACGGGGAACTGATTACAAGGATCCACATGTGACCTCTTCCCTGGGAGAGGGACGGCAGAGAAGGGGGGAAGGGAGACTCCGGATAGGGCAAGATATGACAAAACAACGATGTATAAATTACCAAGGGCATATGAGGGAGGGGGGAAGGGGGAGGGAGGAGGGGAAAAAAAAGAGGACCTGATGCAAGGGGCTTAAGTGGAGAGCAAATGCCTTGAGAATGATTGGGGCAGGGAATGTATGGATGTGCTTTATACAATTGATGTATGTATATGTATGGATTGTGGTAAGAGTTGTATGAGTCCCTAATAAAATGTAAAAGAAGAAAAGAGAAAAAAATGATTAGGGCAAAGACTGTACAGATGTGCTTTATACAATTGATGTATGTATATATATGAACTGTGAAAAGAATTGTATGAGCCCCAATAAATTGTTAAAATTAAAAAAAAAAAGAAGAAGAAAAAAAAATAAAAAAGAAAATAACTCTTTAAATTCTCCAAAATAAAAACATCATGATGTATGTCATTTTTTTCTTGAATAAATGTGAAATTCACAGTTCACTTCTTTAAACTTGGAACCCCCTAATAACACAAACAGTTAGAATGTTTAGAAGCTAACTTAGAAGATGGATAGTTTCTTCTCAAAAATACTTTAAGAGACAGGCCTGGTGACTTACTTTTGACAAAAACCTTTGAAAACACTGAGCCACAGTTCTCCTTTAACAAACACGGGCCACCGTAAGTTAAAAACAACTGGAAATCAAATTACCCTAAAAACTCTTGACACTGGAATGTATGGATGTGCTTTATACAATTGATGTATGTATATGTATGGATGGTGATAAGAGTTGTATGAGTCCCTAATAAAATGTAAAAAAAGAAAATCGGAGAAAAAAATGATTAGGGAAAAGTCTGTACAGATGTGCTTTATACAATTGATGTATGTATATGTATGAACTGTGATAAGAATTGTATGAGCCCCAATAAATTGTTAAAAAATAAATAAACACAACAACAAAAAACTCTTGACACTGCGAATATGAAGACAACTATCTCTCACAAGCTTTAAAAGATGTCCTCTGAGATTGTCACTAGAACAACGAGCGGGGGGGTGAGATGAAGGGTCAGGTCTCCACCATGACTTTCACTGCCTCCCTCTCTCTCCAGACAATAGCTGCCGTGAACAAGGGTGGGAAAACTCTATGGACAGCCACGCCAGAGAGGCCATGGGTGAAGCCTCATGTTGCAACATCACTCTGGATGGCAAGCTCCAAGATGCTGAGTGGGTCCCTGCCCTCATTCTGACAAATCTGCTCCAAATAGAATCCTGACATGGGAAGGTTAAGCAGCATCTGCTCAAACCTGAGGGAGAACCAAGTGGGTGACCCCAGCCCTCTGCAATCTTGGTTCCAGCACCTTTAGTCATTGAAAGACATTGAGTCAAGGCTGACTCATAGAGACCCTGTAGGATAGGGTAGAACTTCCCTCGTGAGTTTCTGAGATGGTGCCCTTTACCATAGTACAAACCCCATTTTTTACTCCCATCGTGCCACCCTGTCAGAAATATATAGGGAAAAGTCCTAGTCACACTACTTACCTTTTCAATTCACAGTTGTAGAGGCTGGCAAATCTCAGATGTCACTGTGAACCCTTCTCTTGATTCAAGTAGGTTGAGGGCTTGATGAATCCCAAATGGGCAGATTAGATGGTAGGCTCATTCCTCACGGGCTGTGCAAACGATGAATCCAAGCTATGTAGGAAATATGGCAAGATTCTGCCTCACGTCTGGAGATCCACACTTCTGGTGAGTTTCTGGACCTGGCCAAAAGCTGCACAGCTTACAGAGAGGATCCACTTACATTTATACTGGGCAAAACCACACCCACCAGGATAACACCTCCCAATCCTGGCTGCTGACAACAAATCTCTTCATGAAAGTGATGGCATTATGTCAAGCATTGTCATGTAAGCTGACATTATGGCCGAGCCAAGTTGACACAGAACCTCAATCACACATGACTCACTGTACCATTAACCCATGTGATTTCAATAGCAGAAAAACTGTGAAAGGGAAGGCGGGATAAGCAATACACTTCCAGAAATAGCTTTATGAAACTGAATCTCATATGCCATATGGCTTTGACGTTTTGAATATTTATCAATCTTACTTCTGCACTTAGGACAAATCCCCTGATATTAAGTCTACTGTGACTCAGAGCCACTTTCTAGAAAATAGCAGAAGTGCCCCTTTGGGTTTCACAAACACACTGACTCACTGCCATCCAGTCGGTTCTCACTTGTGACAATCCTACAGGAGAGAGTAAAACGGGCGCTGTGAGTTTCTGAGTCTCCAACTCTTTGCAAGTATAGAAAACACTGTCTTTTCCCTCGGAACAACTGGCTGTTTGAAAGTGAACTTGGGGATCACAGCCCAACTCTTAACCACCACACCACCAGGGCTACCATTGGGTTTATGATACTGTAACTCATTCCAGGAATAGATGGCCTTTTATCTCTCTCCAGGGATTGGTTGGTAAATTCAAAGCACCTGTCATATGGTTAGTATAAAAGACCTAATCAACTATCTTTCCAGAGGTTTGTCTCTCCATAGTACAGGACCAATCACTTCATCCCACTGGATGGGTTTAGAGGACTGACCTCCAGGGAAAAGTCCAGGACTTTTTCTTAGTTCTTACGTGGGTTTAAGGAAGCATCACTAATTGTGGGTTTTCCATTCAACATTCATTTTCTTATACAGTCGGTGGGTCAAATCCAAATTAAGGGCATTAGCCGTAGGATAAGGCCCTCTTCCTCTATTGAGTCAGAGGCAAGGTCCTTATCTGCTGGCAACATCTGTGGGCCTGACCTGCCTTAAACAGCACCTTGTATGTTGGCATCAGCATTACTTTGGGTCCTAAAGGTTTACTGAGTAGGATTTTTTGGTCCACAGAACTCTGATACAGCTCTCATTTCATGCTGTAGTCATGTCCTGCTTCTGTCTTCCCAATTCTCTCTAATGCTTTCAGAGACAAAAGTTTGTGGAGTCACACCTCAGGAAAATCCCCTTACCTTTATCTCAAAAAGATTATGAAGAAATAAAAGATATACTGCCACACCCTGAATCCTTGTACCATGGAATACCTTCATACATGATTCCATCATACCTGATCCATTCTGCAGTGCCACATTTATCATAAAAAATAAACCAAATCCAGTGCCATTGTGTCCATTCCCGCTCATAGCCAACCTATGGACAGTTAGAACTGCCCCCTAGTTCCCAAATGCTACCAATCACAGGCTCCCAAAATAATTGGTCCTACTGCATGTCCTCTTCTCAGGAAAGCAGAAAAATTACCCACAGCCTAGCTGTGAATTGAAAACGCTTCTATTATAGCACAGAATTCAGAATAAAATGGGGAAAAAATTTCTCACTGCCATTGAAAATGAACAGATTAATAGCAACTATGTAGGAAAGGGTAGAACTTCCCCTATGGGTTTCTAAGAGTGTAACTATAGGATTAGAGAGCCACAATTTCTCCCATAGAATAAAGTACAGTTACCTGCTTTCCACCACAGGACCATTCCATTTCCCCTCAAGGAGCAGTATCAGGTACTTTGGTAAACACTGCAATAAGTCTTTATGGGAGCAGAACTCTCATCTTTCTCAATTGGAGACCTGGTGCATATGAAGCCTCCAACTCTTGATTAATAGACCAACACAGCCTACTACTCGACCAGAGATCCAAATCTGACACTATTACATAACTGACATGCTACTGAGAATTATGATCCCAACAAATTCATACAGGTAATGAACCACTGCACACAGGGAAGATATTAAGACATGCCCCGAAGGCCCTGAAAAGATAATGAGGTGTCAAAGAGATAGTGAACAGTACACCTGAATCTGTTTGCCTTGTATATATTGAGTTGAGCAAGTAAATCCATATCTTTCAAAATACAATATCGAATACACTCAAGTCCTCCCCCCAAATAGA
This sequence comes from Tenrec ecaudatus, assembly GCF_050624435.1. Taxonomy (NCBI): domain Eukaryota; kingdom Metazoa; phylum Chordata; class Mammalia; order Afrosoricida; family Tenrecidae; genus Tenrec; species Tenrec ecaudatus. Next base: position 71,441,015 of record NC_134544.1, on the reverse strand, counting down.
CCCAAATGTGCTACATAGGCTCATTGTATAAGAAAGTGATACAACATATGTAAGGCTTTCAGAACAGAAAGTTATTCTCTCCCAGTTTGGGTGGGCGGAAAGATAAACTTAGGTGACTGGCTATAAGGGATGGCTTTAACTACAGTTGGTCCTAGGGAAAGGTCCTTGTCTCTATTAACATTTAGGGTCCTGGCATTCCACCTCCTTGTCCCTAGGAATGTGTCAAGTCCAGGGTGTTTGCAGAGAGTCTGAGACTTCTCAGATGAACCATCTGACCCAAATAGGGAGCAAAGCAGTTCAGATTGTGGAGATTCCAGGTATAATCCACCACCCCTTTTTGGATATATCTTGCAGCACCATTTTGAGGAACTGCACATCGATGGGAAGTCATGACACAAGAAATTCCAGCTTCCTACAACACAGGAATTGTGTGCATCATTACAAACTGTGGATATCCTTGATAACAATGAGCATTCCAGAACACTACATTGTCCTTATCTAGGACCTTTACATGGATTAAGAAGCAGATGTGGGAATAGAACAACTCAATATTGCATGGTTTTAAATCAAGAAGAGTGTGCCAAAAGGACAAACATATCAGTTTTGAAAGGAGTATGACCATAGTTCTTAAAGGTGTGGATGGTGAGACTTCCTCTTACATACTTTCAATCTGTTTTCAGAAAAGACCTGTCCTTGGAGAAGGACCCTGAAAAGAGCAAGGCCCTTGACATGATATATTGACACAGTGGCTCCCACATGGAACACTCACTCTTCTATGCCAGGAAATGTGTAGGACAATTCACTGGCCAACTGACTGGAAGAGATCCATCCTGGTACCCGCTCCAAAGAAACGTGACTAGATAAAATGCTCACCTTATAGAACGATATCATTGAAGTAAAATTTTGCTGTAAATCATGCAATGAATGCAGCAGGACATTGACAGAGAGCTGCTGGAGCTTTAGGCTGCATTCAGAAGAGGATGTAGAACAAGGGATCACCACTACTGCGAAGAGATGGATCTTGGCTGAAAGCAGAGTATCCCAGACTGTAAAGACATTTGACTGTGTTGATTATAATTTACTATGGGTAGCCTTGAGAAGAATAGGAATTCCAGAACACTTCATGGTGCTCCTGTGGACCCTGTACATGATTCAAAAGGCTCTTGTGGAAACAGAAGGGGATACTGCATGTTTTAAAATCAGGAGTGTTATGTGACCTCTCCCCATACTTATTAATCTATATTCTGAAAAAATAATCAGATAAACTGGATATTTTTGCCCTTAATCATTTTTTAATTTAAAAATGTTATTGGGGGCTCTTACAGTCCTTATAACAATCCATACATCAATTTTAGGAAGCATATTTTTTCGTTCATATTTTACCAGCATTATTTTCTAACCATTTACCTTCTGAGCCCTGTGAGACAGACTAGGAAAAGAAGCTCGATTTTTTTAATCTGCTAAGTAATTTGCCCGTTCCTCCCTCCCATTTCAGAAAACTGACTGCTAGTTGACCAACCCATTCTCCCTCCGCTTATGGGAAAGTCTCTGCTGGTGATTAATTTTAGAATGTACTCCTATGTCCCCAGGTTCTGGACACTACAATTAGTTTAGATGATTCTCCAATATATCGTTGGTTCTGATTCAATATTGCTCCCTTGGATGTTGTAATGGTGTAGTTAATTTTGTTATGGTAACCAGGATGTTATAATCTATTTTGGCATTATTTCTTTTATGATAAGAAATGTACTGTGTAATGCATGTTCACTCTTCTTGAAGTTACAATTAACCCATTGATGTTGCTTTCTGCTTCTGTTTATGCTTGCTTGAACCCTTGGCAGGTGATAAATGAGTGTTTCGGCCTTAAAGATGGACTGAGATGTGGACTCAGAACTGCAATCAAAGAATCTCTTTTAGATTCTAGCAGTCCGGTTATAAATGAATAAATTATCAAGACATGATATTGGCTGGCATTTATTTGAATCTGAAACACCTTGGTATCAGGTCCTCTTTTGTCCTCCTTTCCCCCTCCTCCCTTGTGACCCCTTTTTAAATTATAAGTGATTATAATTTTCATATATTACACCAACCACTGTCTGCCTTCCCACATGGTTTCTGTTTTTCTTAACCCTGGTGTGTGTGTGGGTGTGTGTGTGTGTGTTTATGTCTCTATCTTTTAGATTTGTTTCCCCTTACGCTCCCCACCGTCTCCCTACCCTCCTGGTTTAGCTATCGCCATTACTGTTCCTGGATTCCGTGCATCATAAGCTCTTATCTCATGTCTGCCCTTGCACCCATTCTCCGCTCTAGACTAGAGTGAAAAGTAGGACTGGGGTCATGAGAGTGTGGGGTGAGGAAGCCTCAAGGAACCAGAGGAATATTGTGTGTTTTTATCGGACCTACACTGTGCTCTGGTTGACTCATCTCTTCCTAGTGATGTTTCTGTGAGGGGATGCTCCATTGTCTATAGAAGGGTGTGGGGTCTCTGCTCCAATATCTTTCATTCTCAACAATGTGTTTTTATTTTGTGGTTCTTTGTTTGATTTGGGTCTTCTGATGCCTGTTACCTGATCCGGTAAACACGTCATGATCAGACAGGCTAGTGTGCTTCCTCCATCTGGGCTTGTTGAAGAAGCTGGATTTTATGAAGAAAAATGTGGCATTAGGATTGAAGGAAAGCATATTAACAACACTACAATATGCAAGTGACAAAACTTTGATGCCTGAAAGTGCGATTGACTTGTAACATTTGCTGATGATCAAGTACTGCAGCCTTCAGTAAAGAATAAAACTCAATATAAAGAAGACCCAACTCTTCACAAGTGCAACAATAATTAACATGTCAATAATTTCATCTTGTTTGAATGCACAATGATTGCCCCTGGAAGCACAAGCCAAGAGATCAAGTGAACCATGGCCTTGGATAAATGCCCCTGGAAGCAGAAATCAAGAGATCTGGTGAACCATGGCATTGGATAAATCTGCTACAAAAGACCTCTTGAAAGTGCTCGGGGGAGAGGGGGGGGAGTATGTTACCTTGGAGATCTTAAGGTGTGCCTGCCGCCTTGGTATTTTCTATTTCTTTCTTTTTCCTCAAATCATTGTACTAGGACATAATCCAGACAACATATCATTCAATAGTTCAATCATGTAGTGTAAACGACTATTATAATCAGTTTCCAACATTTTCTTCCTTTATATATTCCTTGACATGAACTCCCCACTATCCCTACCTCCCATGTTGTACCCTCCAGGAACCCTTAATGTAATTTTAGTTTTTATAAAGTCACTCAACCTGGGTTCTGTATACCAAAAATATACAGAAAAATACATAACAGAGTCAAGAAGACTGTGAACAATAACAACATAAAAAAAAAACAGAGACAAACCTCAATTCAAAAAACAAAACAAACCAGAAAGTAATAAAAAAAGACTAAGGTCAAAGGCATCAAAAGTGAGATCATATGACAACTATTCAGATCAGGTTTTTTATTTTAATCTACTAGATAGTAATCTATAACCATCTGTATAACAGTCTGTCTGTTAGTCACATCTTTTAATTATGGTCAGAGAGAAATCACTGGAGGCTTATTTCATGTATAGATCCTGCTAAAGTATTTTGGCTTTCAACTGTCATCCATAGCCTTCTGTAAATCAGAGTTTAAAAAATTAAGCTCTGATACTATTATTTCCTTCAGATTTGGATGTTATTATTGACAATCCTTGGAGCATGCATGCTGGTGCTCTTCTTCCATGTGGGCTTAGTTGACATTACAGTTAGATGGCTGTGAGTTTGAAAACAAGCTTTGAGACACCAGTCACTATTCTTTCTGATAGCCAGATACCATCTAATTTCTTCACCACATTTTGCTATAGCACCCATATCTTCTGTGTTTCCATAAAAAGGGCACATACTGATCAGGACCATGCAATAGGAACTAATTGATCTTAGATTGAGCTAAAGTTAAGTGTGACCTTCATATCCATCCCTAACTCTGTGTGTTCTATCAAACTGTGGTTCGCCTTAGAGACATCCTTGTTCTTTTATGGCACAGAACTTTATCGATCATCTTCTTGGAGCATAAGATACTTATGTTTATAGTGTTATTGATTTAGCCCATAGAAATATATTTAAAACAACTGAGAAAAGGAAATTAAACAAATGTACAGCCTTAGTATTTTCAATTGCCTGTGAAAACTGAATGTGCAAGTTGTACATTCTTCAGTGCATAGAAAGGAAGACTGAAGACGAATCAAAGTGTTAGAATGTAGTAATGGGAAAAAACAACCAAACATTTAAAGTACCATGGTCTGCCAAAAGTGAAAAAAATCTGCCTTTGAATATATATGTCCATAGTGCTCCTTAAAGGCAGAGATGGTGAGACTTTATCTTATCCTTTGGACATGTTCTCAGGAGAGACCAATCCCTAAAGAAGGACATCATGTTTGGGAAATTAGAGGACATTGAATAATAAAGGAAGCCCCTTAATGAGATGGATTTACACAGAGGCTGCAAAAAATGGGCTCCAACATAAGAACATTATCAGGATGGCACAGTACTGAGAAATGTCCCTTTTTGTTCTACATAGGTTTGCTATGAGCTAGAACCAACTCAATAACACCGATGAGAAATCAGGGTGGTAGAGGGATGAAAGGTTGTGTACTCTAACCTACATTTATGACAATTGATTGGTTTATCACATAAGATCACCCATGGTGGACCATTATACAAATGGCAAACAATATTCATAATATATAAGAGTAACCAAGCACACTTCTATTGTCTGTATTCACTCACATCTACCATGTATGATTGAGAAGACCTCCTCACTAGAACTTCCTCCAATGCTCTAAATCTTAATGGGTGCAGAGTCTCATCTTTATTTGCTAGAGAGATTTGAGGTAACAGACCTATAAATAAGCCTCCACACCACCTGGGCTCCAAATTTTATACGGTGACATGATTGCCAATCTACTGAGCACCATGGCCTGACCAAGTTCACAAAAGAAAGAACCACCTCAGGGAAATGAGATATGCATAAGAGAAAGCATGCCAGAGACCAACTGCAAAGGCAGTGAAGGCAGGAAGATAGAGGGTGACAGTGCTCCAAGATGTGAATGCAACATGCTGGCGTTGAGTACGGAACTAGTGGAGAGGTCTGAGGGGCCGGCCCTAATCCCAACTACGTGGACACCTGCCCTTCCCGCCAGAATAATTTATTTCAGAGGACAGCACTGAATCTGCAGTTCCGGGAGAGGGACATATCTGATCCGAGCACATGGGAGCAAATGAAGGGGGAGGAGAAGAGAGTGGAGCACAACCTGGCCCGCCAGGCCTTGAGGACAATGTTCCTGCTCAGAACAGCCAGTCCACAGAGAGGACCACATGGACGACCCAATATGAAACACGATGTCCCTCAGTGACCTATAGCCCTACAGGGGACAACACTGGAGACACACTATGGGAATTGCACCTGATCTGATCCCACAACACCGAGGCAAAACACTAAGGGTGTGCAACAGAACAGCAGGGGAACAGAGCTGCAAGGCCACCAGGGAATGCCAAAGGTGGACTTTGGGGCTAGGGCTTGATGCCCCAACAGACTGGACTGGAAAACACTCCTAAAGGGCAACAAACAATCCTTGAGCTAACTAAAAGCTTTTCTTTCTTGTGTTTTGTTGTTGTTTTTTGTCATTGGTTAGTTGTTGTTTTGTTGTGTATTGTTGTTTGATTTTGTTCTGTCTTATTTTTGTGCATGTTATTATGTCTACAAGTCTGTCTAAATAAGATAAGTTGGATGAAGGATTTGGAGGAGAAAACAACGGGACTGACAGTTCCAGGGGGAGGTGGGGGTAAAGGAAGTGGTGTTAACAAACATAGGGACAAGAGAAACACAAGTGATCCAAATCGGCCACGAGGAGGGTGTAGGAGGCCTGGTAGGGCGTGATCAAGGATAATGCAATCAAGAGGAATTACTGAAATCCAAATGAAGACTGAGCATGGTAGTTGGGCAAGGGGAAAGCCAAAGAAAATACAGGACCTAGGGGGCAAAGGAATTTATAGAGGTCTAAATAAAGGCATGTACATATGTTAATATATTTATATATGAGGATGGGGAAATAGATCTATGTACATATATTTATAGGTTTAGTATTAAGGTAACAGATGGACATTGGGTCTCCAATTAAGTACTCCCTCAGTGCAAGAATACTTTGTCTTATTAAACTGGCATTCTATGATGCCCTCCTTACCGACACAATCGCTTAAGGCAAAGCAGATGAATAAGAAAATGTGGTGAAGAAAGCTGATGGTGTCCAGCTATCAAAATATATAGTGTCTGGTGTCTTAAAGGCTTGAAGGTAAACAAGCAGCCATCTAGCTCAGAAGCAACAAAACCCACATGGAAGACACACACCAGCCTGTGCAATCACAAGGTTTCAAAGGGATCAGGTATCAGGCATCATCAGAACAAAATATCATATCATTGTGAATGAGTGGGGAGTGCAGAGTGGAGACCCAAAGCCACTTTGTAGACCATTGGACATTCCCTTACAGAAGCATCTCAGGGAGGAGAGGAGCCAGTCAGTGTGAGATGTAGCAACAATGAAACATACAACTTCCTTCTAGTTCCTAAATACTTCCTTCTTGTCCCCCACCCCACTATCATGATCCCTATTCTACCTTACAAATCTGGCTAGACCAGAGGATGTACACTGGTACATATAAGAACTGGAAACACAGGGAATCCAGGGTGGATGAACCCTTCAGGACCAGTGGTGTGATTGGCGATACTGGGAGGGTGGAGGAAAGGTGGGTTGGAAAAGGGGAACCGATCACAAGGATCTACATGTGACCTCCTCCCTGGGGGATGGAGAACAGAAAAGTGGGTGAAGGGAGATGTTGGAGAGTTCAAGATATGACAAAATAATGATTTATAAATTACCAAGGGTTCATGAGGGAGGGGGGCTAGCAGGGACAGAGGAGACAAAATGAGGAGCTGGTGCCAGGGGCTTAGGTGGAGAGCAAATGTTTTGAGAATGATGAGGGCAATGAATGTACAAATGTGCTTTACACAACTGATATATGTATGGATTGTGATGAACTTTGTATGAACCCCTCATAAAATGATTAAGAAAAAAAGATAGGGGGTAAATACCTCCTCCAAATTAATACACCCTATTTATGCTGAGTAGAGCATGGTGAATGTACCCTGGAATGTCATTCAAACAAAGCAGACTTGTGTTCAGGCTCTGATCTTTTAGTTTGGAGCCTAAGATATAACTGATGACACTCCCCCACAGAGATGACTGTCGTGGAGGTCATCCAGCACCCTAGATATCCACCCCTTTAATGGTTTCTCCATCTGAAAACTTATCAGGGAAGTAACAGGTGGAAGTAACCCACAGACCATGTCGTTAGCTGTCCAACACTTCCATCACAGAATCACTAGGGACCATTCCCTACCTTACAGGGGTTTCCAAATAACATCAAAGTTTAACTACATAAGCATTGAGAAACACTGCCCAAACAAGATGACACAGCAAATGAAGCATCACAGGTAGGAAAGGTATGCAAAGCCAAGCTTCAAACATGGCAAGATAGGAACGATAAAGAGGGTAAACTGTACCCCCAAATCTGGGCACCCTTTTTACTGAGTAGAGAAACCCTTCATAAATTATGAATGGACGCAAGAATACATTCATGGCAGGCAAAAGAGAACATGCTTCATTTATGTAGGAAAACAACATAGAAAGAAATACCAGGAAAGGATGGCTTCCCAAAGGGTTGAGGAGGTGGGAAATAGAAATTGAAGGTATGGTTGCAGGCAATGGGGCGCTCTCTCAGATGAAGTGGGGAAAGTCCTTTTCACTTTTCAACATCTGTGATGCCTCCATGCCTAGGGGATCCCCATACATATTGGCATCCATGGGGCCTAGTTTCAGAATGTTCCAAGGAAAGGAACCTTGCTTTAAAAAGGTATCCTGTGCTCCTGGGTGTTGTTTCCTGAAGGTGGTCAGCAGCCCCTCTGCCTGCTAGCTTCTCTCTCCTCTGATCTCTAGTAAAAAATGAGATGTGAAGCAAAAAAAGATGAGCCATCAATCAGGCGCATGATCAAAGGCATCCAACCCTTATCTCTATCTTCCCTCTTAATCAGAGCAAACATAACCCAATCATCATAAACCTAATAAAACCTCACTAAATTATGAAACACTAGCCAAATGGGATTGAGATCCAAAGGCAGAAAAAAGTTAGGATGGAGAATAAAAGGCAAAGACGAAACATGCTGTCAAATATTCAATGATGCCCTATGCAGGAAGAGCACAGGTCAGAGGGTGAAAAGTCTTATGGATCCAATGGTGGTACAACCATCACAGGGCTTGTGTAGTTCTCTGAGAAGCTTAATGTGTTTTGTCCAAAGGAAGGTGACACAGTGAGAGAAAACGGCTGTTCTCCAGGGAACCATTTATCTTGGTTGCACTCCAACCAAGCTATGACCTGATTGACAGGCTAAACTCTACTGACATGCTCCTACAGGAGCCATCTTGGCACTAAAAAATACTAAATATCACGATTAGATATACCCCTTTGGATTTATGGGACTATAAAACTTTTTATGATGAGAAGGCCTTGTCTTTCTCTCACACACAATCGCAACCCTAACACATTATGCACTGTGTCACCCACACAAGTAATTTCAAGACCATAGAACATTGTGAACCAGACTTGGGGTGACCACTAACATTCCAGAAATAGTTTCATCATATAGAATCTCATGTTTGCAACACAATTTTGTTATTTTAGATGCTGATCTCTGTAGCTCATTTCCCATGGGAAACATTCACTATCAGTTAGTTGATTAAGACTCTTAGTGATCCTATACATCATAGTACAGGCGCCCTTGTGGGCTTCCAGAACTAAATTTTCAGCTCACCGTGGCCTCAACTTGACCCAAGGTGTTGCTGGTGGTAGCATTGTTTCCTTCTAGTACAGCAATGGGTTATTTACAGAAACTATGTCTAACATCACAATGAGATGAATTTATTTCAAGGACAGATACTGTCTCAAGTGTACACTTTCTGAATTCCTGACATGCTGGTTTCATGTTTCTATCTCTTTTTTAGAGGTTACTGGTTGGGACAGGGGCTCAACCTTGCACTAAGATTTATATTTTTTTTCCAAAATTTATTTTATTGGGAGCTCTTATAGATATAATACCAATCCAAAATCCAATCATATTAAGAAATATTTATAATTGGTACTAGAATCAGTTTTAAAATATTTTCTTTTTTGAATTCCTTTAAAAAAATTTTTTTGAGGGCTAGTACAACTCTTATACATCCATCCATTGTGTGATGCACATCTGTACATCTGTTGCCATGATCATTCTCAAAACATATGCTTTCCACTTGAGCCCTTGGTATCTGCTCATTTTCCCCTCCCTCCCTGCTCCCCCCTGCATCATGAATCCTTGATAATTTATAAATTATTAATATTTTGTCTCATCCTACACTGTCCGATATCTCCCATCACACACCTTTCTGTTGTCCATCCCGCAGATCTCTACTCCAACCTCCCTCATTCTCAACATGTTTTCGTTTATGTGTCTTCTGATGCCTATTACCCAGTCCCAATGGCACCTCATGATTACATTGGTGGTGTGCTTCTTCTATGTGGGATTGTTGTTTCTCTGCTGAATGGCGACTTGTCTAAGTTCAAACTTTTAAGACCCCAGACGCTGTATCTTTTAAAAGCCAGGCACCATCTGCCGTCCGGTTTTGTCTTCAGCAATTGTGTCAGGCAGGTGTACATTTCAGACTGCCAATTTGTTAGAACATAGTGTACTTGTACTGAGGGAGGTATGAGCAGAGGCCTGAAGTCCGTCTACTACCTCAGTGTATTGCCACATACATAGGCCAATACCTCTTTTTTTGTCGATTAATGTATTTACATATGCAAATATGTGCGATAATTGCTAATATACCAACCTCTGAATACTGTTTTTGCTGTGTCCCATAGGCTTCAATATGTTGTGATATCATTCTCATTGTTTCTAGGAACATCCTAATTCCAACTCTTTTTTTTTTTAACAATTTATTAGGGGCTCATACAACTCTTATCACAGTTCATACATATACATACATCAATTGTATAAAGCACATCTGTACATTCTTTGCCCTAATCATTTTTTTCTCTTTTCTTTTTTTACATTTTATTAGGGACTCATACAACTCTTATCACAATCCATACATGTACATACATCAATTGTATAAAGCACATCCATACATTCCCTGCCCCAATCATTCTCAAAGCATTTGCTCTCCACTTAAGCCCTTTGCATCAGGTCCTCTTTTTTTCTTCCTCCCTCCCCCCTCCACCCCCTAATTTCAACTCTTATTTGGGCTATTTGTCTTCTTTTAGCCGTGTGTTGAGTCTCCATGTGTCTGTGTTAAAAAAATTTTTTTTTTAGTTTTTAGTATTTAGTCTCCATGTGTTGTTACATTTTTAGTATTTCTATGATTGATTTCCAATTTCATAGTAGGGTGGTGTGAGAGCTTATTCTGAATGTTTTTCTCTGTTTGAATTTGCTAAAGTTCACTATATGGTCTATCTTAGAATATGTGGTATGTGCCTTGGAAAATATCATGGTTTAATTTTTTTCCTTATCTAGGTTGAGTTGTTTGATTGTGCTATGCAGCTCTTTAGTTTCTTTATTGAGTTCATTTCCTGTTGATCTGTCTTTCCTTGAGAGCAGTGTGTGGAAGACCCTTGTTATTGTGGATCTAGTGAATTCTCTTTCCATCTTTTTGAAGATTTGGTTGATATATTTCAAGGTTCTTTCATTGTGAAGATATATATTTATTACGGCTGTATGTTCTAGGCCTATTGATCCTTTTTCATCATGTAATGTCCATTCCTCTTTCATTATGTAATTTAGCTTGAAGTCTATTTTGTGAGAAATTCATATTGATACTCCAATTTGCTACTCTTTGTCTTTTGATTGGTGCATTTAATTCATTGTTATTTGGAATTATTAATTCTAACTGTAGGTTACTTGCTGTCATGTAGTTTTGTTTGGTGTTGTTCTTCAGAATTAGTGTTGAGCAGAGATGATTCATGTCTTTTGTTTCCCCCCTAGATTTGTATGGTATTGGGTACTAGTTTCAGTGTGTTGACTTCTGGGTAGTTTTACACGTTGTGTTGGTAATGTATATTTGTGCTCAGGAGTTGTTGAATTCCTAATCATAGAGGTCTGGGCAATATTTTTTGAAGCTTTTTAAAAACAATTATCTAAATATTTCCTTGACTGTAAATACCTTAACTTCTACTTCATATTTGATGTATATATAGCTTTGCTGGATATAGGATTCTTGGTTGACAATATTTACCTTTCAAAATTTGTGATATGTTTTACAATTTTCTTCTTGCATTATTTCTAAGGAGGTAATTGAGCTTATATGTTTAGCTTGAAGGTGAGTGATTTTATCCCACTAAAATTTGGAAATTTGTAAACTGTATGACTTGCTTTGTTTTGAAGAGGGCAGCGGATCTAACCTATTTGGTGTTCTCTCTGCTTTCACGGTTGTTATTGTCTCCTTCTTTGTGATATTGGGGAAATTGCTCCCCCATCAGTTTTATATTTTATCGGTTTTCTTGTTTGTTTCTTCTGCTCCAGTATTCCAATGAGATGTCTATCATTTCTATTGATGGTGTTCCACATTATCCTCCAGCTTTCTTCAATGGTTTTGCTTTTCTGTTTGCTTATTCCTCTGGTATTCCGATGTCTGCATGGTTTTCAGGTTAATTGATTTGTTTTTATATTTTCTCCCATGCTATTGCTCAGTTCATGTAGCACATTAACCCCACCTCCATCCCTGTTATCTATTTACCAACTGGGTTTACGATCTGGGTTTCTTTGGGGTGGGAGGTTCTTATTATTTCAGTTTTTACTTTTTTTTGTCATGATTGATTCCCAACTCTGTCATATGGTCCTAAAAATAATTCTCTTATAGGTTCGTTCTGGGATTCCAATGACTTATTTTTGTGTGTGTGTTCTATGGGTTTCAGCAATCTTCCATTGTTGGTGTTTGTTGATCTCTATTCTTTGTGCTTATGCTGTTATCTTTTGTTTGCACTGTGTAGTGTTTCAGCTGTAGATGGTGTGCAGATATTAGAGTTGGTTAGAGAGAAGTGGGTTGGCTCTTTAGATTAGAGGAAGATCAGATAGGGGTTGAAATCATGCTCTGTGGAGATGAAAAAAAGTGTGCTAGAGATGGGCAGGTAACACGAATAGGAGATATGATCCCAAGAGTAGGGTGTAAGTGATGGCATTAATCATACGTAGTCTTCTGGCAAAATAAAATGCTTTTTGTTAAACTGAAAAAGAGCATTTGGAAATATGTGCTAGTACTTGCTAGTTTATGTGAAAATGTGTCTCACTGAGAAAGGGAAGTGGGTCTTGATGTAGCATAGGGTAAGGTATATGACAAGTATAAATAGTAATCTACCAGGGTCACTTATGGACTCCCCATATAATACAGGGAGGGTGCAGCACATCAATGTTTTGTTAATAATACAATATACGTTTTTTTGGTAACACCTGGTTCCCGGCTTTAAAGTACAGTGTCACATGGGAAATAGTGGAAAGGTATCAGAATTCAGGGCCACACCACACTATCCTTCCTCAATGAGCAGTCCCAGATTGAAAACAGGCAATTGGACTGGAGGCCCAAGGTGTTAGGGGATGTGTTTCAAATCAGTAGGACGAATCAAGGAAGTAAATCCTACCAAAAGTACATCACTAAGTAGAAGTAGAGGGAGCTTCTGAGACTTGGTGGTACATTGAGTTCTGGGTTTTAAGTGGGGGGGGGGGAGAAGAGGTGTTATGATTTTTTTACAGGAATATATATATATATTTGTCTGTTATATTCTGACCGGGAGGTAACTAATGTTAACTAGAAGATTCATTCTGGCATCCCGAGAAACAAATATCTGAGAAACATTTTAAATGGAAGCTTTCATGAAAAATGTGTACATATATATACATATATATGTATGTATATATATTTCATCAATAAGACCAGTCTTATTGGTTTGAGAGATTAATGACAGTGAACTTTTTGACAGTAGATTTTTTGCTTTTATATATGAAGAAAAAAATATATACACGAGGGGACAGTATAGCATCAAAAAAACACACTTCTGTAGATCGCTAATGTTGCCTCCACACATTATTATATTAATTTCTCTATTCATGTCTTTTATCTAAGACATATCAACTTTTAACCTGATGTTTTTTGGATTATAAAAAATGATCAAATGTCAATAACTTACACCTTTATCCCAAAACACTATAACTCAGTGTTCACCAGAACACAGAATGGAAAAATAAAGAATATTAGGGGGACCCCCACTAAAGATGGGGGGGAAATCTGCTATGTATTTAAATTTTTTCACAAGCCAACCTTATCACCTTCAAAGTACTCTTCATTGCACTTAATACATTTGTCAAATCTGTGATTCCATTCTTGGAAACATTTTTCAAACTCATCTGCTTGGATAGCTGACACCTCCCTCATTTTATTCTTCACATTTTCTACATTGTTAATCGCTGTCCTTTCATGTTCTGCTTCATTTTCAGAAACAAAAAGTTGCCTGGTGCAAGTCAGGCGGGTAATGTGCATGGGGCAAGAGGGGCATGGTATTTTTTGCCAAAAACAGGTGTACTGAGATGGCTGTGTGAGCAGGTGCATTGTTGTGGTGGCAAAATGTCCCTGTCTGCCACAAATCAGGCTTTTCTTTATCACACAGTTACACATTGCTTCAGAACCTGTAAATAAAAAGCTTTATCAACAGTCTGACTTGTTGGAAAGAAATCCAAATGAGATATGAGTCCACATTTTTCTTCCAATCGGGACGTTGGCTGATGTCCAGAATAAGATTGGTCATCAATCGGCATTTCACCTTATTTTTAAACCTCTCATATATTTGGGTTTTTCTATGGTTGTTCTTATAAGATATGTTCAATATCACAACAGTTTCTGTGGCATTTGTGCTGAGCAAGAAACAAAATTTCACAGCTACACACTGTTCTCTTAAATCGGCAATGACAAAAAAAAAAAAAAAGATGAAGTAAACTGCTTTTACGGGGAAAAAAAAATCACTATGACCAGAGAGAGAACATTCCCAGGAAATGCCAGAGAGAACATTCCTAGGAAATGCCACTGGGTGCACTAAGTCAGCGTAAGTTGTTCCATGCTTGCCAGTGGGTAAAATTCATACTATGAAAACTCCCCTCCACCTAGCGCAATTCCGTATTTTTTTGTTTGTTTGTTGGGATGTAATCCATTGTATAGCAATGTTGAGAAATTCCCTGACACAAAAGGGCAGGCGATTTTTCCGTCAGGTGATAGGAGCTCAATATTTTGAAAATTTAAGGTGGATAGACTCCAGTAGATGAAATAGCACCCTCCTCATTTAAAAACTTAACTCATGTATCCAAGAATTAGGTGGACATGAAGATACCAAAATTATGGACCAAGATGAGAACTAACAAATTGAAAACAAAATAAAATCAGAATCCTGGAGGACTCAAGATTCTTGAGTATGCACTGTTGGACCAGAACACTTTGATCCCAATTATCCATTACCGGTCAATGCCCCTACTATATGGACACATATAGATTCACAGTGGTGCCAAGAAGGTGAAAATTACTTCAGACATGGTAGAAAAGTGAAACATACATGACTGATTACTATGCTCAGAAACGCATGCCAAATGTTTCTATACCAGCAACAGTATTGGACCTGATATCAGGAACTGTGGTTTCCAGAATTGGCAGCAATATCTTTTACATGGGACATGAAAAAATATGTTCGTCCTGGAAAAAACTCCTCTTTGCGTCCTGGTTTCAGACCAAGGTGTCAGTGGTGTCATTGACCAGTCACAGCATATTGGACTCTGTTCTAGTCAAGACTTCCATGGACAATTTCAGCACCTCTATATGTATGTGGTTCCATGTACAGTGATTCACCTACCAAATGCCCAATCTTGGTACCACTAACATGAATGTTTTGAGTTCTCCCAGAATGAAGTTTCTGATTTTCCAGCATAAATTACATTGAAATAGTACTAATGGTACCAAAGAATGCCACAGTCCCTTAATACCAAGTTGACATATTCTCATGTTATACATATGCTTATCATAAGACTGCCATAGCCCCGTAAGTATTTATACATATGAAAAAATATATACGTCCACAAAAAAATGTGGTACAGCATTAATATCTTTTTTTAACATTAATATCTTTATTAAAATTTTAGAAAATGGATAAAATATTTCAACATTCCTACATATTGATGGTGGTATAAAATAATATTTCTATATTAAAAAAAGTGATGATTCATAATACTTTTTTGGAAATACAAATGTCAGAAGATCAGAAAATTGGAGATTAAAGAATATATTACACTACTAAAGATTAACATAGTTTCTTCATAATTCCCAAAGCTTCTCAGCAATATGGATTCTAATATGCACACTGAAGTTTTGTAGTCAGGAAATCTGTCACCACATTGCATACCTTCATAATTCTTCCCTCCACTGTTAGTTCTTGTATGTTTAATGATGTCTGAGGATTAAGTAAAAGTTATCTTACACTCCTTAGATCAGTGGCTCTCAACTTTCCTAATGCTGTGTCCCTTTAATATTATTCATGTTTTGCTGACCCCCAATCATAAAATTATTTTCCTTCCTACTTCATAACTGTAATTTTGCTACTGCTATGAATCATAGTGTAAATTGTACTGTGCTTTCCAATGGGTTTAAGCAACCTCTGTGAAAGGGTTGTTGGACCCCCAAAGGGGTCGTGACCCACAGGTTGAGAAATACTGCCTTAGTTTCATATGGTTTCACCCTAACTATAAATTTTCATGTTGATTGAGATTTTAGGAATGAGTACAGACTTTCCCACATTCCTTATATCCTAAGGCCTCTTTCCACTGTGAATTCTTGTATCTTTAGATAGATTACCAGCTTGAGTAAAAGTTCTCCCACATTCCTTATATTCCTAAGGCCTCTCTCCACTATGAATTCTCATATGTACTTTGAGGTGCGAGGACTTAGTAAAAGTTCTCCCAAATTCCTTGCATTTATAAAGTCTCTCTCTGTTGTGAATTCTCATATGTTTAGTGAGACTACTAGATTGAATAAAAGCCCTCTCACATTCCCTACATTCATAAAGTCTCTCCACTATGAATTCTAATATGCACTTTGAAGAGTGTGGATTTAGTAAAAGTTCTCCCGCATGCCTTGCATTCAAAAGGTCTCTCTACACTGTGAATTCTCATATGTTGAGTGAGCTGTGAGGATGTAGTATAAGTTCTCTCACATTCCTTACATCCATAAGGCCTCTCTCCACTGTGAATTCTCATATGTTTAGTGAGATTACCAGATTGAAAAAAAGTTCTCTCACATTCCTTACATTCATAAGGCATCTCTCCACTGTGAATTCTCATATGAAGTTTGAGGTGTGTGGATTTAGTAAAAGTTCTCCCACATGCTTTGCATTCAAAAGGTCTGTACTGTGAATGCTCATATGTTGAGTGAGCTGTGAGGATGTAGTGTAAGTTTTCTCACATTCCTTACATTCAAAGGTCCTCACTCTATTCAGAGAAGTCATATTTCTAGTGAAATGTGAAAGTTTAAAAGCTTTAGTACATTCCATACAATCACAAAGCTTCTCTCAGCTCTGCATTGTCATGTGTTGAAAGAGGCATTTGAATTGAGTAAATGCCTTCCCAAATGCTTCCATTCAAAAGATTTAGCTCCACTGGACATTCCCATGTCATTTGTGAGTGTTAAAGGCTCTCCAAAGATTTTACAACAGACTTTATATTGATTGCATTTGTTTCCTGCTATAAATTCTACTGGAGTGTATATATTGTTTTTTCCACAAGTCCTAAATTGGTCATCACTGAATGAAGTGTCAAATTGCTTGTTATGCTCTAGTGAAGAAAAATCCTTGGATGACTTTCCATACTAAAGACATTCCATGGAATATAAATATCCTGACCTTTTAAATTTAGAAATAATTAAAATCTGACTGGAGAACTCATCAATAATATTTTCCTTATACATTCTATTCAATGCCAAATATATTGTTAAAACAAGAGGTTGAAAAGAATTTTTTTACATTTCATCATTAACATAGGTAGTAAATAGTTTTCTCTCTCAAATGTCTAGTAAAACATAAATTATAAAATATGAGTCTGATACAACTACAGCTGTCACTAGGTTAATGAAATGGGTAGCGATTATATATCTTATATACTCGAGTTTCTTCAGCACAATTTTTTATGCTAAAAAAGCCCCCCAGTATTTTTGTGGAAAAATTGGGTGCCTCAGCTTATACTTGAGTATATACAGTAACTAGATATAAAATATATTTCAAATACTTATAATTCACATAGATCAAAAGTGTATAGTGGCAGTAAGGTTAACAAATATTATTACTGATAGAAGGACACACACACACATATAGATATGCAATAAAATATTTGTGGTCTACTATTAAGGTAAATGTTGAAAATATGAATAAACAGAGTGGAATTTCTTTAGCCAAAATTGGCTCAAAGTAATATATATACACACACACACACACACACACACACACACACACACCATATTAAATGAAGGGGGAAGTGCAGAGTGGAGACCCAAGGCCCAAGTGTCGGCCAATGAAGATCCCCTCATAGAGGGGTTTAGGAGAGGAGATGGGTTAATTAGGGTGCGAGGTAGTACCGATGAAGAACACAGCTTTCCCCCAGATCCTGGATGCTTCCTCCCCCCAATTACCATGATCCGAATTCTACCTTGCAGGGCTGGATAGGGCAGAGGCTGTACACTGGTACATATGAGGGCTGGAGGCACAGGGAATCCAGGGTGGATGATACCTTCAGGACCAAGGGTGTGAGGGGCGATGCTGGGAGAGTGGAGAGTGAGTGGGTTGGAAAGGGGGAACTGATTACAAGGATCCATGTGACCTCTTCCCTGGGAGAGGGACAGCAGAGAAGGGGGGAAGGGAGACTCCGGATAGGGCAAGATATGACAAAATAACGATGTATAAATTACCAAGGGCACATGAGGGAGGGGGGAGAGGGGAGGGAGGGGAAAAAAAAGAGGACCTGATGCAAAGGGCTTAAGTGGAGAGCAAATGCTTTGAGAATGATTGGGGTAGGGAATGTATGGATGTGCTTTATACAATTGATGTATGTATATGTATGGATTGTGATAAGAGTTGTATGAGTCCCTAATAAAATGTAAAAAACGAAAAGAGGAGAAAAAAAATGATTAGGGCAAAGACTGTACAGATGTGCTTTATACAACTGATGTATGTATATGTATGAACTGTGATAAGAGTTGTATGAGCCCCTAATAAGTTGTTAAAAAAAACACACAAAAAAACAAAGTAATATATACAGGATATAACAATATGATGTATTACACATAGGTATTTCATCGAAATATTAAGTGTATATTGAAATATAAACTGCAATTATATCATTCTAGTCATAGTGGCCCTATAACATAGAAAAGAAATGTCATTTTCATGAGAATAGTGTCATATTTATCATAGAGTGTTGCTGATATGTGACATCCACAGTCCTTGCAGTTACATGCCAAATGCTTAATCCAATGCACCATCAGGGTTATTTTTCTGTGTCTGTATGTATATATTATATAAACATACATTTTACATGCATCTACTATTATTTAAGGTGAGAATAAAAATGTTGTGGAAAATTCTATTAGTTACAATGTTTTGGATGACTCAACTGTCTCAAAATGCCCTTTGATTGAGTTGATTCTCAGATCTACCTTACAGGACCATGTAGAAACTCCCCTGTAGTTTCCTGAGACTATAGCTTTTTACGAGACTAGAAGGCCTTATTTTACTTGTATGTAATGACTGGTGGTTTAGGATTGCTGACCTTGTGGTTAGCAGGGCAATGAGTAACCCGTGTATGAAGTGAATTAAGTATTGGGCTGGTAAGTGATGGTGCTGTGGAACAAACAAACCTGATATCCATACATCAGAGGAGGTGATCTACTTCCAGAAACATTAACATATTCAAAACATACTATGTAGAATTCCACTTTATAATACTTTGTCACGATGATTTCAAATGTATAAAAAAGCAGTGGGTGAGTATGTGTAAATGGTTTGTTGATTGTGCACAGATGGTTGTTTTATATATCATATAGCACCTGGTTTTTAAATATGTATAATACATATATTAAAACATATATTAACATGTATATATGTAATATATGTTTTTATTAGATGATTTGACAATTTTGGCTCATAGTGACTAATCTGTAAGAATTAAAGGAGATCACCAAAATATTTCTTCCACAGAATCATTGGAAGTTCTGAATTGCCACATTTTGCATTATTAACTGGATAATTAATCATCTGTAGTACATTTACTTAAAATTCCAAGATATTTGATTCAGCCTTTTTCTTTGTACATGTATTTAAATTGCATAATATGCCATTTAAACTGTATCCTGAAGCACTGTTTTCTATGAAGTAAATTATACTCACCTCAAACGTGGATTGTAGGTGTTATCCTGCTGTATACGGCCAGGAAATTCACAGATTTTTTGTAATATGGAGGCACTTGTGTCATTTTTCAAAAATGTTACCATTACATCTTCAGGGGGTAGGTTTTCTGAATCATTTACATTACAAGCAGAACCAATTACGTAAGTTGGAATTCATAGCATGAAACAAAACTTAAAAGCATTAAACACAGGTAGTTGTGAGACAAGAAATTGGGTCACAGTTTGTTCCTTCAATATTTTGGCAATGCACATAATCTAATTGACAAGTAAATTCATCCTTGAAGATTAACAGTAATAGTTGTAACATATATAGCTGTCATTAAAAGATCAAATTAAAAATAATAGTGGACACAAGGCAGATATAATATTAATGATAAAAAGGGAATCTTCCTTTTCTTTTTTAATCTTTCATGAACATAGGTGTATTATTATGCCTACAGGTAAAAATCAAAGACACACATGCATAATTATCTTCCTAGTCAAATGGGACTTTTTTCTAACTGTTTTATCAAATGCAATATCTTCTATTATAATATAGTCAATGTTTTCTACACACAGTGGGTCTAGAAGAATGTTCTGTACTCTACTGAAGCATTTCTCTTACTAGTCTGAGACAACAAAATTAGTCTTACCAACATGGTGCCCACCATGGAAAAAAGAGGATAGTATTAACCAATTAACGTAAACCTGAAACTAATTTAATACTTTGATTTTCAACATTTCAGGAAATAGGCAGTGGTGAATTATTTGCAAATAAATTGCCTTTTTTTTACATTTTATTAGGGGCTCATACAACTCTTATCACAATCCATATATATACATACATCAATTGTATAAAGCACATCTGAACATTCTTTGCCCTAATCAATTTCAAAGCATTTGCTCTCCACTTAAGCCCTTTGCATCAGGTCCTCTTTTTCCCCCCTCCCTACCCGCTGGCCCCTCCCTCATGAGCCCTTGATGATTTATAGATTGTTATTTTGTCATATCTTGCCTTATCCGGACTCTCCCTTCCCCACCCCTTCTGGCCACCAGGGCTGCTTTCAATTCTGGCAAAGTGGATATTGTGCCATCAATGAGCCCTTCATTGATCTGAACTACATGGTCTACATGTAGCAATATGATTCCACCCATGGCAAGTTCAATGGCACTGTCAAGGCTGAGGATGGGAAGCTTATTGTCAATGGGAAGGCCATCTCCAGGAATGAGACCCCGCCCACATCAAGTGGGGTGAGGCCAATGCTGAGTATGTCATAGAGTCCACCGGTGTCTTCACCACCATGGAGAAGGCTGGGCCTCACGTGAGGGGCAGTGCCAAAAGGGTGATCATCTCTGCCCCTTCTGCTGATGCCCCCATGTTTGTGATGGGCGTGAACCACGAGAAATACAACTCCCTCAAGATTGTCAGCAATGCCTCCTGCACCACCAACTGCTTAGTCCCCCTGGCCAAGGTCATCCAGGACAATTTTGGCATCGTGGAAGGACTCATGACCACAGTCCACCCAAAAGACCGTGGATGGCCTCTCTGGGAAACTCTGGCGCGATGGTCAAGGGGCTGCCCAGAACATCATCCCTGCATCTACTGGCGCTGCCAAGGCTGTGAGCAAGGTTATCCTGGAACTGAATGGGAAACTGACTGGCATGGCCTTCTGTGTCCCCACCCCTAATGTGTCCGTCGTGGATCTTACCTGTCGTCTGAAGAAATCTGCCAAGTGCGATGACATCAAGAAGGTTGTGAAGCAGGCATCTGATGGTCCCCTAAAGGGCATCCTGGGCTACACTGAGGACCAGGCTGTCTCCTGTGACTTCAACAGTGACACCCACTCTTCCACCTTTGATGCTGGGGCTGGCATTGCCCTCAACAACCACTTTGTAAAGCTCATTTCCTGGTATGACAATGAATTTGGCTACAGCAACAGGGTGGTGGACCTCATGGTCCACATGGCCTCCAAGGAGTAAGAGCCCCTCTGGACCAGCAGCCTCAGCAACAGCACTAGAGGAAGAGAGGCTCTCATTTGCTGGGGAGTCTTTGCCCCCAATTCAATCCCTTAACATACTAAGAATATAACATCCGAACCTCCTGAAGGAAGGGGAGGGGCTTAGAGAGCCCGACCTTGTCATGCACCATCAATAAAGTACACTGTACCCAGAAAAAAAATAATTAACTAGAAATAATGAAGCTATTCTTACCCACTATAGCTAGGTTTGTGAAGGTCTCCACCATCACATCTCTGTAGAGTTGCTTCTGGGAAACATCAGCAATGCCCATTCTTCTGTGGTAAAATCCACAGCCACATCCTCAACAGTCACTAAGTCCTAAAAGAGCCCACACAATCTCTTTCATCTGAGGACTAAGTATTCAAATATGTGTGGAAAGAAAGATGAGGCTTATAATTTTGAAGTTCTTTCATTTTATCGTGATTTGACACATGATTATGGGTTCTATAGGGTCTACCTTTGGGTTTTCCCATTATTCTCATTCTCTAACAACATACATTCAGTTATCCAAAGATTTCTTCTCATCTCATAGACTTATCAATATGAATAATCTTCAATATGTTTGTGAAAAACTTCCATCACCTTTAATTCCAATTTTTCCTACTCATTTTTGTGAAGTCTCCTCAAGTTTATAACATAGTAAACTCATCACTTCCTACTTAGCATGTTCAATTTCAGACTATTTTCTAATACAAGATTTTATAATAATTCAGAAATTCTTTATTATAATCAACATATTCCTTATCATAGCCTCTCTCTCTTTCTCTTATATAGGGGAGTGGAAACAAATTCCACAGTGACAAGTAAAGTGTACCTACAATATTTTTTAAACTAAATGAATGTTGAATTATTAATAATTAACAAATACTGTAAGACTGGCATAGTATTTGTTTGTTTGCTTGTTTTTTTGCCTCAACAACCATTTACAGGAAATAGCATATGATCAAAAACAGAGAGAATTGAACACATAATTAAAATGGCTTCTTAAGTATTTGGGAAAAATATGTCATCAGTAATTGACTGTGTATCAATGAGTATGTTTACACAAACACATGCAATATTGCAAATGGTCTATGGTCCCAAATTTGCAAAACAAATACTTGTCTACAAGCTGGTGGTTATCCAAATGGTGGCACATTCCAAAGAAGAAATAGTTAAATAGAATGAAAATTTAAAACATTATTATCAAACTAATGTAAAATTCTACTGAAAATAACCCAAAAAACAGCTGCAATTGTAGATAAATGTAACTTCCAGAGACTAAAGAAGAATTGAGTAGAACTTCTAGAATTACAAAATTTTGATATTATGGATGATATCAAATAGTTTCTGTAAAAAAATTCTGTAAACTAATATCATTAAAATGTTGGTTTTCACTGTGCCATAACATTGGAAATAAGCAAAAGGAAGATAAAGAAATCAAGGGCAAACCATTGGAGAATGAATAACTCTCTACTGCAAAAGGAGAATGTACTGGCTCAGATCAGAAATGAAATTAGGAAATTCCTAGAAACCAACGAGAATGAAAACACGACATACCAAAACTTATGGGACAGAGCAAAGGCAGTCATCAGAGGAAGTCTCATAGCATTACATGCACACATAAAGGAGGAGAGGTTTATGATTGATACACTGATACAAAATTTACAGCAACTAGAGTGGGGTTAACAAGAAAATCCAACTAAAAGAAAAAGAAAAGAAATAAGAATTAGATCTGAGATCCAGAAGAGAGAAAATAAGAAAACTATGGGGGGGAAATCAATGCTTCTAAAAATTGGTTCTTCGAGTGGATGGACCAAATTGACAAACCTCTCGTGAATTTGACCAAAGAAAGGAAGGAACACATCAGAATAGCAAGTAAGAGGGATGAAAGAGGGAGTATTACAACGGACCACAGTGAAATCAAAAGGATAATCACACAGTAATATGAAGAACTGTACTCCAATGAATTTAAAAACTTGGAAGACATGGATGAATTCTTGGAAAAACAATCCCTCCCTAGATTATTCACAATGGCCATCAAGAACCTCAACACACCCATATCAATAGACAAAGTATATCAAAGAATTATGAACCAAGGCCATCAAAGAATTATGAACCAAGAAGACACTGGGACCAGACGGATTCACTGGTGAATTCTATCAAGCATTCAGGGAAGAATTGACACCAATCCTACACAAAGTCTTCCTGACCATAGAAAAAGATAGCAAACTTCCAAATTCCTTCTATGAAGGTAGTATAACTTTGATACCTAAACTGGATAAGGATCCCACAAGAATTGAGAACTACAGACCAATTTCCCTAATGAATATCAATGCAAAAATCCTAACAAAATACTATCCAAGAGAATACAAAAATATATAAAACAAATAATTCACCATGACCAAGTGGGATTCATACCAGGGATGCAGGGATGGTTCAACATACGAAAGACCATTAGTATTATTCATCACAATGAAACGAAGAAATATAAGAACCACATGATATTATCAACAGATGCAGAAAAAGCATTCTACAACATCCAACACCAATTCATGTTTAAGACACTCAAGAAGATAGGAATGGAAGGAAAATGCCTCAATATAATACAAACTATATATGAAAAACCAACAGTCAATGTGGTAGTCAATGGAGAAAAGACAAGATCAATTCTTCTGAAAAAGGGGACTAGACAAGGTGTCCCCTGTCCCCACTTCTATTTAACATTGTGCTGGGGGTACTAACTAACAATATAAGGCAAAGAAAGGACATCAAAGGTATTCATCTGGGGAAGGAAGTGAAACTATCGTTATTCGCAGATATGATTTTATATATGGAAAATCCTAAAAGTTCCACAAGAGGAGTACTGGAAACAATATGGCAGAGTAGCAGGTTACAAGATCAACAAACAGAAGTCTAATGCAATACTATACACATTGGACAAGGACACAGAGGAGAAGATCAAAAAGGAGGTACTCTTCATAAGAGCCAAACATAAATTGAAATATCTAGGGATATACTTGACTCAAAAAACAAAAGACATGTATGAGGAAAACTACAAAACACTATTAAAAGAAACCAGGGACAACCTCAACAAATGGAAGGAGATCCCATGCTCGTGGATCGACAGACTCAATATTGCATAAATGTCAATTCTACCCAAAGCACTATATAAGTTCAATGTTATCCTGATCCAAATTCCAGCATCTTTCTTCAAAGAGTTGGACAAACAGATTACCAACTTCATATGGAGAGGGAAGAAACCTAGAATTAGCAGAGAAACTCTTCAAGAAGAAGGAGCA
The DNA here is from genome assembly GCF_050624435.1 of Tenrec ecaudatus. Taxonomy (NCBI): domain Eukaryota; kingdom Metazoa; phylum Chordata; class Mammalia; order Afrosoricida; family Tenrecidae; genus Tenrec; species Tenrec ecaudatus. The sequence goes on along the minus strand of NC_134544.1, from coordinate 71,416,107 downwards.
AGTTGAAGGGATTGCTTTACCCGACTTTAACACCTACTACACAGTCACAGTGGTCAAAAGAGTGTGGTACTGGTATAACGATAGATATTCAGAACAATGGAAAAGGACTGAAAACCCAGAAATAAAATCATCAGCATACAGACAACTGATCTTTGATAAGGGACCCAAAAGTATCAAATGGGAAGCGGATGTCCTCTTCAATTCATGGTGCTGGAAAAAATGGATACATAGCTGCAGAAAAATGAAGAAACACCTTTACCTCACTGCATGCATAAGAATAAACTCAAGGTGGATCACAGACCTTGAGGTAAAACCCCAAACTATTAGGGCCTTCAATGAGGGAATTGGGACGAACCTGAGAACCTTGGCACAGGGATTACATAGGCTATTGGAAATCGGGAAGGACACCAACACGGAGGAGGCACAAATTGACCAATGGGGCATACTAAAAATAAAACACTTATGTATATCGAAAGAATTCACCAAGAGAGTAATACGAGAGACTACAGAATGGGAAAACATCTTTAGCAATGACACATCAGCCAAAGGCATTACTAAAATCTACAATACACTGTTAAACTACAAGAAGAAAACCATTTGTCTATCAGAAGGTGAGCAAATGACCTGAGCAGGAGTTTCTCAAGGGCAGAAATCCAAATGGCCAATAAATATATGAGAAAATGTTCCAGAACTCTAGCCATAAGAGAAATGCCAATTAAAACAACTATGAGATACCACCCTCCAATATTGCCCAATTCAAGAAATCAGAAAGTAACAAGTGTTGGAGGGGATGCGGAGAGATAGGAACTCTTGTCCCCTGCTGGTGGACCTGTAGGTATGTACAACCACAGCCAGATTATCTTTGCCCTAATGTTCATTGCAGCACAGTTCATAATTGCAAGGAGTTGGAAACAACCGAAATTCCCATCAAAGACGAATGGATTTAAAATCTCTGGTACATACATACAATGGAGTATTACGTACCCCTAAAAAGCAATGATGAACGCATGAAGCACATCATCACATGGGAAGAACTGGAGGAAATTATGATAAGTGAAGTAAGCCAAGCACAAAAGGACAAGTACTACATGAGTTCACTGAGGTAAGCTTAAAAAAAAAATTCAAAAGGGGCATAGGGAAGAAGATGCTGTATACATACATCCCTGAGGTGAGGTCCGGGTAATATGTCAGGAGCCAGACTAAACTCAGGGATACATATGGGATACATATGGTAACCCATTAAAAGGGAGGATAGAAAAAGGTATGGGTAGCCGGGGGAACCGGGCACTAACCCACACAGGGGGAGGGTGTTGATTGTGTTTCCACAGGGAAAGAGAGACAAGACTTCAACCCGGAGCTCCAAGACAAGAACGCAACACACTGACATGAAGCAGCGAACCAATAGAGAGGCCTGTGGGGCCGGTCCCATTACCAACTAAGTGGACGGCACCACCCTCCCCCAAAGAAGAATCCATTTCAGAGGACAGCACTGACGCTACAGCTCAAGAAGAGGGGAAGAGGGACTGGTCTGGTCAGAGCACACAGGAGCCAACGAGGGGGTATAGGGGAAGAAAAAGAAGAGTGACGCACATCCTGGCTCACCAAGCCCTGAGGACAATGTTGCTGCTCAGAAAAGCAATGCACAGAGATGACCATAGGGCTGGCCCCACTGTGGGACACAGCGTTCCTCATTGACCCATAGCACCATTGGGGACAACACTAGAGACACACAGTGAGAATTATGCCCACTATGAGCCCACCATGCTGAAGCCAGCCCTGGGGCCATGCAGCAGAGCAGCAGGGGAAGCAGAGCAATGAAGTCCCCAGGGATAGAGGCGGTGCCAGGATATGGCACCCCATCAGACTTGACTGGAAAGCACCTGTGAAGGAAAACAGACAGACCCTGAACTATTCATACGTTTGTGTGTTTGTTGTTGTTGTTGTAGCTATTGTTTTACTGTCTGTTGTTGCTTCATGGTACTCAATATTGTGATAGTACATAGCATGTCTACCTGGAAGGGATAGGCGGAATAAACAAGCCAGAAGAGAAAACAAGAGGATGACAATTCCAAGAGGACATGGAGGTAGGGGTGGTGGGGGAAAGGAAGAGGGTGTTAACAAGACCAGGGACAAGGGAATAACAAGTGATCCAAAATCAGTCTCAAGGAGGGTGTGGGACGTCTGGCAGGGCTGGATCAAGGGCAATGTAACCGAGAGGAATTCCTAAAACCCAAATGAAGACAGAACACGATAGTGGGACAAGAGGAAAGCACAAACAGAGGAAAGAACTAGGAGGCAAAGGGTAGTCATAGAGATTTAAATACAGACACATAAAGATGTAAATATATTTATATAAGAAGAGGGGGGAATAGATCTATGTACATATATTTATAGGTTTAGTATTAAGGAAACAAATGGACAGCTCAAGTATTCCCTCAAGACAAGAACACTTTGTTCTAAAATTCAGCAGTCTGAGGTGCTCACCTGCCTGGCACGATCGCTGATGACAATGGGTGCACAGGCAAATGTGGTGAAGAAAGCTGATGGTGCCTGGCTATCAAATGATATAGCACCAGGGGTCTTAAAGGCTTGAAGACAATCAGGCGACCATCTAGCCAAGACACAACAAAGCCCACAAGGAAGAAGCACACCAGCTTAACCCAACACAAACGCTGAAGACAAAGCAGGTGCATGGGCAAGTGCGGTGAAGAAAACTGATGGTGTCCAGTTGTCAAAATATATAGAATCTGGGGTCCCATAGGCTGGAAGATAAACAAGGGGCCTTCTAACTGAAAAACAACAAAGCCCACAAGGAAAATGCACACCAGCCTGTGAGATGACAAGGCATTGAAGGGATCAGGTATCAGGCATCAAAGACAAAAAAAAAAATCATAGCATTTTGAATGAGGGGGAGTGCAGAGTGGGGACTCAGGGCCCATCTGGGGGAAATTGGACATCCTCTTGCAGAAGGGCTGTGGGAAAGTGATGAACTAGTCAAAGTGTAGTGTAGTAACGATGAAACATACAATTTTCCTCTGGTTCTTGAATGCTTCCTCCTCCCCCCTTCCCCCCCCCCCACTATCATGATCCCAATTCTACCTTACATAACTGGCTGGACAGGGAGAGGTACACTGACATGGATAGGAACTGGAAATATGGGGAATCCAGGACAGATGAGCCCCTTAGGAACAGTGGTGAGTGGCGATATCGGGAGGGTGGAGGGAGGGTGAGGGAGAAACGGGAAACAGATGACAAGGTCTATATGCAACCTCCTCCCTGGAGGATGGACAGAAGAGAACTGGGCGAGGAAGACGTCGGATGGTGTAAGATATGATAAAATAATAATTATTTATAAATTATCAAGGGGTAGAGGTGAGGGAGGGGAAAATGAGGAACTGATACCAAGGGCTCAAGTAGAAAGCAGGTGTTTTGAGAATGATGATGGCAACATATATACGAATGTGCTGGACACAAATGATGTTACATATAGATTGTAAAAAGAGTTGTATGAGCCCCTAATAAAACAATTTTAAAAATAAATAAAAAACCATTTTAAATGTTGGTCTGTTTTATTGTAATTATAGTAATCATTACATTAGGGGAAAAAGCAAGTAATTCAGGCAGAAAAACAAAATGTCATGTAATTTAAAAACAGGAATTACACTATTTGAAAAGTGTTAAAATATTCTGATTAAATAGATATATGGAGAACATGGTATCAGGATTACATGTAATCACTTTAAGAGCCTGTAAAGTACAAAGAAATATTTCTTGCTGAAAGTTATGAGAATGTGAAGAAATTACTAATGAAGATAAAAGATGATAGCACTGAGAATTGATTACAGCCCAGCAAAATGAAAAAAAAATCCATACAAATAATTTAACAAGCTACATCCTAACAAGTTTGAGCACAATTTGAAATCAAGATTAATATTTCACTTAGATTCATAATCAATATCCTTAGAAACAGCAGTCAAGAAATCAAAACATATTTTATTGGGTTATCTTCTGCAAAAGACCTATGTAAAGTGTTGAAATCAAAGATATCACTTTGGGACTAAAGTGAGCTTGACTCAAGCCATGATATTTTCAACACCCCATATGCATTTTAATGGACATTTACTAACAAACATGTAAATTAATTCCTTTGAATGTTGTGGTACTGGTGCTGAATATTGACTATTCCACAGACAGCATGAAGAATGAACAAATCTCCCTTGGAAGATGGAGCAGTGGTGGCACACTGAACTGCCAACTGCTAGGTCAGTAGTTTGAAACTGCCAGCCACTTCACTAAAGAAAGACAAGGTGCTCTATGACTGTACAAAGTTACAGTGTAAGAAACCTCCAGGACAGTTTGACCCCCAACTTTAAGGGTACTGTAATTTGGAGTCATTTCTATGGCTGAGTTTGTATATTTTGTTTTTGGTGTCTTGGAAGAAATGCAGGACCAATCCTATGAAAAAGCAAAGATGATGAGGTAGAATCACCCATACATGGGATATGTTACAGGAAAGGAATCGACTGAAGGAAAAGGAAAAATTGCTATTTAAGTCAAGAAAAAAATGGAACTACCTTCAATGGCTGTACTTGAACAATAGCACAATATTGGAGTGAATTTATATCGAGCATGATGAATATAGCACAAGGCTAGGCAGGGTTTCCTTCTGTTGTACTGAAGGGCATCATCAGTGAGGACTGCTTCTATAAAGCTTACCATCACCATAAATAAAAATAAGGAGTAAGAAATTTCTACTTTATGATCAACTGGACACATTGTCATCAGACTCATTACTTTGATGAGGCCATTAGAGGTGTGTCCCCAAACAGTGTAAGATTTCAATCTACCACCTGTAGAACTCTAATGAAAATGTTCCACTGCCTGAAGGGAATAAAGAAAACCATAGTGATGAAGCAAGGGTGACTCTGGATGCGCTAAGAACTCATGTCCTTTAATTGAGCTTCATATTTACACTCTTCTCAGAAAGTTCTATTGCCCATCTCAAAGAACCAAGGCCCAAACTGGAATGTTGACACCTTATAAAACTAGCCCCAAATATCAAAAGGAAGATCATCAGAGTAATCCAATACTTGAGACCACATATGCATCTGATAGCAATAGAATGCTTTATAAAGCTTAGGCTCTTGCCCCCTCCCCCTCTAATGCTTTTACCTTAGGGTATAACTTCAGGTCTTGGGGCATAGAATTCCCAACAATTCCAGTCCAACCTGACTCTGTGAAATGCAAATACCCTAGGTCTCTGTAGTACTTCACCATTTTTGTAGCTCAATCCTCTTGAAATCAAACTAACTGTACTCTAAATAAAAAGCAGAGACACTGGGAATACTGGAGTCAGGCAAATAAATTTGGTTCACACCCAGTCAGAAGTTGAAATCCTTTGTGATGCCTGAAATTTCAAGACAGTAGTCCCGGGTTTCTAGCTTCCTAGAGTAGCTTAGATTTTTTTTTCTGTGTGGCAAATCTGCTACCTGAAACAGAAGAGAGTGTGGACTTAGGCATGTGAGGTTCTTGACCTGCACTTCTTGCTCTAAGTAGTGATCACCTGCCCCACTTAACTGAAGGCCATGGGTCCAATCTGAGGGAGTTTATATTAAAAACAGCTCACCATATCCTTAGAGAGCACATTACTCCATTTTTCAGGGCTGCTTCATTGGCAGTCATGTCAGAGGAGGAGGTATTTCTAAGTCTCAGGGGATGAATGGATTTGAGGTCTCCCCAAAATGGCAAGTGTGAACTTGGATTACTGTATAGACTTGGGAGTTTACTGCTTAAGTTGAGGACTGACCTATACTGTGAATCGCTGGCTTCAAAGAGAAACCCAACCACTTTCATTTGGTATCACAATAGATGAATTTTCAGGACAAATATATGTTTCAGTCCAAATCAATAAACTCATTGTGACAATATTTTTGTTAATTTGTTTCCTTGCCATTACAACATGTGCAAATTACTTTAAAATAATTTAGAGAATTATCATATGAGATCAATGCATTTGTTGCTGTAATTTTTTGTACATCTTTGCATCAATAATTATTCTTTTCATCTCCATTTTATTTCAATGATCTTTTTCCTGATTATTTAACTATAACACCTACATCCCCTTGATTTACAGAAATCTGGGAAAATTTATAAATATATTTCCCTAATATCGTAATTATTATTTAAACAATAAGGAATTGATTCTATTCATTTTGAGTAACAGTCACACCTTATTCCTGTTTCTTATTTCCCCACTACCACATTCAGATAATTCCTATTCTTTTATATTTTATTTCAAAGTAAATATTTCTCTACCCTAACTTTGGCATGATTTCAAGTTCAATGCCTCATCATTTTATATATTTTCTTTCATTTTGATAATTCCTCTAATGTCATTATTCACATTTAATATATATCTTTACACATAATGTTTAATGTTAAAGTGGAAGTATTAAAGATATAAATAACCTCAAGCCCCACTGAAGATAAATATTGTTTTTCATAAGATATCTAATTTAAAGAAGTTGTGTGAGTCTGGGTCGAATAGAGAAACAAATTCATAGACCAAAGTATATAAGAAAGTGATTCATTCAAAAAAGTGATTTATATACAAGAGCAATTGAATATTGAGAAAACGTCCCAGCTCAGTCCACATCAATCTCCAATCAAGTACAATACCAATCTCTAAAGTCTTCTTCAGTCTTATGAAATACATGCAGTGATGCTAAATGCAGAAGGATCACAGGCCAGTGGGTTGGAAGTCTTGTGGCTCCAGTGAAGTTATAAGCATCTCAGCGCAGGCAGAGGTCTCTATGTGGCTTCTCTGGCTCCACAGTCTGCTTGAAGCAGGGTAGGTCCATGTGGCTTCTCCAGCTTCCAGGGTGTAGTGCAATGTGTCTTGTCAGTAGAGCATCTCTCGGGGAGTGAGATGAGAGAGAGAAGTGTATGCCACCTCCAAGGAGGAAAAACAGGATTTCCAGAGTTTTGAGGAGAAGGCCATACTCACACAGAGTCCTCTTTGGTTATAGCTTGATTGACAGGCCAGACTTCACCGCTTCATTTGTAATCCTCTCAAATTGACACCAGATAATGTAACTATCACAGAAGTGATATTTTATTAAGGAAGTTTTTACCAGACCACACTCCATCCACCTCAGTCCATAACCCTTGGCATGGTTGGATAAAGTGATAAAATGAATCATGCTAATCTATGACATTCCAACCCATCTGAGCTCTTCCTCAAACTTTATCAGCTTGCATTTCCTTGAGTAAAATAATCTAGTAAGTGTTAAGAAATGACTAAGGTTGGGGGAGTCCATTATAGGCCCACAGTAATATGCACAGCAGAGTGTGTTAATCAGTGAAAGTTCTTTTTGAAGTGGACAACAAGACACAGAGGGACATGAACAGCAAATTCTAGTGGTGACTTGGTCAATGCAGAGACAGCCGTAACTAGGAAACAGGCCCAGAGGGATGTTTATTTCCTCCTCTCTGCAGCTCTGGTGTTTAAGGATGCCCAATGATAAAGCCTTTGAAAAGAATGCACCCTACACTCAAGGAATGCCAAATTGTAGGCAAATGGATGATGACAAGAGCCAAGGTGTAGGCAGAAGCTTTAAGGTACATGAGACGGATCAATGAAAGAGATGACTTATCTTCCATTTTTTCATCTTTGCCCAGAGCACGGGTTTCAAGCTCTCTAAATAATGTTAACTGATGAAAAGCAACACAAACTGTTGGAGAGGGCTTATTTGCTTGTATCCTAGGATGTCCCATCCATACAGTTGGGCTTCTAGGAAGAGGGTGGATTGCTAGTGTGTGGCCATGAGCTTGTAAAACATGCTCCACCAGCAGGCTGAAGGGGTAGGAAAACAAAATGAGTGTTGAGGGAAAAGGCTGTGCTGTGATAAAGTGGGGGAGGCAGAAGCCTGAGTGGCTAGTTGGATATCATTAGCATCTAAGGCAAGGAGTTGGGAAGCGGCAGTTATTTGACAGGGGTGTGGTTTAGTGTTCCTATAAAACTAATCAGCAAGTCAGGCTACTAGAGAAATACGTATTTTAAAAAAATTTCTCCTGCCCAGTCATGCATATGTGGAATATAAGGCTCACCATTCCCCTAGGTCCTAAGTCCAGGTTCCAATTTCAGAGCTCTGGGGCAGGCTGCGTGACGAACAAGGTTGGATACTAGTTCCCTCCTTGATCACAATTCTTAATCTAAAGCTTGAGTAAATTTTAACTCCTTCCAGAAAAATTGTTAGCTAATGGAAAAAAGACCAAACAAACAAAAACCCTGAAAACGGAAAGTAACAGTCAAGAGATCAATAGTTACACTGCATTAGATAAATCTGTTGAACAATGTCTCTTTAGAGTATTGAAAAGAAAAGATATTACCTCGAGGGCTGGGTTCACCTGACCAAATCATGCTATCGTCACTTGATTCATGTGCACTTGAAAGATGGACAAAGGAAGGCTGAAGAAAAATGAATGCATTGGAATCGTAGTTCTCGTCAAGAATATCCCACATACACTGGGCAGGCAAAGGACAAACAAGTCTGTCTTGGAAGAAGTAATGTCAGAGTGCTAGTTAGAGGTAAGGATGGTGAGAGTTCATATTATATACTTTGCACATATTATCAGAAAAGATCATTCCTTGGAAAAGATACTCTGTTTGGTAAAGACGAGGGGTAGTGAAAACATGAATCCCTCTACTGAATGGGTTAACAAAGTGACTGCGACAATGTGTTCACCCTCACATCACGGCCCACAAAGTCCCAAGGACGATATTCCTGCTCAAAGCAGCCAATGCACAGAGAGGACCATAGGGCCAGCCCCACCACAAGACACAGCATCCTTCAATGACCCATAGCCCTATGAGGTACAACACTAGTGGCACAGTGTGGGAAATGTGCCTAATCTGACTCCACTACACTGGGGCCAAACGCTAAGTGCATGCAACAGAGCAGCAAGAAGAGCAAAGCAATGAAGTCCCGTGGAATACAAAACATAGACTGTGTGGCCAAGGCATGGTACCCCATCAGCCTCAACTGAGAGTAAAATACTCCTGAAGGTCAACAAACAATTTGGAATGATTTTTAGTTTTTTTCTGTTTGTTTTTGTTGTTTTGTTCTGTCTTGTTTTTGTGCTTATGATTGTCTCCGCATGTCTATCTAAATAAGATAGGTAGGATAAACATACTAGAGGAGAAAAAAATGGGACTGATGGTTCTGGGGGGTACAGGAGATGGGAAATTGGGGGAAAGGAAGTGGCTGTTGACCTGGGGACAAGGGCACAACAAGTGATCTAAAATCGATGTTGAGGAGGTTGTAGGATGCCTGGTAGGGTGTGATGAAGGGCAATGTAATAAGAGGAATTACTGAAAACTGATGAAGGCCAAACATGATAGTGGGACAAGAAGAAAGTAAAAGGAAATAGATGAAAGAAGTAGGGGACAAAGGGCATTTATAGAGTTCTAAATACTATCATTTATATATGTAAATATATTTATATATGACGAGAAGGAATTAGATCTATGTACGTATATTTATATGTTAAGTATTAAGGTAGCAGATGGACATTGGGCCTCTACTCCCATACTCCCTCAATGAAAAAACACTTTGTTCTAATAACCTGGCATTCCGTGATGCTCAGCTTCCTGACACAATCTATTAAGACAAAATGGTGCATAAACAAATGTGGTGAAGAAAGTTGATGCTGCCTGGCTATCAAAAGATATAGCATCTGGGCTCCTAAAGGCCATCTAGCTGAGAAGTAACAAAGTTCACATGGAAGAAGCACACAAGCCTGTGTGATCATGAGGTGTCAATGAAATCAGATAACACGCATCAGAGACACAGAACAAAAGATCCATCAATGTGAAAGTGGGGGAGTGTGGAGTGAGACACACACAAAGCCCACCTGTAGGCAATTGGACACCCCCATACAGAAACAAAACCAGGACACTTGTCTGTCTGTCTCTGTCTCTGTCTCTCTGTCTCTCTCTCTCTCTCTCTCTCTCTCTATATATATATATATATATATATATATATACACACACACGTATATATAATAGAAGCTGTATACATGTATATATAATAGATGCTGTATACATATACAACATAATCATCATATAAAATCACTCTGCATAATCATTATATATGATTATATATTATATAATGGATATATAAAGCACAAAAGACTATAGCAGCTAATTAATCTACACAGCTATACAGAATGCTCAGTTCAACTCACTGTGAAACATTTAATATACTGGAAGTCCTTCAACTCCTAAGGGCTACTGGGTTCAAGGTCAAGGAAGCAGACAGGCGAGTCTTATGTAGGGCAATGTAGGCAGTCTGGACACAGGCAGCAAACACAAGGGCAGGTCATCAACAGTCAGCAAGACAACAGGATCCAACACTTGGCTCAGGCTCAAGTGATGTGTACACCAGCAACATGACAAAGCAGTTGTCAAAGGAACCTCAAGCTCTGGCAACATGATCCATGGGTTAGCAGTCCAACAGTTAGTGTAGCTCACAAGTTTGGTCAGAGAATTAGCAGGTGCACGCTTATCTGATCAGAAAAAAGAGAGAGAGAGAGAGAGAGAGAGAGAGAGAGAGAGAGGCGGGGTTTGCCTAGCCATTTATCTCTTTGTCCTCCAATCAAACTGAAACATTAATACTACGTTCTTATTGGCCAGGTTGGCACAATAAACCTACCTATCAGAAAGAGCCACAAGGATGAGACGAGCTCATTAGGGTGCAGTACAGCACCGATGAAACACACAACTTTTCTCTAGTTCTTTAATGCTTCCTCCCCGCCATTATCATGACCCCAATTCTACTGTACGAATCTGGCTAGACCAGAGCATGTACACGGGTACAGATAAGAGCTGGAAACACAGGGAATCAAGGGCAGATAAGACCCAGAAAATGGGTGAAGGGAGACATCGGTCAGTATAAGACATAAAAAATATAAACATTTATAAATTATCAAGGCTTCATGAGAGAGGAAAAAATGAGCTGATATCAAGGGCTCAAGTAGAAATAAAATGCTTTGAAAATGATGACAGCAACATACTTACAAATGTGATTAACACAATGGATGTATGGATTGTAATAAGAGCTGTACAAGCCCCTAAGAAAATGAGTTAAAATAAATAAATCAATTAATTAAAAAAAGAAACCCTGCATTCATCCTAAATTGTGAGGATGGCACAGGAGAGTGTAGTGTTTTGTTCAGTTGTGCAATGGATCCCTGTGAGATGGAATTAACTCAATGACAGCTGACAGGACAACAGTCTCAGAAGCCAAACATATACACCGAGCACAAACACAAAGACACTAGTGTGTTGTTATGTTTACAAAAGATATTATTTCTCTCATTAAAAATGGGAAGAGGCTTCTTCACTTAAAAAAATTAGAACAAGGTGACAACAAAATCACTGAGGAATTTCTAACCCTCATTAATCCATTCTTCTGGTGAGCTGAAGGCAATTCTCTAAGGGCCTCACAGCATGCCATATGGCAGAGTACTTTCACGAACATGGGCTCTAGTCTAAGGACAACACAGTCACTGAATTGTGAGCAGCTATTTGTCTTTCAAGGAAACTGTAAATAATGTAGTCCTGTACACTGAGGGTTCGGCTGGAAGATCAGAGGATCCAGCAGAGCAAGGAACTGACGACTGTTACTCACTGGATTTCAGGATACTTAGAAGGTCTATAATTAATTGAATCAAAATAAAATTCCATGAGAAACTTCCAGCCTAACTGTAAGAGATAGATGAAACTAAAAATTCTGGAAGCTAGAGTATTCACATAGGATGAATAAATACTTTTTAAATCTATTGTTGCTTAAGTTCAACTTATTGGGTTCTAACATAACAACAGTTTTGAGAGAGCACTTAGTAACACCTTCTATGAGACCAGAAATAACCGGATACCAATGTCAGATTATGATACTTTAAGAAAACTGTATTGTTGATAATGGATCTGTTAGGCAGCTAGTGCAGCGATGGCAATGTCCATTAACGCATGCCCAGAGAGACAAGCACGGGAACAAAGAACGGCGCACTGCACATACTCAGAGGCTCAGGTTTCCCGCCAGAGGGCATGGGTGGGCGCTAAACCTGGATTGGCCCACCTGAGCCAGGTGAATTCAATCCAGCCAATGGGGTCGACTAGGGTCGTTCACCACGCCTCCCCATGGAATCCTTGAAAAGGCAGGAGCCCAGGAGGAGAGGGGGAAGATCTTTGCATGACACAGAGCAGTCTCTGCCAGGTTGCATGGTCAGGAGGAGTCCTATGGGTGCCGTGTAAAACCTGAAACTTCTTCTAACGCTCAGAAAATTCACTTGGATCACGAACCAGGCTTTGGCGTGAATTCTTTCTCGTGTGGAGCCAAGGACCGAGGTACAACTCTCAGAGAGATCTAACAGATCTGAATGAAAAAACTTATTTTAATAATAGTAAACTGAGTAAGATAATATCTTAAAATAAGTATGTATCATGATTAATTCTAATTCATCCCAGAATTGATTTAGCACAAGAAAATAAACACTTAAATATGCCTACTGATTGGGGAAAAAAAGTCAATTATCTAAATAGTCACAGAATACATACTAAACAAAGTCAAAAGCCTTTCATGTTAAAACAAAACAGCTACAAATCTAACATGAAATAGGTCAAACCCCACATTCATAGAAAAAAATTGCAAATGTCACATGTAGGACAAAGAGAAAAAAATTCACCCCACCTCAGAATTAGGATAAACATACATGTACATTTTCACCACGCATATTAAAAATTGTACTAGCTAGAGTTATCAGAAAAAATGAATTAATAAAAGGAAAAAAAGACTTCCAAAAAGAAGAAATGAAAATTCCTTATCCATCATAAATTGATGATTTCATATAAAAAAGATTCCACATAGGTCATAAATACTATAGCTTGTAAATATTAAAAATTTGTAGGCTACATTTCAACACACAAAAATAATTCGGTACTTATATCCCTAATGATGAACTACTAATCCCCAACACCCAGACAATAATATGTGACCATCACATATTAACATGCTGAGCATCTTTACAAAACTCTGATCTCTCCTAAAAGACAAAAATAGGAGGAGGTGATGCTGTTTTCCAGAGAGCAGCGAGAGCTGGCCAGCCTGCCTGCAGGGCTAAACTGGGCAGAAGCAGTACTAAAGGACTTAACACACACATGGCAGGTAGCACACAGTTTGCCCAAACAGGACTACTGGTCGACCTCCTTAGTGGTTATCCAAAAGGATCCTACAAAAACCTGTGTATGGTACACACATGCACGTAGGTACACACCGAAATCACGTAAGTAAAACAATGAAATGTGAAAATAGATTTTTTTGGGAAGCATTTTGAAACAATGATAAGATTTGAGAAAATAAAACAGAATCCAACTCCTAATTATTCAAAAGTTTGTGAGAACAGGAGGGAGAGCCTAGGGACCTGCAGGGTGGGCGAGCGCTGATAGTGGGCTAGAGCTCCAGCTGGCAGCGCACAAGTGCACTATGTGAGCGTCTCCAACCATTTTCCTAATAGGACCTCCTAGTTGACCTCCTAAATAGTGTTTAGAAAAATAAGTAAGTCCCCACTCAGTGGCTGGTCCACCCACCTTGTCAGGCAGGGGCAGCCCGTGGTTCCAGGCTAGGGGCCATCAGGGAGTGTGGAGGCTGCTCCAATCTCTCCCTCTCTCCTTCCTCTCCTCTGCCCTCCCTCCTCTCTCCTCTACCCCATCCCCTCACCCCTCCATCCCCATCTTACAGGGAAGATCAGATCAAATCATTCCATCATTGAAGGATTAAAAAGTAACATCACTATGAACACTTGGCCCCCACAAGCCAGTTATCCTGTGGTAACTTTTCCAACACTTCCTGCTGATAACCCAAAAGGTCAGATGGATCTTGAGGTCCTGCTTTCATGGTCTGTATTTCTACTGAAAATCAAGATCCAGCGATCTTCACACCTGCTCCACAGGAGGTTTCTGTCCTCCCTGAGCTCACCTTAGGACACCTGCATTACATTTTCCAGGTGTAGTGTCCCAGTCAAGCAACCCACCTGACCCTGCTAAGTCCCTGCCTGCCGGGGAGGGGCCACAAAGTGGCTGCAGCTAAGGCTCAGAGGAAGCACAGCAAGAAATGCCAGCGCAGCACAAGGTACTTAAGTAGGTCCACATGGACTCCAGCATCTCTCCCAGGGTCATGGGTTTCATCAACTCATTGATCAACTACCTTTGGGCGCATCACCAACAGGAATCTCAACTGACACATTCCAAACTACTTGACCACCAAGGCCTGGGACATCCACATGACTGTGCGCCTGCTGCTGCCTGGACAGCTGGACAAGCGCGCTGTGGCCAAGGACACCTGAGCCTGACGCACACTACACCAGCTCCAAGTAAATTGTCCTTCGGCCTCACTGCGCTCTAAACCCAAAGACCCTTTTTCAGGGTCACTTCCATTTTCATCCCCAAAATAGAGGTCGAATACTTTAGCATTACCTAGTTTTTGGTTTCTTTGTTTCGGTTTTTTTTTTTTTATTCATCTATGCAGTTAGTTAGATTGCTTTTGTGATGGACATCTATTTGGGGGCACTTAATCCACATATCCCACATAATCCCACAATTCCATAGTTCAGCCATCTCAAGAAGAATTGCACAATCATTACCACAATCAATTTCATATTGTCTATTTTCCCACATTGATTAAATCGCCCTTTAAAAGACTTCTTTTAGTAACTTTCAGTTCTAGTCACCTCCCTCCTTCATTCTTTACTTTCCAAGTTCCCTCCTCCCTCCCCAAATCCAACTGCCACCCACCCCAGCCCCACCAAGACACCCTTACAAACCCTTGCATGTAAATTCACCTCTAGATATCCACCCCTTCTATGCTTCACAAATTTTTAAACCCAACAGACACAATAAATAGAAAGGAAATGAAATGGTTATGATTTTTAAAACCATAGTAATACATAGATAAAAATATAAACAAGGAGTAAGTAAAAAAGGGCCATCAATATTTTAAAGCCAGGGAAGACGTTTCTGTCACGGACCAGCAAGATATCTTGCGCCTAGAACAGACTCTGGTCAAGTCCAGAGGGAGGTCAGCAGAACAAGACCCCAGGGCTCACCTTTGAGCTGAGGAGGTGCAAGGAGTCTCGGGGGAAGGCGCCGCTGTGTGGAAGGAAACAAGAGAGGGGAGTTAGGAGACCCGCAAAGCGACGAATCTGGGAACCCTGAAGCCCCCAACCCCAGCCGGGATCCTGCTTTCTCCAATAGGGACTCCCACCATGAACCCCAAGCAATCTCAAAGCGAGGAAATAGGACTGGCCTCAAGGACACCCTCCCACCACTCCACAAGGAAGTGCTGGCTGGGGTTCCTGTGGGCTTGCACCCAGGCTAGACTGCTATGTGCAGCAGGGTCACCCTAAATGGCCCCCGCCCACATGCATGTCCCAGAGCCCAGCGCCTCCCACCTGGGAGCGCCGGCAACAGGGTGGTCAGGCTGCAGGCGCTTCTCTGGCACCACAAGAAAGCATGGGCAGCGTGAGCCTAGCGGTGAGCTGCAGTTCAGAATAAGACACCGCCACTTCCGGCCCTTTCTGGGCGTGACCCGAGTGGGAGGAGCTGGCGGGGTCAGGGAGGAGTAAGGTCTCTGCCTTCACTTCCTCTTCAAGGCAGCTCTTGTCCCGCCCATTTCTGCTGAGGCGCCAACAGAGGCGCCCGGTGAGGGGGTGGGCGGGGCCTGGTGGGTCTGGGGTGGGCGCGGGGAGGAGCCAGGGAGGAGGTCAAAGACTCAGATAACAATGACCAAGGGGCACCAGTACTGTCCCCAGTGCAGAGAGCTTGCATAGATGACAGGGGTGAAATTGAACCATGTATGTGGAGTGTGTAAGCCTGTGATCAGATTCCCCGGATGTGCATCCTCCTAACTAACTGGAAACACCCAACCATTCAATCCTGTCAAGGTGTTAATGGGGCTGAGTTCTTGCTTAACCTTTGCAGTGATGGTCCATTCTGCGACCTAAAGCAGTGCGTATGACTGATTTTTGGGAAAGAAAAGTACCTAGCGTGCATGTCTAGGTAAATTATCTGTCAGTTTAACAAAATTTAAAAATAAAATTTAAGCAGGAGCACTGAAAAGGGAATGGAGAAAAGTGGGTAGGACAATGGTTGTTAAACTTGCCTGTCCTTAAGAGTTGGAATTTGTACTATCTTCTTGTTTGATATCGCCGCGAAGCTTTGGCGACAGTTAAACATGAAAGGTATGGTCTTTGATGATGATTATCATGATTAAAGCACTCTGTTAATTTAATTAACCACTCACTTGAGGTTTTATCAGTCCAAGGGGTCAAGTGTGTAGACGGTGTTTGGGGAGACTTTTCCAAGTTGAGAAATCTGAAATTTAAATTTGCTTCCTGCAAGTAACTCTTGGCTGTCGGGACTCTCAGAACATGTGTTTATGGGAAAGATCAACGTGAAGTATTTTCCGATTAACTTGCATCCATAAAGATTGTGCTTCTTTTATGCCTGTTATACTTGGGAATTCCTTTATGAAAGTTCAAGTCAGATTCCTTGACTGTCACCTGACTTTATCAGGAACCGACAAAGTCACTTATCAGCAAATATTTACTGAATTAAACAGATTTATGTTCCCAGTTCTGATGGAGCCTCCTTACCCTTAATTCTTGGGAAACGTAGCCTAGATGTTGCAACTAAAGGGCGAGTTCTCTGGAACTACCTGTTGTGGTAGACTGGGTAGAGTAGATAAAGAAATCCAGGGACATACAAATATGTGTAAGAAAGATTTATATCAATGTCTAAAAGATAACAAGAAAACATTACAGCACAGTCCAGATCGTCTACAAGTCCAATATGAGCCCATCTGTCTGATACTACTCGTCTATAATTTCCTCTTCAGACTCACACAGCACATGCAATGATGATGGATGCAGGAAGACCATAGGCCAGTGGGTGAAAAGTCTTGAGTATTCAATGGCGGTAGAAGAATCTTAGTACTGGTGTGGGTCTCCATGTGGGCCTTTCAGTTCTCTGAGTGACCCAGGAACAGGAAGGTGAAGCAGAGAGAGAGGGTAGCCCAGCTCCAGGGAGAAAGAGTGGAAGTTCCCAGAATCCTCATGAGAAGGTCATGCCCACCAGGATGCATCATCAGGTTGTTACCTGATTGATAGGCTAACCTCCACCCCTAGACATAGTTACCAAGTTGAAGTGATATTATGTAGCTACTACACCTGCTTTCATGGGAGGTTTTCTGTTTCCATGGTTAAATCATTAATTGCCCCTACCCCACACAAAAATCCTCATTGTAATCAAGTCAATGCAAACTCAGAGTGACACTACAGGACAGGTTAAAACTGCCCGGTGAGTTTCCAAGAATGTAAATCTTTGCTGGAATAGAATGCTCCATAGTTCTCCTGTGGCATGATAGGTGATTCCAAACTGCTAGTCTTATAGTTAGCAGCCCAACTTATACCCTCTACACAAACAGGGGTTTGTTCATTCCATGACAATCTACCCACAATAGCATGCAAGTAGAGTCTAAAAGATTCCTTTTCCTCCAGTTATACAAGCTACTTTCTATTGGGTCACTAACCTAAAGTTAGTGATTGATCAGCAGAACGAGAGATGTGCCCAGCCACCACTACCAAGTGCTTCAAAAGGAATCCCATTAGAAGGTCCTGGAGAGAGTGTGAGAAAAATGTGGACCCAAACTCAAACTCACAAAAGAGATCTGCAAGACAATGGCCTTTAGTCACCTTCATGACCAAACCGAACTCACCCCCTGCTAGGCTAACCAGTCATGTAAGTAAGATCAAGGATAGAATTTAGCTGATGGGGAAGAATGGAAATAGGCAAGTCTTGGAGAAACTGGGGGAAGTGATAGTGTGTTGTTATTGTAGTTGTTAATTGCCCTCAAGTAGGTTCCAGCTCAGAGAGAAACTAGGTAAGATAGAATGAAACACTGCCAAGTCCTGCTCTATCTCAGGGTGGTTTTTATGTTTGAGCTCATTGCTGCAGCCAATGATTCAATTTCTCACAAGGCTCTTCCTCTTTTCAATTGCCCTGTTACTTTACCAAGCATGATATCATTTTCCCAGGATGGATCTCTCCTGATAACATATTCCAAGTACACGGGACAACTTGTCACCATCCTCACTTCTCAGGAGCATTAGGAGGTGTGGTCAATACTATTGTTAGTCTTCTTCATTCCTGTACAAATCTGCTTGAAACGATGGATGAATGTATGAATTGTTATAAGAGATGAAAGAGCCACCAATAAAAGTATTTAATAAAAATAAAATAAAATTCCTTGAGACACTTCCAGCCTAATTGTAAGACTTTTAAAGGTGCAGATTCTAGCAACTATAAATAAATACCATTTTACTGTATTGTTATTTAAGTTCAAGTTAATAGGAAACCAAGTCAGACAACATGTTATATGTTGTCTGACTCAGTTCTCAATATCTTAAAGAACTTTTTCATGTAGCTCCATTATCAATATTGGTCTACATTTCCTTGAATTATCAGTATCTGACACTGGTATCCAAATATTACTGGTCTCACAGAATGTGCTATTAGTGTACCCTCACAACCATTGTTACGTTTGTACCCAATTAACTTGAACTTAAATACCAATACAGTAAAATGTCATGTTGTCAGAACAAAGTGCTCTTGTGTTGAGGGAGCACTGGAGGACAGGCCCAAAATCCATCCATTTCCTCAATATATGGCCATATAAATATGTGTACATAGGCCAATACCTCTATTTTATGAATTAATATATTTATATATGTACATGCCTACGTTTATACCTCTATCCATAGCTTTGCTTCCTATATTTTTCTCT
This sequence comes from Tenrec ecaudatus, assembly GCF_050624435.1. Classification (NCBI taxonomy): domain Eukaryota; kingdom Metazoa; phylum Chordata; class Mammalia; order Afrosoricida; family Tenrecidae; genus Tenrec; species Tenrec ecaudatus. Next base: position 71,397,208 of record NC_134544.1, on the reverse strand, counting down.
ATTTCCTTTTATCTTTCTCCTGTCCCACCATCACACTCACCCTTTTCTCCATCTTAGTAATGTCCTTCAGTTAAATTGATCTTGCTCCAACACTCCCAGATTCTCTAAGTCCTCCTCATTGTTGATTTTAATTCCCTAGTTCATCCCCTATCTATGGAATTGTTTGATCATCACTCCCCCCTCCCTCCCCTTCCTCCCCCAAGGTCCTCCAGAACCTTTGGTTCAGTTGCTTCCCATGCCTATATGGGTAAGCAAAACAACAAAAACTGAGACAAAGCAAAAAGAAAATTAAAAAATTAAATTAAAAAGGGGAAAAACTAGCCAAAATAAAAAACCCCAAACAAAAAAAGCATACTTAATCCCAGTTCTGTCTGCTGACCTTTATGACTATCTCCCCACTAGTTATCAGGGGTTGCAGAAACTGCCCCTCCTAGCCTGAAGTCTATTTTGGGGACTCCTTAGGGGCTTTATGGCTTGGCTTTGCTCTCGTTGCTGATCTCTTCTGTTCCCTTATTGGTTCACCCCACTGTGGATGGAAGTGGGGGTGACAAGGCTCACTCCCCGCCTTGTGTCCCCAGTACTGTCCTCTGTCAATGTACTCTCCAGCGAGGGGACAGCACCTCTCAAGCTGTAGTTGGCCCTACACTCTTTTCTGTGTGCCCTGGCAGATTTTTGCAGATAATGGTGGATAAAAAAACTTACCATTCATTGTTATTCCCATTCATTTAATATCTCCAAGTCAGAAACACATAATTAAAAAGACATCATTAAACTAAACAATCTTTATAGTTAATTAAATTGCTTTCATTGGTAATTATGCCCTGTGACGATGGTATAGTGCCCTCTTAATATTCATTAATTACAAATGTGAAAAACTTTAAGCAGTCCACAATGAAAGGAAAGAGAGAGAGAGAATATGTAAAATGTAAGGGTGGTTGCGGTTGAACAATGCAGAATGAAGTCTGACAAGAGTTCCTTTACTGACGAACAAACCTTGTCTGATAATTGAGATTAAGAGAAAAAAGTCTCATTAAGTATTACATTTTATAATGCAAATCATGATGCTAAGCTCTAGGTCTGGGGTGAGTCCTTATTTTATGTTAAATATTATACACGGTCTCTTACTTTCACTTGGGTTTAGAATTCTCTTGTGTACAATTTAGGTTCTTGCTTGCTAATATTTTCATGTATTCACCTGTGTGCATGTGTGTCTGTGTGTGTAAGGTGTTCCCAGAGCTGCCCAATGTTTCCTAAGAACACCTCCCACAGCAACTTCACCCAATGCACCTTTGGTTTATTCTGCCTTCATCTGGACCACCGGTTCTCAACCTGTGGGTCGCGACCCCCTTGTGGGTGTCAAATGAACCTTTCATAGGGGTCGGCTGATGCATAACATTAGTAAAATTACAGTTATGAAGTAGCAACGAAAATAATTTTATGGTTGGGGGTAACCACATCATGAGGAACTGTATTAAAGGGCCGTGACCTTAGGAAGGTTGAGAACGCCTGATTTTCTGGACTCACCAAAGGATGGATATTCCAATAAGGACAGTACCTGGGGATAAATTACATTGATTTAATAATGATGCTGAAGTAATTACAGGTGATTACCCTTTAATCCGTCTCTCACCTTCCCTCCTTTATTTCCCAGCTCCTGCTCAGGAACCAGGTGAAAGTGGAGGGAGATAATTCAAGGTGCTGAAATTGGGGCAGATGTGGATTTCAGATCAGGAAAGAGTGGATCATCCTCTCTTGGATATTTTGTGCTTCCTGGAAGGTAAAAGTACCTGGAACCTGGGCATGGGGACCTATTCCAGCCCAGGTACCCTCAGCCAGTAGGTATATAAGACAGGCTCAAGGAGGAACATTGCCTTTTGCCACAGGAAGCCCCTGGGGTTGAGCTCAAAGATATTCAGCCTGTGCCAACATCCTGATTGAAACTTCCACTAAGGGCTTCTTAGTTGCTGATTTGTCCATATCAGGGCCTCGCTTTCATTCCAGGGCATATTTCGATATCCACACGCCCAGGGTGCCTGGTCACCATTTAACCGATTACGTCAGCATGGGGTTGATCTGCTGTTGTGATCATGAGTAACTCTTTGAGGACTTACTTCGCCATGAGGAGAGAGCCCCAGTGTGCTCTGAGAGGGAGTGCCTGACACTGGACCCAGAGGGTGTCCCTGGGATGGGCATCTTTACACTTAAGGGTTGAAGCTACAGCTCCTACTTAAAGGATGACTTGTGAGGTTAAGTTGTTGGTTTCCTGGAAACACAAATAGTCACAGACTCAAATATTTTAGTGTTAGAGGGGTGTACTAAATCTTCCTCTGAGCCCTTAAGTCTGAGTAAAAAGTCCAATGTTATGAAAACTGGAGATCATGGTTCCAATATAAGTACTTTTAATTTGATACCACCTCCATCTCTAGTGACATGAGGGCCCCTGAGAAAGAGGGAATGCAGGGGATCAATGGTAGAATAACCAGCAATTTATTTGTTTCATTAAACACGGTTTCACGACATCTTTGAGGGAGAAACCAGGTGAAATTGTGACTACAAATTAGTAAGTAACTACAGTTGAGCTCTAGGCCATCTTGGTTATTGGGTAACACATCCCTGCATTTGTTTAATAGCAGAAAAGGCTCCTTGAGTGTAGGACACAACAGAGTGGGGGACCACAAGTGTCCAGTGATGGAACTTGGTCATAATGATTTTTGTCCTATTTAAACATTTGTATATCACTTCATTTTGCCAAATTCCATGAACCATTTGTAAACGTTAACTGAAAACAGAGGATGTGTTTGTGTTCCCTAATTTTGCAAGTCTGCCTATCGCAGTCCCTTACATTTAGGTAAATTCTGGGAGAGGAGACAGATCCACACACATGATTTGCAGCATGAGTTTTTTCGCTTTGTTAGGTTTGGTGCTTAGCTCAGGGTTTTAGTGTGCTAGAGGCAGATCGGAATCTAGGTCCTGAGATTAATCAATGTTCCTGGTTCAAGAACCAGAATCAAGGGATAGAATTAGGAATTCATTGGGATGATTTAAGATTCAGGTGTTGGTGGACAGATCAAAGGTCATTATGTTTAGAAGGTTTCTGCCTAAGAGATTATGTTTTGAGATGATTAGGAGCGTATATGTTAAGGTATAATTATGTAGAGTTACTGTTTAAGGATTAGATTTTTTGGGGGTAGTTTCTGAATTTGAGATTTAGGGTCGTAAATTTAGGATTAAGTATATTGACTATAGTCCAGGCTTTGACTCTGATTCAAAGAATTGGAATAAATGCATTAAGGTAGATTTAGTGTGTATGGTCATTGGATCTGTTAAGCACATGTTAACTTTGTTGTCGGCATCAGACGATGCTCAGAGTGTTAGTGGAAGTTCTGGAGGATGAGTGGCTTTTCAGCTAGTTATAAGTATGTTGTCAGGATACTCAGCACATTAATGTATAAGGGTTAATGGTTTGGGAGGTGGTGATTAGCAGTTGATACGCAGGGATTTAAGTACCAAGTTAATATTGTGTGCTGAAATGTAGGCTACAACAGTTCTCTTTTTATAAGCTATAGTATTTATGATATATTTAGAATCATTTATGCATAAGATCATAATTTTTATGGATAGAAGAATTTTAATTTCTTCTCTTTGGAAGCCTTTTTTCTTCCCTAACCAGAGAGAGAGAGAGAGAGAGAGAGTCTCCCGCCTCCAAGGAGAAAGTACCAGATTTCCCATAATTCTCAGGAGAAGGCCATGCCCACAGAAGTCTCATTGCCTATCTCCAGATTGACAGCCTAGGCTCCACTCCTACACTCTTAATCCTTAAATTGACACCAGATTAGGTGACTACCACAACACTCTATCTTCAAATGGACAGCATGCAACACGAGGACACGGCCATTTATTACCATGCAAGAGACACAATGAGGGGAGGTCAGTTAGGGCCCAGACACAAACCTCCCCTGCAGGGAGGAGACTGGTCTCCAGGGGGCGCTCAGGACCCACAGAGCACAGGATTCAGATCCAGGAGCAGGTGCAGCAGGAGTTTCACAGTTGATTTCCTGTGGTCATATGTGGGTTCTTCTAAATCTCGGTTTTCCCAGGGAATCTTTCTCTAATTTAAAAATAACACTCCTGTGTCTACTCCTGATATCTGTGTATTCAAAAGCTATATTGTATCAGAAGAATATATTCTGTTTTACGGCAACAATCAGCTTGTTAACCTTCAGGGACAAGAAATGACTCTGCCAGGGGTCCCTGCATCAGAGTTTTCATGACGCACAGATAAATTGCCGTCCAATCAGACTCCAGGAAAATGGTGCCTGGGTAAAGGTATCTTTTAAGTGCTTGACTGTTGGCTGAAAATATAATAGTATGTTCTTCCATCACTTTTTGTGAGGTAGTCTGGCAATCATCTAGCTAATGATTTAGTTAAAAGCTAGGCAGTCAGCCTATTTTATATCAAATTATTTCTTCAAATCACATAATATTTGTTGTTGCTGAGTTTTCCTTTGGTTGTATCTCCTAACCTTCGTGGCCTATACTTGCGTGCGTGCATGTGTGTTTTAGAATCCCATCTGAAAATACATAAACTCACCAATTGTATTTATTATCTGTGTGCTAATATCTTGTATCTGTATCAGTCTGTCCTTCAGAACCTGCAGACATGGTGGTCCAGAAAGAGACTAACTTATTTGTGAAAATTCAGGATACAGGGAGATCTCTAGGGTCAAATGGGATTACTCAGTTCTTCATGTCAGATGTTGTATCTTTACTTTCACAGCTCCACAGGGTGTCAGCCCACCGTTTTTGGTTTCACCCACAGGATCCACATTTGTCCTATTAATCAACTCACCTCATTTCTGGTGAGTGTGTTACTAATTTGTTGTATGATATCAGTAACTTTTCCACTATCTTTTGACACACAACCTTAGGTGAGGAATTTTGGGTATTGCCGCATAAGATTCGGGATAAAATGTGAGGTCAGGTGTGAATAATATTATTGATGACTTTGTGGATAAGAAATGTCTTCCTTTGTCATAAGTAAATAGTTTAGTGTTACATGTACTCTTTCCCCACTGGAATGAGCCTTGAGTAGACATCTGAGTGTAGTTGTTGAAGAAAAGCTCTTCCATTTTAGTGACTCACAAAACCCATTTCTATTTACAGTAATTATTGAATTGGGGCCACATTTGGATGAAGTCAGTGAGATTGCTAGAGTTAGCTGTTCTTCAAACTTTTGAAAATCTAATAATGTTACTATAATCTCATGCTGAAGAGACAATGTGTATCTTAAAATTTAAATGTCCTTGGCTTTGTTGTGAGTTTCTTATAAACATCGAAGTCCCTGAGAGTAGAGGACCACTGCTTTTATTCCTAAAGTCATCCTCAATGCTAAGTCTACCTCCTCAACCACCTTCCTCATCACTTTCTGTGGCCTGGCAGAACAGGACTTTGGTCTTGGTGAATGGAGAAGTCAAGGACAGGACTGTTTTCTCCGTGGAAACAGTCAACATTCTCATTCCAGATGAACCCTTTTGAACTGCATTACAAGGTACCACTCAGCCAATCTCCACATAGTCTACCAGGTAGAGACTCATGACATATTTATTTAAATTTAGGTCTTACGCTTTCTGGATAAAACATCTGGGAATGTATCACTTTCTTCCTCTTCTTGGGGGTAGATTTCAGGTGAGTAGCTCAGGGATTGAAACATGAAGGTTTGGGGATGCTTTATCTGAGTACATGCCCCACTGTCTCCAGGTACAGCTGCAGGGGTTGGACCAGGACTTGTAAAACTCATAGATATTGTGCTCATTTGTTCTGTCTCTAGATTCTCTATAATCAGCAGTGGGTCGGTGTGTTATGGAGTGGTGAGAGCACAGACTACACTCCTACTCTGATGTCCTGAGTGCACATCCCCAGTGACCTCTTTCATAGTCAAATTCATTGAACGCTGAGCTCCATTGCTGCACAAACCATTGCCATGCATCACTGTGAAAGGAGGCCGGGAGAAGGCAATGACTCCAGAACTCCAGGTGAAGAAAGGGGTCTGAACTGCACAATGCTCCATTATGTTTTTGTCTGTGTATTCTTTGTTTTCCTTAAACATATTTTACATTATTGTTTAGAAGTGTTCCTTATTTTGTAATATAATTGTCTCCAAAAAATAAACTTCTACTTTATGATTTTCTTTTATTAGACCCTCTTCTTTGTTACTTTATTTATCATACTATTTATAACACATTTAATGCCATTTCCCTTCAATTTAGATTTAAGAAAATTATAACATATTTAGGTTTTTAACATAATCACCAGATTTAGAGATTCATATTTAACTCCTGAAGCTGCACCTGGGACAGGACTCCTGTAAATGAATATAATTGTTCTCTTTCAGTCATTTGTAGTCACAATCATCCCCATAGATTCCCCATTGATGTCTCAGATCCTCACCGTGGGGAACTGTCACCAGGCACAGGAGAGCACATAGCAATAGCATCTTTAGATCACAGCTGTGCTTTCCCAAGAGACCCATAGCCCTGTCAGAAGAGAACTGATATGATATCCTTCAATGCTCAAGGGTGGAATTTTAACCTAGTGCCTAGTGATTGATTTGCATGTCAGAGACCCCTGTCCTTATAAACAGAGAATGATAGTGAACAGGCACCCCTTTTCCTTGGACCCAAGTGAAGGGTAACTCTTTGTTTGAATCTCATGCATGTTAGTCTATAATAATGAGAGATCATTTGGCCTAAGAGGTATGTGGGAAAAGTCAAAGGAAAGCACAGGATTTCTGAACTCACTGTTTCTCCTTCCAGCCCCTCATAGCCCCTGCCCTGCCTTGGGCTCCTATAGGTCCTGTGCCCCAGAGAGTGGACAGGATATAGTGTGCTGAAAGCATCAGGTGAACACCAGAGTATCTTCATCACCCCACACTCTGCAAACGCCTTTTCATCTTAACACACTGACAGCTTCTTATCAACCTCCCCAATGTCTTCGGGGGTTTTCTTTGGGCCCCTGTGATCACCAACTTCAGCACTCCTACAAATAACACAGACACCACATCCAAGTACTTGATAGCTGAGGTCAGTCTTGATATAAATAAAGAGATTCGAGGGTCCATAAAGTCAGGTAAGATGTGTCCAACTTGAGAATTTGTGCTCTATGAAAGAAAAGTTTCAACTCTGTGACTTAAAAGTCTGGATTTTATTTTAACTCTTGGTTAAAATAAGATCCATCCAGGAAACCAGTTCTCAAAATTTAGTCGACTTCCATAGACACTGTTTTCAATGTTCCCTTCTCAGGGGATTCTGGTCCATCTAAAAAGTGAGCATTGCAACCCAAGTCAGCCTCTTCACTTGTACCCTGGGCACAGACCTCTGATAACTGCTCCGGGATCTAAACCTTGAATTGATCCCCTAGATTCTGAGATTCACTCATTTTATAAACTGCTATAAAATTGACTCAGGAAGCAGTAGCACTTTCTGCAGTTAAAACACCTGATTCCCATTCAGAGTCCCTCCTCATTTCTCTCCCTCAAAGCAAAATTTATTTCCCTCTAGATTAGGGTTGGCCACACTCATTTTTTTCTGATAGGTTATAATATTTGTAATTTATACATATATATATATATATATATATATATATATATATATATATATATATATATATTTAAGCAGCATGCAAATTCAAAAATAAGGTTGCAGCCCAGAATTTTCAGAGGGGAATTCTCTGGCCCAGAATTTTCAGAGGGGAATCAGTCACTGCTTTGCAACACAGAATCATAGATTTCACCAAAATCCAAGGATACAAGCGCAGGACATTGACATTGATCACTTAGAGATCATTGAGTTAGTTTCGTTCTCCCATGCAGACTGCTATGGTGTCACCTAATTATCATTTCAGCCAACTCCACACTCACAGCCTCTGTTCCTGCTTGTTAGCTGAGCAGTGTAAGTTCCACACTGTGACATAGCTGCACATGAGTCCAAGTCAACCTCCTGTCTGAATGTGACTGCCATGATCATCTCATGATGGTGGTTGGTCTGGGAAATATTCTGTGTCATCTGCTGACATTATCCTTTTGCACATAGCTTCCCCATCAGGTCTACCAAACTTATCCTGAATGAGCTCATGAATACTCGCTGAACTGTGAAGGACCAACATTTTGGACTCAGATGAACTGGAATTGTTTTCCAGTGTCCCAACCATGGGATGAGACTTCTCAGTCATTTAATCAAGGTGAACTAAGTATCTCAATATTCTGAAATGTGGAAATGATAGAAAATATGACCAGGGAAAACCCAATCCAATTTGCTCAAGTTGTGCTCTGTTAATTGGTAAACAAGAATAAAACACTTTAGGTTAAAATTATATCTGGTTTATTATTGTTTCCTTTCTTTTAAAATTTCTGACTCTATAACTAAAAGATGGCATGGAGAAGAGGGTCCCATTCCAGATCGTATCTAGTGCCCGATTTTAAATCTCACCAGATGGATGAAGTCTCTTCTTCCAAGATGTCTTTGTCTTAAGTCTGACAGGCTTCCCTGGCTTAAACTAGGAATGCATACAGGACTGAGGGCCAGGACCTTGTTCTAGAACCTGAATCTCTCCTTTGGACGGAACTTCCTCGTAACATGGTGCCTGAGTGTCTCCTGAAAATCATTAAAGTGGAAGTTGCATTGAACTTTATTGATTTTCATTTCTATTTAAATTAAAATCAGGAAATAAAGTTATTTAAATTAATATACTATATAAAACCTGACCTATTATAAATAATTTGGGGGGCTATACAATCAACACCACAAGGGAAACTGTACAGAAGAGTTTTACTCAAGAGAAAGCATCTATCCTTGCTTCAAACACAGGAGCACACTACTCCAGGAGCCTCAAATGTGTCCTCAGAAACCAATAACCTCTTCTGTCCTGACTCTCAGTCAGCGGCTGAGGATGGCAGCAGGACTTAGGCAAGTTAGTTTTTAGACCCACATGACAACTGTGATGAGCAGTGGTGGCTTGAGGATACCAATATGCTTTTGCTGGTCTACCCTAGACCGAGGAAATTTTAGAGAAATCTTAACCATCCTGTATCCCCTCCTCCCAAATAGCACTTACTGGGGAGGGGTTTGCATCAGGGCTGACAGGTCCTTCAGGTTTGCCTTTTTCCCTCTGCAGGATGTGCCTTCATGCGTGGTTTTCTGCTCTTTGGAAGTTAAAGGACATTTCCTCATATTACAATGAAATGTTTCAAATTCAATGTTTGATACAGGCCCACACTTCCAGAGAAGTCATCAAGGGAAATGGTAAAATAGAGAGGAAGCCCCAGACACTGACAGAAAGACAGTATTTAACTCCTCTCTGCTCTGTCTGCTGGAACTGAGCCCTGGGGCTGAGGGTCCTGAGCTCTCACTGAAGTCCAGTCTCTCCCTGTAGGGAGGTTTGCCTACAGATGCTTAATGATGCCCTTTACTGTGTCTTTGTTACTGTGATCCAAGGCTGTATCCTTAACTTTGAGCCTGACCATGTGAATATGGGGAATGTTCTTGTCATTGTCTCTGGGGACTGCAATTCAGCCATGCATCTAGTGTACATAGGATTTAGTACCAGCAGTAGTAGCAGAAACTGAGAAGCAATGCAAGCCCTTCCCTGGCACGGGCCGATGCAGTTCATGTTATAATTGCTGGTGCTGACTGCAGAGACTGGTCAACAGAGTCTGAGAGAGGCCCTTGTCTGCCTCAAATCTCCCTCAGACTCTATCACCTGCACTTTGCCCTGGATATCTGCAAACTCAAAGACATCCTTCCCAGGAACGCAGCCTCATATCCAATGTTTATCTCTCTTGTTCATCATATTCATTTAATTTCTGAAATTGAAACTAGGGAATCTCAGTCCAGAAAACTCCACTGTTAAAATTGAGTACAATCATAGCTGTTTGGTGAATTGGGAGACCTGGGCAGCCCATGACTGTGACCTCTGTGCTAGAGTTAAGGGTTGGCTTAGGCTGGTTTTCATCAGCAGAGTAACATGCCCTCTTGTGTATCCATCTATTAGAAAGATAACTGAGGGCCAGATATACTGTCCTGAGGAAAGTAGTGGGCAATTATAATATTTGGAAACATATATGATTTCTTATTATACAAGTTTACTGGTGAAACCTCATAGAAACTAAGAGGAACTTGGGGAACCATAAGGATTTTACCAGAATATAATCCCTGTCATCCATAAGATATAGATGGCTAAGTATACAAGCAAATGACACCGAAAAAGGAAGTTATAGTCACATGTGGTAAACTACTGCAGCTGGGGGTGGGTGCTGGAGATCAGGGTTAGGTAGATAGATAGATAGATAGATAGATAGATAGATAGATAGATAGATAGATACATACATACATACATACATACATACATACATAGATACATAGATAGATAGATAGATAGATAGATAGATAGATAGATAGATAGATAGATTGACAGACAGAGACAGGGGGAGAGAGAGAGAAGCTATTTCCTAGAAAGGGGTCAGCCATTTTTCCTGGGTCCATGATTGCCCCTGAGGGCATGGTTGCAAGACCACACTTCAGAAGTAGGTTCAAAATGTCCCCTTAAGAAGGATGCCAATTCTCACTCAGAGCAGCTAATCCACACCAAAGACCTTATGGCTGGCCCCTATGATACATGACATCTCTCACTGACCCAGAGCCCTAGAGGGGATAACACTGGAAACACAGGGTGGAAATCCCACCTGATCTGATCCCACCACACCGAGAGAAAACATTAAGGGTGTGCAACAGAACAGTAAGGGGAACAGAGTAACAAAGTCCCCAGGAAATACCAAAAAATAGACTTCAGGGCCAGGACTTGGCATCCCATCAGACTCAATCAGAAAACACTCCTAAAGGCCAACAAACAGTGAACTAAGTAAAAGCTTTTGTTTCTTGTAGTCATGGTCTGAGTTTTTTTGTTTTGTTTGTTTTTTTCATTGGCTTGGTGGTGGTGGTGGTAGTGTTTTGTTTTCTTTTGTTGCTTGGTTTTGCTCTGTCTTGTTTTTGTGCATGTTATTATCTCCGCAGCTCTGTCTAAATAAAATATGCTGGATGAACAATCTGGAGGAGAAAATAATGGGACTGATAGATCCGGGGACATGGGAGAGGAGGAGGTGGGGGGAAAGGTAGGGGTGTTAACAAACTCAGAGACAAGGGAACAATAATTGATCCAAATCAGTGGTGAGGAGGGTGTAGGGGTCCTGGGGGGTGGGGCACAGTCAAGGATAATGTAACCAAGAGGATTACTGAAACCCAAAAGAAGAATGAGAATGACACTGGGACAAGAAGAAAGTCAAAGGAAATAGAGGAAAGAGCTAGGAGGAAAGGGCATTTATAGAGGTCTAAATAAAGGCATGTACATATATAAATATATTTATATATGAGGATGGGGAAATGGATCTATGTATATTTATAGGTTTAGTATTAAGGTAGCAGATGGACATTGGGTCTCCACTCAAGTAGTCCCTCAATTAAAGAATACTTTGTTCTATTAAACTGGCTTTCTATGATGCACACCTTCCCAACACAGTCACTGAAGATAAAGCGGGTGAATAAGCAAATGTGGTGAAGAAAGCTGATGCTACCCGGCTATCGAAAGATATGGCGTTTGTCTTCTTAAAGGCTTGAAAGTAAACAAGTGGCCATCTAGCTCAGAAGCAACAAAGCCCACGTGGAAGAAGAACACTATCCTGTGCAATCACAAGGTATTGAAGGCATCAGTAATCAGGCTTCAAGGAACAAAAAATCATATCAATGTGTGCTCACTTACCTGATGGGATCACTGAAGACAAACAGGTGCATAAGGAAATGTGGTGAAGAAAGTTGATGGTATTTGGTTATCAAAAGATATAGAGTCTGGGGTCTTAAAGGCTTAAAGGTAAACAAGCAGCCATCTAGCAGAGAAGCAACAAGGTCCACATTGAAGAAGCACACCCGCCTGTGCAATCATGAGGTGTCAAAGAATCAGTTATCAGACATGAGAAGAACAAAAAATCATATCATTTTGAATGAGCGGGTGTGCAGAGCAGAGACCCAAAGTCCATCTGTGGTAATTGGCCATCCACTTATGGAAGGGTCACGGGGAGGATTAAGACAGTCAGGGTGCAGTGCAGCAAAGATGAAACATACAACTTTCCTCTAGTTCCTAAATGCTTCTTTTCCCTCATCAGTATCATGATCCTAATTTTACCTTACAAATCTGGCTAGACCAGAGGATGTACACCGGTACAGATAGGAACTGAAACACAGGGAATCTAAGGTGGATGATCCGTTTAGGATCAGTGGTGAGAGTGGCAATATTGGGAGGGTGGAGAGAGGGTGGGGTGGAAAGGGGGAACCGATAACAAGGATCTACATATTACCTCCTCCCTGGGGGATGGACAACCGAAAAGTGGGTGAAGGGAGACATTGGGCAGTGTAAGATGTGACAAAATAATAATTTATAAATTATCAAGGGTTTATGAGGGAGTGGGGAGTGGTGAGGGAGGGGGAAAATGAGGAGCTGATGCCAGGGGCTTAAGTGGGGAGCAAATATTTTGAGAATGTTGAGGGCAATGAATATACAAATGTGCTTTATACAATTGATGTATGTATGGATTGTGATAAAAGTTGTATAAGCCCCTAAAAAGTATTTATTTACATTTTATTAGGGGCTCATACAACTCTTATCACAATCCATACATATACATATATCAATTGTATAAAGCACATCCGTACATTGTTTGCCTTAATCATTTTCAAACATTTGCTCTCCACTAAAGCCCTTTGCATCAGGTCCTCTTTTTTTCCCCCTCCTTCCCCACTCCCCCCTTCCTCATGAGTCCTTGGTAATTCATATATTGTTATTTTGTCATATCTTGCCCTATCTGGAGTCTCCCTTCCCCCGCTTCTCTGCCGTCCATCTCCCAGGGAGGAGGTCACATGTGGATCCTTGTAATCAGTTCCCTGTTTCCAACCCACTCACCCTCCACTCTCCCAGCATCGCCCCTCAGACCCCTGGTCCTGAAGGTATCGTCCACCCTGGATTCCCTGTGCCTCCAACTCCCATATGCACCAGTTACAACCCCTGCCCTATCCAGTCCTGCAAGGTAGAATTCGGATCATGGTAGTTGTGGGGAGGAAACATCCAGTATCTAGGGGAAAACTGTGTTCTTCATCGGTACTACATCGCACCCTGACTGACCTATCTCCTCTCCTAAACCCCTCTATGAGGGGATCTCCAGTGGCTGACAAATGGGCCTTGGGTCTCCACTCTTTCATTCACTATTTTATATATATATATATAAGAATATATATATATTCTTTTTTTCCCATAATGCCTTATACCTGGTTCCTTTGGCACCTCATGATCGCACAGGCTGGTGTGCTTCTTCCATGTGGGCTTCATTGCTTCTGAGCTAGATGGCTGCTTGTTCACCTTCAAGCCTTTCAGACCCCAGACACTATCTCTTTTGATAGCCGGGCACCATCAGCTTTCCTCGCCACATTTGCTTATGTTGTCTTCGGTGATCGTATCATGGAGGTGTGCAGCCAATGATAGGATTTTTTGTTCTTTGAGGCATGATAACTGATCCCTTCGGGACCATGTGATCACACAGGCTGGTGTGTTCTTTCATGTGGGCTTTGTTGCTTCTGAGCTAGATGGCCGCTTGCTTATCTTCAAGCCTTTAGGACCCAGACACTATCTCTTTTGATAGCCGGGCACCATCAGCTTTCTTCACCACATTTACTTGTTCACCCGCTTTGGCTTCAGTAGTTGTGTCTGGAGGGTGAGCATCAAAGAGTGCCAATTTAATAAAAGAAAATATTCATGCATTGAAGGAGTGCTTGAGTAGAGGCCCAAGGTCCCTCCGCCACCTTAATACTTAACCTTTAAATATAGACACATAGATCTATTTCCCCATCCTCATATATATATTTGCATTAACATGTCTTTGTCTAGACCTCTATACATGCCCTTTGACTCCTAGCTCTTTCCTCCATCTGGAAAAATGAGTTTATGAGCCCCTAATAAAGTGATTTAAAAACAAACAAACAAACAAAACCCACACTCAGCACAAGGAAAGATATAATATGTTACCAAAAGGGCTCTTGCAGAGAAAAAGACAGGGGCTGCATAAAAGTAAACGTGGTCTGCTTTCCTTGGATCAGTAAGAACTGCACCAGAAGATTCCCCAAGGTAAGCTCCTGAAAAATAGTAATGAGTCAAGTTTATAGTTATAGACAAGTATACCAATAAGTAAATGTGTAGCATGTGAATATGAAACATTTCACAGGGATTAGCATGAATCTGGATTAGGACAGGGCTGCAATTCTTAATAAATTATGGCTCATTGTACTTCTTGATTCCACATGTCTACTTATTTAGTCTGGTGATGTATCTATGGTGGCTTTTGCTTCCGTGAACAAAGTCCTTTTGTTCCATGTGACCTGTAACCTGAAGTTTGGGGATGTGTTTTTGGACATGTTTGCCTGGGCAGATTTAGTCAAAAATGATAGTCATTTGGTATAATGGAATATTTTTTCTGGGACAAAATCACTTAACAGATACAGGTTATCAGGAAGGAAAATGCGGAAGAATTATGGACAATAATTGAGGCACTACAACATCTGTGGCAATACCTGATATCCAAGGGGAAGTTCCTTGGACAGGCTATGGAATTTACATTGTGACACAACATTAAGCAGGTTGGACAATGATCTCAAACAGATTGTCCAATGCTCATAATTGTTCTTATACTGTAGTCAGAGTCACCTTAGCTACTATGTTATATTCACAACAAATATAATCTTGCCACAGAAGATTAGTTATCAAAAATAACTTTTTCCCAGAAATTATAAATTTATTGTCATTTATTGTTTGTTTTCTTTCTGTCTGTCTTTTTAAAAAGGGATTTAGAAGTAATTGGTTGACATCAATGGTCAAGAAATATACATATGATTTCCTTTTCTGTTCCTCCTTCCAACGACCAAATTAGAGCTACAGTGATAAATTAAAGAGTTTACTGAAGGGGTAGGGAAAGCAATGCAGGAATGGACAATAACAATTATAATGATTCACAAAGAACATTTTCAGAGTTTAAATGCAGAAGTGTCCCGTTCCCGCGGGACATTCACCGTGGGTCCTGGAGGAGAGAGTGGGAATTGGGGGGGGGATTTACAAGAGGCACAGAGAATGAGGACAAGACAATATCCTGATCAAGTCCTGTTTTAATGAACAAAGAGTCACAGCTTATAAGGGCCAGCCAAGGGGGGGGAACCTCAGCCGCACATGCAGATTAGGCTACCTTGGCAACAGGCCAATCAGGGAGTTCAGGGGAGTGTGCCCTGCCCATGGGTCAGTAAGGGCTTACAGTCTTCAATTAGGTACGCAGAGGAGTGGCATGTACATGCAAATCAAGCATAGGGGAAGACGATCTTTTGCCCAATCAAGGGGATGCAGGACACGGGTGCTTATCTAAAGAGCATTACCCCTTGTTTGCTCAAGCTTTACAGCTGCAGTACTCTGTCATGTAGGCTGGGGTAGAAGAATGCCCAGAGCTCAGGCTAATAAATTCCAAGTAATGGCTCGGCCTCACGTCTCCAGGCAAGTCCTAATGAATTCCAAGTAATGGCCGGGCCTCATGGCTCCGGACACAGAAGGATCCTGGAAATTAAAAGAAAATTCCAGTCCCTTGATCTTTAATACATTTGGCTAAAGTGGCCAAGGCAATATCAAGGCTACTATAAAAGACTGAGTCATGTAACGTTTTTAAAATGTGTTTTGCTTTGACTTTAGCTATTGGGAGAGAGAGTGAATGCTATTTCTGACAGCTTGATGTGAGAGTAGCTGGGAGGAAGGAGAGTGCTTAGAGTCTTCATGAAGTATGCTGACTTTTAAAAGTCAGTTCAAAATAAAGAGTAAAATTTGAACTTCCGGTCTCCAGAAATAAATAAATAAATAAATATATATATATATTCATCATTTTATTGGAGGCTCATACAACTCTTCTCACAATTCATACATCCACCCATTGAGTTGAGCACATTTGTACATTTGTTACCATGATCATTCTAAAAACATTTGCTTTCTACTGGAGACCTTGGTATCAGCTACTCATTTTTCCCCTCCCTCCCTATTCTCACCTACCTCATGAACCCTAGATAATTCATAAAGTGTTATTATTTTATCATATCTTACACTTTTTGACCTCTCCCTTTACCCACTTTTCGTTTGTCCATCCCCAGGGAGGAGTTTATAGGAGGTTATATGTAGATCCTTGTAATCGGTTCCCCCTTTTCACCCCACCCTCCCTCCACCCTCCCGGTATTGCCACTT
Source organism: Tenrec ecaudatus (assembly GCF_050624435.1). Taxonomy (NCBI): domain Eukaryota; kingdom Metazoa; phylum Chordata; class Mammalia; order Afrosoricida; family Tenrecidae; genus Tenrec; species Tenrec ecaudatus. The sequence goes on along the minus strand of NC_134544.1, from coordinate 71,380,855 downwards.
TCAGCAATGGTACTGAAGCTATCATCTGTCCTATATTCCATGTGTTTCTGGTTCCTTTCTGTACCAGTGTACATCCTCTGGTCTAGTCAGATTTGCAAAGCAGAATTGGGATCATGATAGTGGGGGAGGGGGAGGGAAAGGAAGCAATTAGGAACTAGTGGAAAGTTGTATGTTTCCTCATTGCTACACTGTACGCTAACTGGCTCATCTCCTCCCCAGGACCCTTCTGTAAGGGAATGTCCAGTGCCTACAGATGGGTCTTGGGTCCCAAATCTGCATTCCCCCTCATTGACAATGAATTGATTTTTTGTTCTTTTATGCCTGTTACCTGATACCTTTGACACCTCCTGATCCCACCAGCTGTTGTGTGTCTTCCATGTGGGCTTTGTTGCTTCTGACCAAATGGCTGCTTGTTTACCTCCAAGCTTTTAAGACCCCAAATGCTATATCTTTTGTTAGCCAGGCACCATCAGCTTTCTTCACCAATTTTGCTTATGCACCCATTGGTCTTCAGTGATCATATCAGGAAGGGTGAGCACAAAATACTATGATTTTTTGTTTTTTGGTGTCTGATACCTGACCCCTTCTACACCCCATGATCACACAGGCTGGTGTGTTTCTTCCTTTTGGGCTTTGTTGCTTCTGAGCTAGATGACTGCTAGTTTACCTTCAAGCCTTTAAGACCCCAAACACTATATCTTTTGTTAGCCAAACACCATCAGCTTTCTTCACCACATTTTCTTACACACACATTTGCCTTCAGCGATCACATCAGGAAGGTGAGCATACAATAAAAAGGGTTTTTCTTTTTGGCTCTTTGATTCCTGATAACTTATCCCTTCGGCATCTCGTGATCACACAAGCTAGTGTTTTACTTCCATGTGGGTTTTGTTTCTTCTGAGCTAGATGGCCACTTATTTAGCTGCAAGTCTTTAAGACCCTAAAAGCTTTATCTTTTGATAGCCATCAGCTTTTTTCTGCACATTTGCTTATGCATTTGCGTTGTCTTCAGCAACAGTTTCAGGAAGGTGAGCACCATAAAATGCCAGTTTAACATAACAAAGTATCCTTCCATTGAGGGAGTATTTGAGTGGAGGCCTAATGTTGATCTGCTACCTTAGTACTAAACCTATAAATATATACACAAAGATCTATTTCCCCATCGTCATACAAAATATATTTACATATGTACATACCTTTATTTAGACCCCTATATATGTCCTTTGCCTCCTATTTATTTCCTCTATTTTCTTTTAGCTGCCTCTTGTCCCACTATAATACTCAGCCTTCATTTGGATTTCAGTAATAGCTCTCGGAATTACATTACCCTTGACCCATCCTACCAAGCCTCCTACACTCTCCTAACCACCGATTTGGATCACTTGTTGTTCCCTTGAATAAAATATATTTTTATTCTTAAACATTCTCTACTTGTGATATAAATTTGCACTAACTTTCAGAAACAGGTAGCATCTATGCAAAAGTTTACTTTCTGAGAAATAGTCACACTTTTCAAATTAATGTCAAGTTAAAAACAAAATAAATTGGTTTTACCTTCATCACAATATTAACAATTTAGAAAATCATTACTTTTCAGACAGCAGAAGATGGAAAGTTTTTAATAGACACCACGCTGTGCAGTGAATAACATACAATGACTCTGGTGACAACAGGAACCCAGTGGGACTCCATGATCACCCCCACACACAGCCCCTGGACTCACACATTTTCCACTATTGCCTGGCGATAGACCTGCCACTTTCATATCTCACTGATTTTGTGGACTATATTTGTATTTTCCTTTTTGGAAAGTTGTATGTTTCATCATTGCTACCCTGCAACCTGACTGACTCATCTCCTACCCGCTACCATTCAGTAAGGGGAATGTCCAGTTCCCTACAGATGGGCTTTGGGTCTCCAACTCTGCACTCATCCTCATTTAAAATGATATAATTTTTTGGTTCATTGATGCCTTGCTCCCCCCATTGCGCTGCCCCATACCTTTAGTGTTTGGCCCATGTGTCGTGGGGTCAGTCTGGACCAATCTCAACACTGAGTCTCCAGTGTTGTTCCCCGTAGGTTCATGGATCCATGAGGGATGCTGTGTCTCATAGTGGGGCCAGCCATATGGCTCACTCTGTGCATTGGCTGTTTGGAAACTATACCAAGTATATCCCTATGAGTGTAACTGACTGGTATAAGGTCTGGGATCCATGAGCAGTTTGCTCATGCCACAGTGCCACCGCTCCACCAGGAGAGTTTTATAAAGCTCTCTCCAAATCAGTTTGAATGCAGGCAGATGAATCAAGTTAGAAAGCAAACAATTGAATACAAGTGGTGATTATGGCTACTTACCAGGAAGAAGTTCTAATAAGACTGGGAATGGCATTGTGAGAAAAAGGCCAGGAAATTTGAGCTGAGGTTTTTCTTTCCTATAAGACACTGCACCTGCTCATTCTTCAAGGGCAGCAAGGGCCGAACTCTGAGAATTTCATTATAAAACCGCACCTCATCTGCGCTACAGCACTGCTGTTATTCAGCTGTCACAGACTGGGCTACTCGAGGGGAGTCAAATCCAATAAAAGGCATCAGTGCCCCCATGTGGGGAGATGCCTCCCTGTCATGTCAGTAACCTGTGACATGATCTCATGATCTCACTCTCTAGGAGACAGCAGACAGCTTTTCTCTCCGCTCAGCAGCTGAGATGCCTCTGAGACTCCTGCTCTGCAGCTGCATCAGGCTGAGGGTTTCTGCCCCTCTCAGGAAGGGGTTTCTCTCACTGTGCATCTTGCACAGTAATACATGGCCGTGTCTGAATTCTTCAGGCTGCTCCACTGCAGGGACATGGTACTGATGGAGTTGTCTGTGGAGATGGCGACTTTTTCTAGGAAGGATGGGTTGTACCTGGTTTCAGAGTCTCTAGGATCAATCCTTCCTATCCTTTCCAAGCCCTTTCCAGGTGTCTGCCTAATCCAGTGCAAATAGTAGCTGGTAAAGCTGTACCTAGATGTCTTACAGGAGATCCTCAAAGGTACTCCAGGTCTCTTCACCTCTGCCCCAGACTGCACCAACTGGACCTGGGCACAGTCCCCTGTGCAGATAGGATTCAGAGATCAGAGATTCCCTACACATACACACACACACACACACACACACACACACACACACACACACACACACACCCTCCATCTCAGACCCTGTGGCAATCCTGACCTGGGAGAAGAGCAATGAGGAGAGCTAGGGGGGCAGACCCCATCTTGCAAGGAGGTTCCCTGCTGGGTGAGAGGCTGCTTCCGTGTGGAGGTGGCCTGTGTGTATAAAATGGACATCTTCCACTTTGCATATTTCTGTCCTGCCCTCCATGTCAGACTCTTCTAACCTTAAAACCCTGGAACCCAAGGCAGGGAGAGGTGTGGGTCTTGGGACTGCCAGGAAGGACAGAACCTAATCCTAATAACATCACACACAACACAAACACACACACACACACACACACACACACACACACACACAGGCATTGGCATCTTAACCCCAGACAGTATTGAACTGTAGATCTCCACTCAGTGCATCTCTCAGTCCACACTCGGGGCAGAATGGTTTGAAACGGGGTGTGAGACTGAAGCCCGAGGAGGCTGAGGCCCTCACAGACAGTCCCTCCTTATGGTCCGTGGGGAATTATGTTCAGGATAGAATGTATCTCTGTCTCCTTAGTGAATAGTTTGAAGAATCTGATCGCCCAAATGATCCCTTCTCAGTAGACCTCTCAGGTGTGTCCTATCGCCCAGATCTGCCCTGTGCTTCCTGCTGCCTGAGGAGAGTAGACAAATCTCAGGGAATGTCAGCTTTACTTGGAGTGTCAGACAAATCTGTGCAGATTAAAGCCAAAGATGAGTGTGTCACTCTGAATACTCATGGTCAACCTGGCCCTTGTCACCGTCTCTCTGACAGTGGAGCTCTGTTCAGAAGAGAAGTTAAAAGTCAAACATGGGGAACATTTCACCTTCACCAGTTTAGTAATCTGTCTAAACATTTCTCTGATATACTCTGCTCTAAACTAAAGAAAACCATCAATGGGTTAACTTTTCTCTCTCTGAGGAGGAGGCCTTGGGGTTCAGGGAACACCAAGAACCGCTGACATAACTGCCCAAAAAGACAATGTTCTACATCTGAGTTTTGAGGGTCGTGACTGGGGACTTTAAAACACATGATGTGCAGCTAAATGTCTCTCTCTTTCCAGAGTGATGATAATTGAAGACACTTCGAAACCATTTGTCCCATGCTGTAATAAATCATGAATAGAGTCTCCTGAACTCTAAGACACGAAGAAATAAATGGTGCCTTTCTATCAGTACCTACGACTATGGCTGTCAGCGTCCCTTCAGGTCTGGGACTGAACTCACCCCCTCAAATAATCCAGTCAAATAATTGACAAGCCTACCAGAGAGCAATAGTCCTGGGGAGATACAATTACCTTAGAATAATCCAACTTCTGTGATTAAAAGGGCATCATTTATCCAGGGGAAAATTCAGAATGTTTGGAAAGAAAAGGTAATTGTAATAGGAGCTTGTGTGTATTTACAGTCAATGAAATGAAACAAGAGTGTATGAATAGTTGAATGAACATTAATCTTCTTGCTATACCTTCACACAATTCACAAGAACATGTAAGGATAAAAATAGAAAATAATATTAAAATGTTTTCCTTAGTTCTCTCCTCTGGTGGGGAGAGAGCACCTCAGGTTGTTGTTTATGAACTTGGGGTCTCCCAAGAACAGAACAAGAACCCAGAGAAGATGCCCTAATTCCATGTTCATTCTCCTCCCTCTGCTCTCTGGAGCTGATGGTTATGCTAAAAAACATCTAAATATCAGTTCTCAGAGACAGGAAGAGGACTAAAAAGCATGACAAAGGGGAAAATAGGGTAGGGAAGGCCCAAAGGCGGCTAGGAAACCTGTGGCTTGCTCCCCATGCACTGAGTCTTGAATCTGGGTCATGTGCCTGTTTGTCCTGAGACCCTGTGCAATACATCCCAACCTTCCCTTCATGGTGCTTACAATCTGGTCTCACATAGCTCCCCTGACCTACTTTTGTCTGCATTACCACACGCATCAAATAAGTGCTATATTCCTGTTGTGGGGACCCAGGTACTTGAGATAATCTCTTGAAGAGTGAGTCATTGTTTTTTTTTTTAAACATTTAATTAGGGGCTCATACAACTCTTATCACAATCCATACATATACATACATCAATTGTATAAAGCTAATCTGTACATTCTTTTCCCTAATCATTTTCTTTTTTTTCTCCTCTTTTCTTTTTTTTTACATTTTATTAGGGGCTCATACAACTCTTATTACAATGCATACATATACATACATCAATTGTATAAAGCACATCTGTACATTCCCTGCCCCAAATCATTCTCAAAGCATTTGCTCTCCACTTAAGCCCTTTGCATCAGGTCCTCTTTTTTTCCCCCCTCCCTCCCCGCTCCTCCATCCCTCAGGTGCCCTTGGTAATTTATACATTGTTATTTTGTCATATCTTGCCCTATTCAGAGTCTCCCTTCCCCCCCTTCTCTGCCGTCCATCTCCCAGGGAGGAGGTCACATGTGGATCCTTGTAATCAGTTCCCCGTTTCCAACCCACTCACCCTCCACTCTCCCAGCATCGCCCCTCACACCCTTGGTCCTGAAGGTATCATCCACCCTGGATTCCCTGTGCCTCCAGCCCCCATTTGTACCAGTGTACAACCTCTGTCCTATCCAGCCCTGCAAGGTAGAATTTGGATCATGGTAGCTGTGGGGAGGAAGCATCCAGGATCTGGGGAAAAGCTGTGTTCTTCATTGGTACTACATCGCACCCTGACTGACCCATCTCCTCTCCTAAACCCCTCTATGAGGGGATCTCCAGTGGCCGACACTTGGGCTTTGAGTCTCCACTCTGCACTTCCCCTTCATTCAATATAATATAATATAATATAATATAATATAATATAATATGATATGATGTGATGTGATGTGATGTGATGTGATGTGATGTAATGTAATGTAATATAATATAATATAATATATATATATACACACATATACACACACATATACATATCTTTTTTTTTGCATGATGCCTTATACCTGGTCCATCTGGCACCTCGTGATCGCACTGGCTGGTGTGCTTCTTCCATGTGGGCTTTTTTGCTTCTGAGCTAGATGGCCGCTTGTTCATCTTCAAGCCTTTAAGACCCCAGACACTATCTCTTTTTTTTTATAACACCCTTCCTCCTTATGAAACACCTCATGTAGTAGCTTGTGCATTTAGTGTTCAATTTATCTCAGGATAGACAAGAGTGTTCTCTGAACACTATCTGCCTGGACTCAGCCCAAACCCCTAAACCTGAATGCACAATGACACTGGTGTCTGTTGAACGAGTATCTCTTTCTCTGTGTTATCGATCTATACATTTTCCTATCTCTGCTGTCTTTCTATCTATCTATCTATCTATCTATCTATCTATCTATCTATCTATCTATCTATCATAAATCTATTAATTGGTCTATCAATCTGCTGAACTATCGATTTAGCTGTCAATTTTCTCTATGTAACCTGTCCATATCTCATATCTCTCATCTATCTGTATTTTTATGATCTATGTTTATGTTTCCATCCATTTCTTGCTTAACTTTATTTCTGAAATAAATCCAAGCTTAACGGGAGCAATATGTTTTGTTTTTGTATTAGTATGCTATATATTGGACACTGATTCTAGTTGGCTAGACCCATTTATTTGTTTGTTTACTTATTAAATTCTTGATGTCCTCATGACTTTTTACTTAATTAAGACCATAATTGATCATATTAAATTGAATTACTTCACTATTCGGTGGAGTTCTGCTATTACTTATTTATTGCATTTAAAATATTAGCCAGAATTTGTATGATGTATTTTGAAGGAATAATGTTATATTCTCAGCACCTGTCTGTTAGTTCATCATACTGTGGTGGCTTGTGTGTTGCTGTGATGCTGGAAAATATCAAATGCCAGCAGGGTCACCCAAAGTGAGAAGATTTCATCAAAGCTTCCAGACTAAGAACAGACAATGCAGAAAGACCCCACTACCTCCTTCAGTGGAAGAAGTTTGAACATCGTATGCATATCTTTGAAGCATTGTTAAATACTGACAGTCTAAAGAAAGGAATTAGGAAATTGTTGAAGCTACTGTCAGAGGATGGGTCCTTCAGGTTCAAGGACACTCAAAATGTGACTGGAGTCAAGCTGGTTTCTTGGAGGGGAGTTGGCCATGAGGACGTAATTTGGGTAAAGCCTCTGGGAGTCGACCCATCAGGATCTTCATTTGCTGATGGGGCATGACTCAGGTAAAGATAAACAGCTCCAAAAGTCTTCTAATGATCAAAACTGATCATTTGCATACTATAAATTTAGGAAAATTGGAAGGGGCCAAAGATGAAATGGGATGCTTGAAGTTTGCTTGTTATCCTAGGCATTCTGAGCTTAAATGAACTTAAATGGTATTGCAAGCTGATCAGGAAATCATAAGATTTACTATGCCAGGAACAACACAATGAAGAGAAGGGGATGGCATTCATTGTCCGAAAGGATCTTGCTAAACCCATCATGAAATACAGTACTGTCTGTGATAAGATCATATCTGCCTTCAAGGAAATCCAACCAATACAACTATTATCAAACAGTACTTGAAAAATGCATTTGCTGTAAACTTTAACATACAAATAAGTGAGGTATAAGACTAATAAATAAAAATTATATTTTTTGTGCTCCTTCCTCCCCACTTTCTGCTGTTGAGATTTCAATTCCATTATTATACATCCTACATGCAATAGGTCTGATTTTACATATTTATTATACATTAATCTTGCATTCCTTTGTCATAAAAATAGATAAATTCGTTGGGGGAAACAGTGTGATGGAGAAGCATCCCCGGACAACAACAAGAAACCAGCCCTGAAATGATGCATCTGCACCTGCCCCTGGGGTGTGTCCTGTGATCTGTGGATTCTGAGTGGCCCCTGCGGCGCAGGTCTCTCCCAGCAGGGAGTTCGTGTCTGGGTTCACACTGACTCCCTCTCCCTCTTTTCTCACAGAGTACTAGATGGCCTTGCCTTCCATTTTCTAACCTTCTATTTGCCAATAAACTGTGTTTTTGTCATTGTCTCTGGAGGTGGTAATTTGAACCTTCATGGAGTCTGTATAGTTGTCAGTACAGAGATGGAAGTATTTGCACAGAGAGCTAAAGGAAGGCTACATACCAAGGTATTTCTCCCCCCCCCCCCACAAGGTATTTCTTATTCTCCCCCCTTGAGGGGCTGTTAATTTCACGGTATTGTAGTGATAATTTCACAGGAAATGAATTTCTTTATTTCTCATCTCAAAGTTCATAACCAGTAAATAAAGAGAAGATTCAACTAAATATCCTGCGTCACTGCCTCAGCGAGTACAGCTGCCCTCCCCTCAGGTGTCCTGACACTCTCAGGATGTGGATTTCTACAGCATGTGTCTCACACAGGAAGAGGTGGCAGTGTCCTCGGAGTTCAGGCTGCCGATCTGTGGATAAGCTGTGCTGACTGACACAACCCGAGAGACGTCTTCCTGCCTTGTGTGAAGCCCTGGGCATATGTTGACTTCCAGCCCTTCCACTAAAGGCCTTTTCCTGGTGCTCATCACACCCGATTCATACCGTAGTTGGAAAAGGTGGATCCAGAAGTCTTGCAGGACACCTACTCTCCTGGCTTCTGCACCTTGGCCTCAGCCGGCACTAACTGCATCTGGGCATGCACACCTGTGAGGAAGTAAACCAGAAGGTGAGGGCTCTGGAGCTGCCACAGTCTTCTCTCCAGCCCCATGTCTTATCTTACCCAGGGCAGCTGCCAATAGGAAAATAACGCTCCACAGTCACTCCTTGATGAGTGCACTTTGGTGTCAGAGGTTTAGGTGTAACCTATGCAGAAATGTCCTTGTTTAATAATGTATCAAAGGAGATGACTTCAGGTATCAACTCTATAGGGCTCTTGTGCATACATATAATTCACATTCATGAATGCATTTCTGGTCTACATCAGGTATAAATAAGAGAAAACTGGAGAACTTGACAGAGCCACACATCAGGATAGCTCCGCTGCTCATCTCAAATGTGGTCTGGAATCCTGATGGCTAGTGGTGGGTGTATCTCATGATGTGGGTTGACAGCTGGTCACGACTGCTACAGATGTATCCACTTATACTCCACCCCTATAAGTTCACTGACTTCATAGATGGGGTCTGACAAAATCAGCTTCTCATGGACTAATACTGACCAATCAAGAGGGCCATTCCTCTGTGTCTGTGATGAGGTATAGTGATCTTTCACTGACTCACTGGGGTGGGTGTGGGGGGAGTCTTACTCATTTTACTATGTAATCCTCACTATTACTACTTATGGAATGAGTGTATTTTCACAAATAGCTATATCTTCCATGAACTTCATTATTTTTTACTCATTTAAAATAATGTATACCAAAATGTTATTTTAATAGGCATGAAGCTTTCTTATTTCCTCTCTTCACATAAAAACCAGCTCACAAAAACGTATTATAAGAAAATTGAAAAACAACCAATGAAATAATACAAAAGTATGTAAAGTACTCAGAAAACTTTCAAAACCAAGCAATACAATCTTTAAAATATAAGGAAATATTTCTTTATCCCCATAAGTCTGACAGAATCCCCCAAATAAATTTAATAATTGTGCAAGATGTACTGAAGATATATTAATAAAATTAACATAAGTTGTAAATTTTAATTTAAAAATTATATCAGTGTTGTGAAAAAAGATTAGTGAGAGCCCATAAGATTAGGACATATTTCTACAAACTCAGATTTTTTCTAGTGTACAGCACCTATTTTCTGAAGAAAAAAAAATCCTTCCTTGCCTGAATGGTCCTAAAACAATTCAAGTGCTCAGGGCTTGAGGAAACCCATTACTCATTGGATGCTCTTCGTTTACAGGTCAGGGAACTGATTTATCAGGTTTCAGCTCAAAGAACCTAGGGAGAAAACATAGGGCTGATCAAATGTAGATCAGTTTCCCGATGCTGGGTGATGAAACATCCTATATTATCTGTCCACTCATCCCTCTATAATGTCTTGTCATGTGGAGATGACCACAACTCTCTGCCCATAAACAAGCTCTAGGGCCTCTTGGACACCTGACACTCCATTTCCACTCTGGACCCCTGCTCTGTCTCTCTTGGACTGTCTCTTCCTCTCTGAGTCAGGCACCTGCTCCTTATTCTGCAACATGAGCCGTGGGTGCACTGATGCTGGAAGTCCTTGCATGCACCATCAGAGAACTGAAGTGAATTGACATATCAAATGTCATCCGAAATCTAGAGGAGGTCTACTCAGATGGGAAGAGCTGTGTTCTGCCTACCTGAATCAGAAGCTACCAAACCCATGTATTTGTAAAAACAAAACAAAATAAAACAAAAATGTAAATTCAAATTTTATAAATTTCTAGAGACTGAGTATTGTTTACTGTGACAGTGAGAAACTCCTGGGCCAGTCATCAGTGGAGCTCGCATTTTGTGAGCTTTGCCTATAAAACCCCTCCAGATTTTCAAGTGAACATTCAAAATAAGCCCTGTGTTTCAGACACTGGAGGAGGAGACTTTTATCATCTCAACAGACTTAGCACCAGAGGAAGGTCAATTACACTGACTTTTCATAGCTGGAGGTGAAATATTTCCCCTATCAACCACACACTCCATATCCTACCTATGAGACCTAAGTGGGAGGGTATAGTGAACAGGTATTAAATACTCAAAGATAAAGAACGGATGTACTGAAATGCAGGGAAGGAACATGGACAGGCCAAACTATAAACTACAACACAGGCATGAAGGTCAGAGCCTTACTGCCCAGGTGCTATAAAAGATTCATTCTCAATCAGAAGAACACACAGAAACTCCCTGTTCTCCCACTTCATCACCATGTAGATTCCCAGCATCACAATCCTGCATTACAATTTAGAATGGGAAGAATCTGCTTCTCTGAGGAGAAAAACAAACAGAACAAATAACATATAGCAAACATGGCTATGGTCTAACACTTGCCAGATTAGCATGAATCCCCACAAACTTAGTTCTGAGAAAAGGGTGAAAAATGTTTCTACCTCGAGGAAACACTAAATACTAAGATAAATTTTCATTCATCGGAATTCATCTCATTTGTAGATTGATTTTCTGTGTTGACATACCTCAAATTTAACTCATAATTTGTATTAAATGTTTTTACATTTTATTTTACGTTGAAAACTGAACTGAGTATTTTTTCAATCTCTCAACCAATTAATATTCTTCATCAAATCACCGTAGTTTGTCACTAGAAGTGCGCAGACACTTGGTTCTGGAAATGGAGTGCTGTGTGAAACAGAGTCCTTCTTCCTAGAAGAGGGGACCGTGGGACAAAATCATCTGCAGAGCACATTGAAATCTGCAAACAAAGAGTGAGAAGACGACAATGGATGGATGTATGGATTGCGATAAGGGTTGTACAAGCCCTCAATAAATTGATTTTTTTAAAAAGAAGAAAATAAATGTCTAGGGAATAATGATGGTGACATGTGTTCAAATGTTCTTGATACAATTGATGAGTGGATACAAGAAATGTAAGAGCCCTCAATAAAATGTTTTGGGTTTTTTTTAAAAGTGAGGAGACTTAAGGGATGATCACATTCTAATAGAGAGTAAGTCAGGTGTAGCAGTGAATAAAGAAAACAAATAGCAATGAATTAATTTCAAAATATATTGAAAGTAATATGTGAAGCCAGAGGCTTCAGGAAAATCTTTCAAGTTTAAAAGACAAAATGAAAATTACTTATGATACCTAAGTACTATCATAAAGAGCAAACTTGTCATTATCCAAAACAGTGGACTAGGACTAGAATTCAGATTAGGAGCACCAGGAAAAAACATGCGTTTAATATCTTTTAGGGAGAATCCAGACTGCATCATATTTGAGAATGACATGTTTTGTATATGTATCGTCCATTTTGACTAAAGGTCACTCTTTACTAGAGACTGGAACTTCCCCATAGGGATCTCTAACCTGTAATCTTTTTGGACACCGATTGTCGGTTTAATCGTGCAAGGGACCAGCTGGTGGGTGGTAGCTGTTCACCTTTCAAACAGCATCCATGATCTTGAACTTTGTGTCGCCAGGCATTGCGACATCATCACTTACAAATACAGAGAGAAATACAGTTGACAAAAACTTTTAATTGACTGTAAGCAAGGGTTGTTCCATCACAATCCTATCCCCCACCTACTCTGGGCTGAGAACAATAACCTCTGCTAACAGTTTCTGAGCTACGAGCCGGAAATGAAGGGAGAACATGCTTTCTGTGACGTTCATAGAGATGACCTCATTATTTTCATTCCTCTTTTTTTATTTAGTATTGTTACATCTGTCTTACATTTATATTCATGCTTATGCAAAATGAACCACATAGTAGATTTCAACAGATGAAAATGTTTTTGTCTATCAAACAATTATGAAAATGTTTATTAAGAAAACATGATTCACAATCTATTGAAAAAACAGTTGTTGGTCCTAGTTAGAATACAAGAAAGAAATTACTTTTGCCTTGTTTACACTCAAAATCCAACATTTATTATAGAATGTCTAATAAATAGAAAATGTAGACAAGAGTCTTGAGTGACTTCCGGATATGTAATAAAATTCCCAGAAAATGATAGAGGCAATGGTCTTAAACAGAATTGGAAGTTGTCTCACATGTGAATGTCAGTAGGTTGAGAAATACACAACTCCATATAATCAATAGAAGAGATATATCCAAAACATTTATACGTATGGTAAGAGGGAAAATAAAATAAAATCAGTAGATTTTCTAGGTAAGAATCTAACAAGAATGTGTCAGGCCTAAGAATGGCCTGCCATTTTCTCAAACTACAGTGGACACAAAGGACCACGGAACGCATCGCCTACATTATGCAGAGATAGCAAGCCCAAAGAGGAGCCCCGAACCTTCCTGGAAATGCACAACGGTTAATATAATTTCTGCCCAACATACCCCCCTTCTCCTTCCCTCAGGATCATAAAGTAGTCTTCCAAATGTTGTGAGAGAAAAAAAAAACCTTGTTATTTTTTAATTACATTTTTCAGTGAACTATTTGAAACTCAACTATCCTTTTTTCATAAATTAGAAGTTCTCTCTTCCCTGGAATCCTGGGAATGGTATGATTTACCTTTAAAATAAAGAGCCAAAAGGTCATTTCCTGATAATATTCAGAAAAATGAATAAGATTTTCTTTTCTATCATTTTCCAGCCAGTAATTAATGCACATTTCCCACCTGTCATAATTGAAATCTGAGCTATATAGAAATAATAGTGTATACTATTATTAGCTCAAAAAAAGTAGATTGGCTTAATTCTGGATAATTACACGTTACTACTGAAAATGTTCTCTGAAGGAGATCTATTTAATAATAATAATGAAAAGCCACCATTCCTGGCAGGTATAGGGCAGCTATGGGTGGGTCTCACTCAATGACAGCTAATATCATTCCAACATTTCTGAACAATGCCAAGTACAAGAATTTAAAAATAATTACTTAACAATCCTGTTTAATATGTAGTCTACTTATATCAGACTATAAATTATTGTTCACTTTGGATGAGGCAAGGTAAATGATTTCTAACAAAAGCTGCCTCTGCAATTATTATATTAGAAATAGTTAATATGAAAAATATAGATAAGTTCTAGTAAATGGCAAAATATTTCCAAGACAATGTTTTATAACAAAAACAAGAGAGGGGTGGACACATTTAATATAAATACCTAATACATATTTTGACGTAATTCTAATAATACTGGCTTCAGAGAATAACATACCTCATTGAATGAAACCGTTTGGAAAATCAGGGATCGATTCTTCAGTTATTTAAACTGTTCTACTTGAAGACCAAAAGCGTGTGGTTGAATATACAAAATAGTTATCAACACAGGTCATTTTAAAGAGCAAAACACGCATCAAATGAGATTTCGCAAGTTACATTCTCCCTACAGGATCGTGTGCAATATGCACCTTTTTCCAACTTTGGGTTAAAATATCTACAAAACTGTGGTCTTCGAGCTCTTGTTCCATCTGCCAGTTCTTTCTGATCCTCAGGAGACAGTAGATGATACCGTATTCCATTCATCACCATCCTAAGGAACTCAGGGTTGTCCTGAATGAGGGGTTCAGTTGGGACGGTTTTACATCAGACATTCTTCGAGATGAGAGGAAATCTGATGTTAGCGAGGACATCCACCCTAAATGGCTGACGATTCGGCGCCTCATGTCTCAGGCCCCTGACAGCAGCATCATAAACCTGCTCCACTGCGCTCACGGTCAGGGGTCTTGGTTGAGGAGAGGTGTTACTCACTGAGCATCAAGTTGGAGAAACTCCTCACTTTTGGAAACAAGTGAAACGCTGGTGAATAAAGGCGTCTGCAGTGGCTTTCAACTCAGGACAGTCTAGACACGCTGCTAGAACGCTTAGAACGAGACAGTCTGAAGCATCCACTTTCTCTTTTGAAAATCAACACACATGTTCCTCACAGGCTGAATCGGGTACTGGTTTGCGGCATCCAAAAGAGACTGCACGTTGTTGCTATTCACAGAGATCCTAGCAGTGTAAGCACATTCCACCAGGTGTTCAATAATGTCAGGTCGGCATCTTTCAGTTCTATGTCAAAGGACTTTGATTCCAGCGTGTCAGTTGTGAACACGACGTTAAAAACTGGGCTGGTTGCAGCCAGGACCACACGATGAACAGGGATCTTTCTTTCCTGGACCACAAGAATCACATCACACAAAGTTCTCTGTCTTCGCATGTCATTCATGACTGCCATGGAGCCCACCAACAATTTCGCTTCTTCCCAAGCTTCAGGTTTCTTCTTGGTCTTTCTCTTGCTGCTCCGAGCCACCCTGGAGGCTGACATCCTCCCTAAGCTCGGCTCCCCGGGCCTGGTGCAGGCTGTGGGCTGCGGTCCCTTCTGTTGGGGAACTCTGAGGTCAGGCTGACTGCAGCAGTGTAGGAGGCGGCTCAGCAGCTGCTGAAACACCATGCTGGGCTGAGGCTACAGCAGTAGCTCCAGGGCGAGCTGGGTTGCATGCTGGGCAGAGCTGTAGCAAGGTGGTAGACAAGCCTGTGAATCCGAAAACAAGGCATTTTTGTTTGTAGGGAAGAAAAAAGGTTTCCAAAGAGAAAAAAAAATAAATCCTCTATCCACAAAACAATGATGATCTTATGCATAAATGATTCTAAATATGTCATAAACACTATAGCTGATAAACAGAGAAATGTTGTTAGCTACATTTCAGCATACAATGTTAACTTGGTAAATCAATCCTTACACATTCACTGCTAATCACCATCTCGCAAACCATTAACCCTTATATGTTAATGTGCTGAGTATCCTGACAACACACTGATAACTAGCTGAAAAGCCACTCATCCTCCAGAACTTCTACTAACACCCTGAGCATCGCCTGATGCCCACAACAACGTCAACATGTGCTTAACAAATCCAATGACTATGCACACCAAATGTAACCTAATGCAGTTATTCCAATTCTTTGAATCAGTGTCACAGCCTGGACTGTAGTCTATCAACGTAACCCTAACCTTATGACCCTAAATCTTATATTCAGAAACTACTTCTGAGAACTCTAATCCTTAAGCAGTAACTCTACATCATTATACCTTAACATGTACGCTCCTAATCAACTCAAAACATAATCTGTTAGGCAGAAACTTTCTAAACATAATGACCTTTAATCTGTCCGCCAACATCTGAATCTCAAATCATCACAACTGACTCCTAATTCTATTGCTTGATTCTTGTTCTTGAGCCAGGAACACTGATTAATCTCAGGACTTGGCTTCTGATCTTAAGTACCGACTCTGCCTCTAGCACACTAAAACCCTAAGCTAAGCACCGAACTTAACACACCAAAAAACGCATGCTGCTAATTACATGTGTGGATTTGTCTCCTCTCGCAGATTTTACCTAAATATAAGGGACTGCGAGAGGTAGACATGTAAAATTAGGAAACACCAACACATCCTCTGTTTTCAGTTAACGTTTACAAATGGTTCATGAAATTTGGCAAAATGAAGGGATATATAAATGTTTAAATATGACATAAGGCATCATGACCGAGTTCCATCACAGGACTCTTGTGGTCCTCAGCTCTACTGTGTCCTACACTCAAGGAGCCTTCTCTGCTATTAGACATATGCAGGGATGTGTTGCCCAATAACCAAGGTGACCAAGAGCTCAATTGTACTTACTCACTAATTTGTAGTCACAAATTCACCTGGTTTCTCCCTCAAAGATGTAGTGAAACAGTGTTTAATGAAACAAATAAATAACTGGTTATTCTACCTTTGATCCCCCCCATTCCATCTTTCCCAGGGACCCTCATGTCACTAGAGATCGAGGTGGTATCAAACTAAAAGTTCCTTCATTGGAACAATGATCCCCATTTTTCATTACATTGGATTTTTCCTCAGACTTAAGGGCTGTGAGGAAGATGTAGTACACCCTTCTAACCCTAAATTATTTGGTTCTGTGACTACTTGAGTTTCTAGTAAAACAAACACTTAGCCTCACCAGACATACTTCAAGTAGGAGCTGTAGCTTCACCCCTTAAGTGTAAAGACGTTATTCCCAGGGACATCCTGTGGGTCCAGTGCCAGGAACGCCCTCTCAGCGCACACTGGGATCTCCACTCATGGAGAAGTAAGTCCTCAAATAATCACTCGTGATAACAATAGGCCAACCTGCTGCTGACTTAATCGGTTAAATCCTGACCAGGCACCCTGGGTGCACGGATATCTAAATATACCCTGGAATGAAAGCGAGACCCGGATGTGGACAAATCAGCAACCAAGAAGCCATTAGTGGAGGTTTCAGAGTCAGCGTGTTAGCACAGGCTGAATATCTTTGAGCTCAACCCAGGGGCTTCCGGAGGCAAAAGGCTATGTTCCTCCCTGAGCTTGTCTTACATACCTACTAGCTGAGGGTACCTGGCCTGGAATAGGTCCCCATGCCCAGGTTCCAGGTACTTTTACCTTGCAGGAAGCACAAAACATCCAAGCAAGGATGATCCACTGTCTTTCCACACACAGCCTGATCTGAAATCCAAATCCGCCCCAATTTCAGCACCTTGAATTATCTGCATCCAGGTACACCTGGATCCTGAGCAGGAGCTGGAAATAAAGGAGGGAACGTGAGAGGCGGATTAAAGGGCAATTACCTGTAATTACTTCAGCATCATTATTAAATTGACGTAATTTATACTCCAGGAGCCTTCCTCATTGGAATATCCATCCTTTGGTGAGTCCAGAAAATCATGGGTTCTCAACCTTCCTAAGGCCACGATCCTTTAATACGGTGCCTCATGTTGTGGTGATGCCCAAACATAAAATCATTTTCATTACTACTTCACAGCTATCATTTTGCTACTGTTATGCATGAGGAGAACCATGTGAAAGGGTCGTTGGACCCATAAAGGGGTCACGACCCACAGGTTGAGAACCACTGGTCCAGATGAAAACAGAATAAACCCGGGGTGGATTGGGTGAAGTTGCTGTGGGAGGTGTTCTTAGGAAACACATGGCAGCTCTGGGAACACCTTGCACACACAGACACACATGCACACAGGTGAACACATGAAAATATTAGCAAACAAGACACCGGGTAGGGCAAGATATGACAAAATAATAATTTAAAAATTATCAAGGGCTCATGAGGGAGGGGGGAGCGGGGAGGGAGGGGAAAAAAGAGGACTTGATGCAAAGGGCTTAAGTGGAGAGCAAATGCTTTGAAAATGACAAGCAAGCACAACGGTTTGTTTGAAGATCTCCAAGCAACTTTGGCTACAGACCTAGGAAGAGACAAGGATCTTTTCCTGGAATTATACATGGAATTGTATGGTATATGAAATGTATTTCAATAAATATTTTAAACTTAAAAATATATATGAAAATTATAATTTATTAAGGTTCATGAGGGAAGAAGAGTGGGAGAGGGAGGGGAAAATGAGGAGCTGATATCAAGGTTTCAAGTAGAAAGAAAACACTTTGAATATGATGATGGCAGCATATGTACAAATGTGCTTGACAATGGGTGAATGCACAGATTGTCATAAGAGCCATAAGAGCCCCTAATAAAAGTATTTAATATAAAATAAAGCATTAGTATTGTAAAGCATAGTACCTATATTTTGAGAGCAAAATCAACTCCTCAAACATGGGAGACTTCCTCTAGTTTTTGGAAGATGCCCTGGAAACATCCCGATGTGTTATGCAAATTCACAAACAGCATTGACTTCTCTGGAGGATGCAGAGAGCTTCAGCATCTATAGAACTTCTAAGGTTAACTCCGTACCTTCAAATGCTTGGAGTGCAGAGGCCTTGTGAAAGTACAACATGCCTGCAGGGAAGGAGCGAGACTCAGGAGCCACTGTCATATCCAGCTCAAGGGAACAATTAAGGGCAGGTTCTGAGGGGGCTGGGTGGGTTTTCCTTTTTGGTATGTGGCATTCCCTTTTCCAAAATGTAATTTAAAACAGAATTTGATAAGGGATGCTTGTGTCAAATTAAATATCGAATTCTACAGGGAATATTTAACTGGTTTAATAAAAGAATGAGGACCACACTAAAAGCGGTGAAGATGGGGCCCGCATTTTTAGGGAGTGTCTCTAACTGTGGTTGACATTTCCATTAATCCAATTCTTTCTCATAACAACCCTATAGGACAGAGTAGGACTGCTCTTGGAGGATTCTGATTCTGTAAACCTTCATGGGAGTAGAGAGCATTCTCTTTCACCTGCAGAGCCATTGGTGATTTAGAATGACTGACCTTGCATTTAGCAGTCCACTGCATAATATACCCCACATGCAGGGCTCTCCAAGATATCTAGAACATTCTTATTCAACATCACTTATGGCTATATAAGTAGAAGGTATGCAAATAGACCCCTCTCCTGCTGATGAAACCATCCCAGTTCCAACTCTGAAGCTCTTGGAGAGGTGCTCCAGCTCTGGAATTCCCAAGTGACCCCATTCAGGACTGAACACATCTAGTCACCATGGAATCTGCATTGAGCTCAATTTTCATTTCTAGAATTTCAAATGGTACTTTGATGGAGAGCAAGTGCGTATGAGGGGGCATGAGTGAGAGCCAGTGAATATATTATGATTTTCATGATCAGGATGTTTGTGTGTTTGCAGGTATCCATTGTGAGGTGTAGCTATGTAATCTGAGGGAGACGAGGCAGCCTGAGGCTTCTCTGAGACTCTACCCTGCAGTCTCTGCATTCCCTATCTGTATGTGTAATATTTACTGGGTCTGCTCAGCTCCAGCGAAGGGACGGAAGTGGGTTTCATACATTAATACTGTTGGTAGGACATGCCACACAGACTCTCTGAAGGGCCAATTCACCATCTCCAGAGACAATGGTAAGAACATACTATATCTTCAAATGGACAACCTGAAATTCAAGGACACAGCTGGGTATTTCTGTGCACAAGACGCACAGTGTGGTAGTTACATAATCTGGTATAAATGTGGGACTTGAGAGGATAAAGACTGAAGGGGTGGACTCTAGTCTGTCAATCGGAGCATGGCCAATGAGGCTTCTGTGTGGGCATGGTCTTCTGTGAATTCTGGGGAATCCAATATTCCTTTCTTGGAGGTAGAAGACACTCTCTATACTCCCTAGGAGACTCCCTTCTGACAAGGCTGACTCCCTGTGAGACATCCCTGAGAAAAAGCCACATGGACCTACCCTGATGCAGCCCTGGGTGCTGGAGAATCCATGTAGAGACCCCTGCCAGCACTTAGACGTTTACAGTGCTACTGGATCCAAAGACTTTCTACCCACTGGCCTGTGATCATCTTGCATTTGGGATCATGGCATGTATTTCATGAGTCTGAAGAGGACTATATAGATTGGATATGTGGGCTAATACTGGAGTTACAGTCTTGGACCTGACTGGGGTGAGATGCTTCCTTAATGTACAATTGCCCTTTATATAAAAATCTCTCTTATATACAATATATGTATGTCTATGCATTTTTTTCTCTAGTTTACCCAGACCAACACACACAGTGAGGGGAAGTCAGAGTTAACCCAGACATGAACGTACCCTCGTGGAAGAGGTTAGGTTGCAGGGTCCCTCAGGACCAACAGAGCACAGGACCCAGACCCAAGAGCAGGTGCAGGTGGAGCTGACCACTGGCTTCCTGTTGTGTCTGGGGATTCTTCTCCTTCTCAGCATCCCTCAGGGAATCGGTGCATCTCCTCACTTCTTTCTTAAACACTCACCCAATCTCCCTGTGATGGTAGGATGATTTTGAACTTAGCTTCTGTTCTGTTCCCCCCTCTAACTCCCCCCAAATGTCCCATATTAATTAGAAATTCCTACATCTAGGATACATTCTCTTCACATCATCTGCTTTCTCAAACACTTTACACCATGCTTTCAATACCCCTCCTGTATTCCCTCCTACCTCAGTATAACAGGCCTTGCTGTGCACAGAACCTCACTTTATTTTATATATATATATATTTAAGACAAAATAATATAAGAACTTAACAACAGTAGCCCAATCCTATATCAAGTCACCTGGCTCCATTCATCCAGATATTTTCTTCTCTGAGTTCATTCGTTTTATTAATTCACAGCTCCTGTCTGCCCTTTTCCCCACAGACTAATTTGAGAGTCAGTTTTTTCTACAAATGCAGTTTGTTTAATTTAGTAGTTTTGAATATTGATACAAGTGTGCGAAAAGAGAGACAAGACACCTTTTATGCTTAGGGTCAATGTGCCTCCACATAACTCACCTTCCTTCCTTCCCTATGTCTCCTTGTCCATGGGCTATACAAGTCCTATTCTGTACAGGGCACCCACAGCTTCCCTATGAGTTCTGTGGGTGGCTATGCCTCCATGTATTATTGAGATCAGAGTATCCTTCTCTAGAGATGTGCACAGGGACTGATTTTCCCTCAACTGGCACTGTGGCTGCTGTAGTTATGATCGCATATTTCTGAGTCAGTCACACACAGAGGGAAAGGCTGTGGAACCAAGACACAAACACCCATGCAGGGAGAGGGCGGGGTTCAGGGATCACTCAAACCCCACAGATAACAGGGGTCTTTGCGGGTAAAATGCAGAGGAGCCTAAGCAGGATTAGTTAAATTCTCAAACTATTTCCTCTACCTGCACAGAAAACGTCTCTGCCACAGACCTCCACATTCTTGTAGCTCAGTGTGTGTATGTTCTTGTATGTACTTTATATGTTTGTTTGTGTGTGCTAATATACATGAACTATTCTTTGCATTCATATACTATACTATGTGATAGAATTTGTAGTCTGCTCTGCATTTATTTTATTATTATAATTCTAGTATATTTTAGTGTGTCTATGTGTTTTTTTCTTAAGTAAATGCATGTGTATTTATTAATCTGAGGATATTGTATGAAGATTTGTTAGGTCTACTACATGTGTTCATTTGTTCATAGTATGCATGTGTATGTTAATATGACTGTTAGAATACAAATGTCATTGTGTGAGTTTCCTTTTAGCGTGTGTTCACATTTCACCTCTATGCGAGTATGTGTTTGATAATATGTATGCATTAATATGTGTGTATTTTGCTGCAGGTATTTTATCCACTGAAACAGGAAGATTCTGGAAAAGACGGATAGGCACAGGGGCTACAACTTAAGGCTAAAATATAAGAACAGTTGTGAGATTGCCTCAGGATTGGGTGGTGTTTCATTTTGTTGTATTTAGGATCACTATAAGTCATAATTGACTCATCAGCTAACAATATTTTATCCTATGTTTTCTCTGGGGACCTTAATAAAGAAATATCCTTAGTGTTTTACAATTTATTTTACAATTCACAATGTAAATTCTGAGGTGTTCTCTTTGAGAACACCACAGACACTGCAAAGATTTTAACACATAAGACAGGAAAAGCCAATGACGAGGCCAATGACTTCAGAATTCTCCTCACCAATGGAAACCAGGTTGTGATAGTTCTCCAACATCACATTCTGATATAGAGCCTTCTGAGCAGGGTTCAGGAGCTGCCATTCCTCCCAGGTGAACTTTACAGCCACAACATTGAATGTAAGTGATTCCTGTAGTAAGAGGAGTCAATTTAATGGCGTATTTTACACTTGAAGATTTTAAAAATATATCTTACAGTAAAGAAAACAAAACAGTAATAAAAACGATTGTGATAGTGCTTTCCATGTGTGGTAAACTTAACTAGGTGGTGACTTCAATTGCAGCTGCTGTCCCAGATGTGATTACATTGCTTGAGCCAATGAATACTTCTCCTGGTACATGGTATACAGCTATTGATCTGGCTAATACCTTCTTCTCAATACCAGTCTCAAAGGCCCACCAGAAGCAGTTTGCCTTCACCTGGCAGGGGCAACAATATACTTTCACAACTCTCCCCCAGGGGTACATCAACTCTTCTGCCCTGTGCCATAATTTAGTCCGAAGGGACCTTGACCACCTGTCTATTTCACAAAATGTCACACTGGTCCATTACATTGATGACATTATGGTGATTGGACCCACTAAGGAGGATGTATAAAAGACTCTAGGTTCATTGGTACAATATCTGCGTACAAGGGGTTGGGAAATTAACCCAACAAAGATTCAGCTACCCTCCACATCATTAAAATATCTAGGGGCTCAGTGGTGTGGGGCATGTCGAGATATTCCTACTAAAGTGAAGGATAAGCTATTACATTTAGCTCCCCCAACGACTAAAAAAGAGGCACAATGCCTAGTCGGCCTCTTCGGATTTTGGAGGCAACATATTCCTCACTTGGGTGTTCTACTTCAACCTATTTATCAAGTGACATGAAAAGCCTCCATTTTTGAGTGGGGCCCAGAACAAGAAAAGGCTCTTCAACAAGTTCAGGCTGCCGTGAAATCTGCTTTGCCACTGGGACCATATGATCCAGCTGACCCAATGGTGCTAGAGGTGTCAGTTGTATATAAAGATGCAGTGTGGAGTCTTTGGCAGACCCCTATTGGTGAATCACAGCGTAGACCATTGGGCTTTTGGAGTAAAGTCTTGCCATCCTCTGCAAACAACTACTTCCCCTTTGAAGAGCAGCTGTTGGCCTGTTACTGGGCCTTGGTGGAGACTGAACGCCTCATCATGGGCCACCAAGTCACCATGAGGCCTGTATTACCTATCATGAACTGGGTATTGTCTGACCCACATTATCATAAAGTTGGACATATGCAGCAAAACTCCATTGTTAAATGGAAGTGGTATATGCGAGATCGGGCCAAAGCAGGATCTGAAGGAACAAGTAAGCTGCATGAAGAAGTGGCCCAAAGGCCCACAGTCTCCACTTCTGTCACATTGCCTCCTTTCTCCCAGTGTGTACCTATGGCCTCCTGGGGAGTTCCTTACCATACTTTAAGTGAAGACCAAAAAAGTCATGCTTGGTTTACGGATGCCCCTGCACGATATGCAGGTGCCACTCGTAAGTGGACAGCAGCAGCACTGTAGCCCCTTTCTGGGATCTCCCTAGAGGACAGTGGTGAAGGGAAATCTTCCCAATGGGCAGAACTTCGAGCAGTGCACCTGGCCATTCAGTTTGCATATAAGGAAAAATGGCCAGATGTGAGATTATATACTGATTCATGGGCTGTGGTTAATGGCTTGGCTGGATGGTCAGGGAATTGGAAGGACCATGATTGGAAAATTGGTGACAAGGAAGTATGGGGAAGAGGTATGTGGATAGACCTCTCTGAATGGGCCAAGAAAGTAAATTGTATCTCACATGAACGCTTACCAAAGGATTACCTCTGAAGAGGAGGACTGTTATAATCAAGTGGATAAGATGACACGCGCTGTAGAGACTGGTCCTCTTCTTTCCTCTACCACCCGTTATCACCCAATGGGCACATGAACAAAGTGGACACGGCGGCAAGGATGGAGGTTATGCATGGGCACAGCAACATGGACTTCAACTCACCAAGGCTGACTTGGCCACTGCGACTGCTGAGTGCCCCATTTGCCAGCAACAGAAACCAACATTAAGTCCAAGATATGGGACAATTCCTCGGGGAGATCAACCAGCAACTTGGTGGCAGGTTGATTACCTAGGACCACTTCCAACATGGAGGGG
Organism: Tenrec ecaudatus; assembly: GCF_050624435.1. NCBI lineage: Eukaryota > Metazoa > Chordata > Mammalia > Afrosoricida > Tenrecidae > Tenrec > Tenrec ecaudatus. Next base: position 71,356,589 of record NC_134544.1, on the reverse strand, counting down.
ACAGCGTTTTGTTCTTACTGGAATAGACACCTACTCTGGATATGGATTTGCCTTCCCTGCACGTGATGCTTCTGCCAAAACTACTATTCGTGGACTTACACAATGCCTCATCCACCGGCATGGCATCCCACATAGCATTCCTTCAGATCAAGGAACTCACTTTACAACAAATACAGGGCGACAATGGGCCCATTCCCACAGAATCCACTGGTCGTATCATGTTCCTCATCATCCTGAAGATACCGGCTTGATAGAACGATGGAATGGGCTCCTAAAGACACAATTACGGTGCGAACTAGGTGGCAACAACTTGTAGGGCTGGCAATGTTCTCCAGGAAGCTGTGCATGCTCTAAACCAATGGCCAATATATGGTGCTGTGTCTCCAATAGCCAGAATACATGGGTCCAGGAACCAAGGGTTGGAAACTGGAGTGGCACCACTCACTATTACTCCTAGTGATCCTCTTGCAGCATTTTTGCTTCCTGTCCCAGCAACTCTCTGTTCCTCTCAGCAACTCTGTGTTCCTCAGGCCTGGAGGTCCTGTTCCCGAAGAAAGGAACTCTCTCACCTGGAAACACAGCACATATTCCACTGAACTGGCTGCTGAGAATGCCCCCTGGGCACTTTTGACTTCTCATGACTTTGGATCAACAGGTCAGGAAGAGTGTCACCATACTGAGTGGTGTGATTGATCCTGACTACCAAGGAGAAATTGGACTGGTACTACATAATGGAGGAAAAGAAGAATATGTCTGGAATCCAGGAGATCCCATAGGCCGACTGTTAGTGTTACCATGCCCTGTTATTAAAGTAAATGTTAAGTTACAGCAACCCAATCCTAACAGGAATTATAATGACACAGACCCCTCAGGAATGAAGGTCTGGGTCACCCCATCAGGCCAAAAATCACAGCCAGCTGAGGTGCTTGCTGAGGGCAAAGGTAATGCAGAATGGGTAGCAGTAGAAGGTAGTTCTACCTAGCAGTTACGACCACGTGATCAATTGCAAAAACGAGGCTTGTAATTGTCAATGTATTTTCTTTGTATGTGATTATTGCATATATTTCCTTTGTTCAAGTATGATATATCAGATATAATTTGACTCAGTGTGTTTTCATTTACATGTATGATAGATGATTGATGATAAGTATAAGTGTGATTTCATTAATATCTGGAAATTATATACGTATGAATGGGTAAAGAGTTGTATACAGGTGCCAGGTTGGCAGGGGGTGGATTGCGATAATTTATTGTGCCAGCCTGGCCGATAAACACAAGTAGGATTAATTGAAGGTCAGAGGGATAAGTGGCTCTGTGAGCCTCACCTTGCTTGTTCTGTGCCTCAGTTTAAAGGGTACACTACCTGTGGGATGCCTAGCCTGTGGTCTGTGTCGCTGTAAGTTGAGGTCCCTTTAATCCCACACGATTGGAATGTTCATCTCTGGAGCTGGGGACCGACAGTTTATGACAGTTGGGGACCTGCCCTGCTGTTTGCTGCCTGGAAATATATAGCCCAACTCTCTCTACAGAAGGGGATTGGCAACTGGTGGCTCTTAAGCCTTAAAGGACTGCTAGTGTCTCACTGCTGTATAATTTAACTGTTAATTTCTTGTATTATCCATCTGTATATAACTTAATGGTTCATTTCTTGTGTTATATATCTACCTTTATAAATATATTTATATATAATTACTAGCAATCTGGTTTGTCTCTCTAGAGAACCCTGTCGAACACATGCTCTCCAAGGGGCCCCTTATAGTTCTGTTGGGTGGATTCCTGGAGCCCACCTAACCTTGCCTAGGCAGGGAAGGTGCTAGGTTGGCCTAAGAAGCCATCATAAGAAGAGGGAGAGAGAGAATGCCTGCAGGCATGGTTTGAGAAGGGACAGTGAGACATTGGCCGGTCATCTGACCTGTTGATTTGGTTTTGTTAGCCTCTGCAGCCACATGGTTCAGAATGACCCAATGGATTAGGGATTTTCCAGCTTCCATTTCCTTGAACAACTGCAAGCCGCTTGTGTGACCTGCCTTGAGAGCTACTTCCACTCTATGAGTCAACAGCTTGCTGTCTGACCTTCCCATTTGGATTCCTCAGCTCCTGCAACTTATTATCTGACCAGATTCAACAACTTCACTTTGTGAGTCAGTGGACTGTTGCCTGATCTGATGATCTGGTTCATCAGCCTTTGCAAACACATTAATGAGGTGAACCCTACAGACTGACCCCTGACCTCTATACAGATCTGGGACTCACCAGCTTCCACATCTTGAGGAGGTATTTATTTACTTGATAGCTATTTAGTTTTGTGAGATGCTGCAGAGCAAATCATGGAGCACCTTGAACCTCTACCTCCTAGGTACTTGTCTGCTACTGGTCCTACAAAATGAACTTTAACATTTATGATTCAAGAACTAAACCAATGGAGATAATGACCAGGGCAGAAGGGACAGAGTGACAGAGCCAGTGGTTATAAGTCCAGAAAAGGCTTTTCAGTCAAGATAGTGGGACAGGAAAGCAAGATAAAGAGGAGGATATCCCCCAAGGAGATGAGAGGAGGCTATGCAGATGGAACTATGAATAAGCCTACCTTCAGGGGGCAAAACGTTTGAGAGGGACTGAGAGAAGAGGCCTTCCCTAAAGAAGATCAAATTAGCCTATGCAGATTTTAAATATGAATCCCAATGTGCAGCCTATTGATTCTGATACCAAATTATATGCTGGTACTTAATAAAACTTATACCTGTGACTCTGGACTGTAAGTTGTACGTGGCCACGGCAAAGAAATTAATGAGCTGAGTAGGAGAGGCCTGTGGGAACAATAACTGGTGCCATGACTGAAAAGTATTGGAGAGTACAGGTATGCTTAAGCTCTGCTTCATATGAATCAGACCTGATGTTGACGGTTGAATCTGTTTCCTGCATCTATAGTTAGAGGAGGTGAGAAGCTGTCAACCATTTTTAAACCACTATTGGCTGAGGTTAAAAATTTGCGTTTTAAATTTTATATGCACTAATGAAAATGCTGCTCTTTGGGAGATTATGTAACACATCACCTTCAGAAAGAAGCATTAAAGAAATTTAATCAAACAAAAATCCCATGGAATACTAAACTCTTCTAATGAAATGATCTTATTTCCCCGTAAAAACTAGGCATAACATATAATTTGAATGATTGTCATGGGTTGGCCACAAAATAATGAATTATGAATTGGACGATAATGTCATCCAAAGAATCCTCAGGGACGCAATGTAAAAAGTTATTTTTAATCCTATGATCAGTATATTCCGAATCTTGTCCAGCCCAATGTGGAAATTAGTGTCAAAGTGTATCTCTAACTTCTACTATTTCAAATTTCCACATTTCCAATGCACTGCATCAGTATTATGCAGGCTTATACAATTCCAGTAGGAAATACAGAAGAGGATAAAACACATCAGAATCACCTGCGCATTGGTCATTTTTTTGTTCCTTAGGACATTGCCAACAACTGGGGTACTCTATGTTTGTCTTATCTGGATCAGGTCTAATGATGTTGACAAATTTCAATCTCTTACGAGGATATCCCAGAAACAATAATACCCAAATCAGGCACTTCTTCTTCTTTCCTGTATGCCGCTGCTGGTGTTGCACAATCTGTAGGCCGAGGGGAGAATACAATGTGAGTAACACACAACCTGTAGGTCTAGATGCTGTTAGAGTTCTGTTCCTCTTCTTACACAAAATCCCTAATACTGTTAATGGTGCCCTTATTGAGTGATGGAAATCATGCTTTTAACACGAGCAATAAAATCTAAAACTCTTAATTTTCAGACACGTGAGTAAAAGATGGCTTTCGAATAAATAGTTTAGACACTGAAATACACATTGCACAACGTCAAATAAGCTTTCAAAAAGAAGAAACAAAAAAGCCAGATCCCTACCTCACAGCATACAGAACTATCAATTCCATACGGTGTGATTCTCAAGAAGAATGATAAATCAATGAACCTTGAAGATGGTTATGTTAATTAAGACAGCTGGAAACATTATAAATGGGCTATATGAAAAGCTATTGTAAACTGAAGATTACTTTCTAGATGGAACTATAAATCATAAAATCACTTCAGAAACACTGTAAAACTCACTATCAAGTATAGTTAGATGCGTAAGCTGCTGATAGGACACAGGAGACTTCCCTACAGAGTTTCAAAGACTGTAAAGCCATGACAACCAGTTAATTGGTTTGTACCTCTGACCTGGAGATTAGCAGTCCAACTCTAAACACACGTCAAAACCGGGGCTCCATATAAACACATATGTCATCTATCAGATTGAAATTTATATGGAGATTTTGGAAAGAAGTAAGAAGTATACATCACCCATAGTGAGTGCACTTTTGAATCCAAAGATAAATAATGCTTTAAATGTAGTATTATTTGTTGTAACCTAATGCAGTTTGATAGTTGACCTAGGCAGGCCCGTGGTGAGGAATTGGCTTGAGAGGAGTACAGGCAATCTACTTCTAAGGTATTCTCCCTGAGGGGAAGATGATCTCCATCTTTGGTTAATTTTCAGAAAGGATTCAATGGAGACCTAATCAAAGTGGGGTTGCAGGAAACAGACACTGAGTTATCACTGTAATCAGCAACCCAAATCTAAAACCCAACTCACTGCTATCGAGTGGATTCCAATTACAGCAACACTTTAGGAGAAGGTGGAACTGCCTGCCCCTTGTGGGTTTCTGAGAATGTAACTCTTTATAAGAGTAGATACCCTGCCTTTCTCCCCAGGTGTTACTTGTAATTCTGAACTGCTGACCTTGCAGGTAGCAGCCCAATCTTTAACCAGTAAGCAACCACCAGGCCTTTTGCAAATTGACTACTTACCCAGTGAATTCTATCATTCAGGGAGATGCGAAAAGACCTAGGACCCTGGTGGGCAGGACAGCCTGGGCCCTTGTACACGTTCACTCTCCTGGGTCCAGATCCCAGGAAGCATGGATCCCTCTCCAGCTCTGCCCCCCTAGAGCCCCAGGGTTGCTAACCTTGTTTGGAGTCAGGTGAATGGATTTGGTTCACAACCCAGTCAGAAGTTGAAATCTTTTCTTGTGATGCTTCAGTGTACAAGACAATAGTAACAGATTTCTAACTCCCTAGACTGGACTGTATTTCTCTGTGGCAAATCTTTGTTGAAAAGCAGACAATGTCGAGAAAGGCATGGCAGGTTCTTGGCCTGTACTTCTTGTGCTAAATAGTGACCACCCCCAACCCCTAGGATCAAAATCATGTTCTAAACTGAGGGAATCTGGATTATAAACAAAACCCACTCTACATTTACAGAGCAATTTTACTAATTTCTCAAATATAAATTATCAACTTTAGATCCACATTTATATATTCAATATTTATTTTCAGCATAAAGTGGAAGTTTTAAAGGTCTCAAAACTCGCAAACTCTATGAAAGGTAAACATCTTTTCACCAAGATTCTAACTGGGGAAAAAAAGTTTATTTTATGAAGAATGTTCTTTTTCGGCCTGCACTGCACCTCAGACCATAACCCTTGACTTATTTGGCTAATGTGATCAAGTTGAATAATGCTCATGAATGCCATTCCGACAATGCTGAGCTTTTCATCAAGTTTAACCTGCTCCAATCCCCTTGCCTCCTGGGTACTCTTTAGAATATCTATTGTATGTGAAGAAATACCTATGGTTCGGTAGCCCATTTATGCACAGTAGAGTGTGGTAACTAGAGAAACTTGCTGTAGAGGTGGACAATGAGACCGAGAGACACCAATAGGACAAGACAGAGATCTCCTAAACAAGAAAACAAGCCAGGGGAATCCTTATTTGCTCCTCTCTTAAGTTCTTGGGTTTATGGTTGTCCAATTTTAAAGCCTTTGTGAAAGACTGAAGCCTACAGTAAAGGAATGGCAAGGGATAGGTAGATGGGTGATGCCATGAGCCAAAGTGATGGCAGAAGCTTAAAAATACAAGATGTGTCCAGCAAAGAGATGACTTATCAACATATTTGTGCCTAGATTCTGGACTCCAATTTTTCTAGGTAATGCTGACAGATAGCAAACAACACAAACTGTATGAGAGGGGTTATTGGTTTTGGTTTAAGGATAGCCAATCCATAGTCTTGGTCTACTAGGGAGAAGGGGAAAAGCTAGTGCCAAGGCTTGATCATGTAAAACATGCTCCACCAGGAAAATAGTTTGGCAAGAAAACAAAATGAATGTGCTGGGCAGAGGTTATGCTGTGATAAAATAGGGAGGCAGTAGCCTGAGTGGCTAGTTGGACATCATTGGAACTGCCCTTTTGCAACCCCCGGGGTGTCTCTGAAGGCAGGGATGTGTGAGGTTGCAGTTATAGGATAAAGGGTGTAGACTAGTGTTCCTCTGAAACTAATCAGCAAGTCAGGCCACTAGAGAAAAACACAATTTCTTTAATGCCCAGTCATCAAGCATACCTTAAATATAAGGCTCACCATACCACCAAGTCTTAAGAACGGGTTTCAACTCAGGGGTCTTATTTTGGTCGGTTACAGAGAACGGTTGCCGTCCAGACCCCTCCGTGAGCAACAATCTTAATCTAAGCTTGACTAAGTTCTAACTCCTTCCAGAAAACTGTTAGCCTATGCAAAAAACAAAACAACAGAATGGTGATAGTCATTCTATCACCAGTCAAGAGATCAATAGATACATTGTATTGGATGAATAAACCTTACTTGGCTGTTTAGAGTGTTGAAGAGCAGGGATCTTACTTTAGGGAGTAGGTTCACCTCACCCAAACCACAGTATTGTCAATGGCCTCATATGTGGAAGTTGATCACTGAATAAGGAAGACTGAAGAAGAATAGGTTTGACTGAATTGTAGTGATGGCCAAGAATACAGAAATAACGGTCTCCAAAAGCACAAACAAGTCTGTCCTAGAATAAATGAGCTCAGAATGCTAGTTAGAGGTAAAGAGAGTGAGAGCTCATATTACATACTTTGGACAATGTTGTCAGAAGAGAGCAGTCCCTGGAGAAGGACAGTATGTCCGGTAAAGTAGAGTGGCAGTGAAAAACAGGAATCCCTCAACTAAATGGATTGACACAGTGACGGCAACAATGGGTTCATCCTAAATTGAGAGTCTGTTAAAGGAGAACGCAGTGTTTCCTTCTGTTGTGTACTGGGTTCCTACTATGTGGAATCAACTCAAACACCTAACATTGACAACCTCAGAAACCACTAATCAATACACAAGGCAGGCACAAAGTACTAGTGTGATAGTTATATTTACAAAAGTTATTTCCATAATAACAGATGCCAAACCTTTCCTGTGAAGTTTGCCGGAACATAAACTCTCTTATTAAAAAGAAAGAATGGGTTTCCTTCACTAAAAAAAAAAAATAGAACAAGGTGATGATAAAATCACTGAGGAATTCCTGTCCCTCATTGATTTACACCATTCTCTTGGGGGTGGGCTGAAAGAACTTCTCTAAGATCCATCCAGCATGTCTTATGGCAGAGTGTTTCCCATCTTGGGCCCAAGTGTGAGGGTAGCACACACTCACTCAGGTGTGAGTGACTATTTGTCCATCAAGAGTACTGTAAATCATTTATCCCTCTACGCAAGTGGTTCTCAACCTGTTGGTCACAAACCCTTTGGGGGTTGAACGACCCTTTCACAGGGGACGCCGAAGACCATTGGAAAACACATATTTCTGATGGTCGTAGGAACAGAGACCTTATCCATCTCCAGGCAGGTCTGCCAACATGCAGGTACACCAACATGAGTCCCTGACGTGAAGACTGTTACCCATGCTACACCAGGCTTCAAGACAAATATTCATTTATTTATAATTAGAAATATTTCACAATATATAATTACATGTTGTTTTTGTGATTAATCACTAGGCTTTATTTATGCTCAATTTGTAACAATAGAAATATATTCTGCATATGAGATATTTAAATTAGGATTCATAACAGTAGAAAAATTACTGTTATGAAGTAGCAACAAAAATAATTTTATGGTTGGGGTGTCACCACAACACAAGGAACTGTATTAAAGGGTCACAACGTTAGGAATTTTGAGAAACACTGCTTACACTGAGGGGTCAGCTGCAAGACTTGAGGATCCCTCCAGAACAAGTGAGCTATGAGTTGAGTGGGTTTCAAGATGCTCAGAGGGTCCAGAATCAACTGAATCACAATTAAATTCCATGAGAAACTTCAAGGCTAATCTAAAATAGATTAAAGACCAGAGGATTCACACAGTATGAATAAACACTTTTTTTCTTAAGTTCAAGTTATTGGGTGAAAACATAACAATAGTTGTGAGAGTACACTTAATAACATTTTCTATGAGACCAGGAATAAACTGTTAACAAGGTCAGATAATGATACTTCAAGAAAACTGTAGACCAATATTTGTAATGGATCCACAAGAAAAAGTGCTTGAAAATATTGGGAACTGAGTCAGACAACACACTGAAATAATTATATACCATGATTAATTGGAATCTTCCCCAGAGTTGATTTAACATAAGAAAATAAGCTCTATAATATAGCTATTAATGCAAAAAAGGATTAACCATCTAAATAGACACATGAAAAGTACTAAACAAAGTCAGAGGCTTTTCATGTAAAAAAAAACACCTCTGCAAATCTAACATGAAATAATATAGTTCAACATGTGAATATGCTAAGACACATTCCTATTTTTTAAAAATGAAAATGTCGGGCACCATCAGCCTTCTTCACCACATTTGCTTATGCACCCATTTGTCTTCAGCGATCCTATCATGGAGGTGTGCACCCAATGATATGATTTTTTGTTCTTTGATGCCTGGTAACTGATCCCTTTGGGACCACTCGATCACACAGGCTGGTGTGTTCTTCCATGTGGACTTTGTTGCTTCTGAGCTAGATGGCCGCTTGTTTATCTTCAAGCCTTTAAGACCCCAGTCACTATCTCTTTTGATAGCCGGGCACCATCAGCTGTCTTCACCACATTTACTTGTTCACCCACTTTGGCACCAGCCGTTTTGTCAGGAGAGTGAGCATCATAGAGTTCCAATTTAATAAAAGAAAGTATTCATGTATTGAGGGAGTGTTTGATTAGAGGCCCAAGGTCCTTCCACCACCTTAATACTTAACCTATAAATATAGACTCATCGATCTACTTCCCCATCCTCCTATATATGTTTGCATGTACATGTCTTTGTCTAGACCTCCATAAATGCCCTTTGACTCCTAGCTCTTTCCTCCATCTCCCTTGACTTTCCTCCTGCCCTACTACCATGCTTCGTTGCCACCTGGGCTAGAGTATACCTCTTATCTAAGCAACCTTACCCTTGATCATTCCCCACCAGACCTGCCACTCCCCCCTCTCTACCATTTGGGGTCCCATGTTGTTCCCTTGTCCCTGGGTTTGTTAACACCACTTCCTTACTCCCCCTACCTCCCACCCCAAGTCCTCCCGGAACTGTCGGTCCCATTGTTTTTCCTCCAGATAGTTCATCCAGCCTGTCCTATTCAGACAGACCAGAGGAGACACTAACATGCATGAAAACAAGACAGAGGAAAACAAAGCAACAGTATACAACCAGACAACAAAACAACAAAAAGAAACCACTGACAAAGAACAAAACAAAACACTTCCAAAGAGAAAAGCTTGTAGTTAGTACAGGGATCGTTTGCTGGCCCTTAGGAGCGTTTTCCAGTCCAGACTGTTGGGGTACCCCGCCCTGGCCCCAAAGTCCACTTTCAGCATTCCCCGGGGACCTTGCCCTCCAATCCCTTGCTGTTCTGCTGCACTCCCCCATTGCTTTGCCTCGCTGTGGTGGGATCAGGTCAGGTGCAATTCCCACACTGTGTCTCCGGTGCTGGCCCCTGTATCGCCCTTACCCACTGAGGGGCATCATTTCTCATATAGGGACAAGCCATGTTGTTCTCTCTGTGGACAGGCTGCTCTACTCAGGAACATCATCCTCACGGCCTGGTGGGCCAGGCTGTGTTCCACTCTCTCCTCCTGCCCCTTCATCTGCTCCTGTGTGCTCTGATCAGTTATGTCCATCTCCCGGAGCTGCAGAGCCAATGTCGTCCTTTGGAACAAATTCTTTTCGGGGGAGGGGCAGGAATCCACTTAATTTATGGTGCTGGGGCCAGCCTCCCAGTCCTCTCCACTGGTTTCCTACTCCACGCCGGGATATTGCAAAATGCGATTTTTTTAAAAAAGAAAAGAGGCTTCCAAAATGAAATAAAATTGCCTCTAATCATAAATTAATGTTCATATCCATAAAATATTCAAAATAAGTCATAAATACCTAATAAATATAAAAACGTTGTAGGCTACATTTCAATACGCCAAAATAACTTTTGAAACTTAACCCAATAACTATTAATTGTTAATCCACAACTCCCAAACCATTAACCCTTACACCTTAAGATGCTGAGCATTCTTACAGCACACTAATAATATCCTAAAACACTGAACTCCTAACCACCTGAAAAGCTCTTTACATCCACAATGTCTATTTGCACCCTGAGCATTCTGTGATACCCACAGCCCAGTGGAAAAAATAAGGTTTTCCTTAAGAAATGCTAACAGCATACACCAGGGATCCTCAAACCAGGCCCGCGGGCCACATGCGGCCTGCCAAGGATATTTATCAGTCCCACCAGTTGTTTTTGCTGCCGCTGTCTGTCCTGCTTAGCAGCCGACCCGTCCAGTGTGCATATGCATTTGTTCATAGTTTTTTAAAAAAACTACAGTCTGGACCTCCAACGGCCTGAGGGACAGTGAACTGTCCCCCTGCATAAAAAGTTTGAAGACCCCTGCCATACACACTCAAATTAACCTAATTCAATTATCCCAATTGCTTGAATCAGGAACACAATTTTGAATATATTCTATAACTTTAATGTTAACTTTATGACAAAATGTCTCAATATCAGAAACCACCTTCCAAAACTATACTGTTTAAACCATAGCTCTATATCTTTATACCATAACACATAAGCCCCTAAGCAACTCCAAACATAAACTGGTAGGCACGACACATTCTAAACATAAAGCCCTTTAATCCGTCCACCAACATCTGACTCTCCACTCATGACACTTAAATTCTAGTTCTATCCATTGACTGTTGTTCTTGAACCGGGCACATTAATCCCATGACCTAGATTCCAATCACAAATACAGACTCTGACTCTAGCACTCTACAACCCTACACTGAACCCAAATCTAACCCATCAAGAAACTCACATTGCTAATTATGTATGTGGAACTGTCTGCTCTCTCAGACTTTACCTAAATGTAAGGAACTAAGGTAGGTAGACAGGCAAAACCAGGAATCACAGCACATTTTCAGTAAACTTTTAAGGCATTTGCATCTGATTCATGGAAGGTGGCAAAATAAAGTGTTTCATACATGTTTGTATATGAATATTCTATATACATGAAATGAAAAGCTCATTAGCAATAAGTACACATGGGAATCCCCACACTGGAAAAATAAATGGATCATGAAGAAACACTAGTAAAAAAGTAAAACAAAAGGGGCAATAGTTAGAAGAAATGCAAATGAGGACTTTCAGGTTTATGACCAATATGTGAAGAGCCCAAAGTCACCATTCCAATCCCCAAGAAAAAAGGTGACCATATTGAACTCAGAATACTGAGGTCACAGGGCATGGTTTTGTTCTGTTGCCCATTAAAAAAAAAAACCAACTCTCATTGAGTCAATTCTGACTTATAAAGTCTCTACAGGGCAGAGTACAAAAGGCCCTGTGTGTTTCTGAAACTGCAACTCTTTAAGGGACTAGAAAGCATCACCAGTTAATGGTTTTGAATTACTGAATGTGTGGTTAGCAATCCAACACATAACCCACTACATTTCCATGGGTACATCCTGTTCTTATAAACTGGAGAAAACTAGATGGCAGCTAAGAATAAGAAAGGTATTCTTTTCAATGTCTCTAATTAATTGATCTAGTTAGGACCCAGACCAAACATCGGTCCTCAAAACAGGGGGTAGGTACACATAGGTAGGTACGCTCTCAGTTCATTGCTACTGTGAACTCATTCTATGTACCTGCCTATGGGACCATTTTGTTTAGTGGTGGCTTTCACCCTATGCCCTCAATAGTCAAATTAATTGAATTCATTGAAGACTGTGATTTGAAGGATGTGATGGGATTAACTAAGAGACGGACCAAAAGAGTTTGTTCCAGGAGAAAATACCTTCGGAAGTTATCCATTAAAAATCTTACGGAGTATAGATTTACTCTGAAACCACAATGGTCACCATACAGAATCAAATGGTGGGCCAAATGATTGCTAATTATGAAATTATTATCTAATTTAAATACAAGGAGCTCATAGGTAGCTAATCTTTCATGCCATCAATGGGTTTCAAAAAGATCATGGAAAAATGGGTTTCAAAAAGATCATGGAAAAATGGAATAAAGATAGTGAAATTAGCCATGATCCTTTTGAAGCCTCTGCATTTCTGTCCCTAATAGATAATGGTAAAGAGTGTAGTATTATTATGTTAAACAGAATAATGTAATAAATCTTTTATAATTCCTCAATTATACATCTTAAAAATCTTTAAGAAACTTGTTCATCTTCCATAAAAACTCAGAAAGAATATTAAGAAATTTACATAGAGTATCTTTCTTGAAGATCTATTAAAATTGGTATTAATTATATTCTCTAGCTATGGTAAAGAGACCAGTTAGGTTACAGTATATCTATCTGTACAATTCACATAGAAACTAGTGAGAGCTGAAAATTAACAAAATGGCTTAATTTTTCTGGGTCTTGCGAATTTTGCCTATTCCAAAAGGTGGTTTCTCATGTTATAGTTAAAAATCCAACCTCATTATATAGTTTTGAGTTTTCCTTCTTTGAAAGAATGCCAGGTCCCATAGGTTCTGGCATGTGTGCACGTGCACGAATGTGTGCCTGGCTTAGTTTTTGATGTCCTTGAGCATTATAATGGTTACCATGGATAGGTGTTCATGGAGAGATTCAAACTTTCTGTCTAATCAGGGTCTCCTGGAAGAAAGCCTGGGTGATGAACTTTGAGAAACCAGCCACCGAAACTCCTCTGCAACATCCCGGAGCTCTGACACACATGGAGTCTGCAGGAGTTGGTGTGGGTTTGATGGCATATGTTTGGCCGGGTTAATTTCTAGGGGTGGGGGAGAATCCTGGCTTCATTTGCTACCCTCAAGGCTGTCAGTTAAACTCCACCAGCAGATCTTTAAAAGAAAAACGAGGCTGGTGGATCCTGTACAGATTTTGAATCTCAGAAACCTCCATAGGAACACTATGAGTGAGAATTGACATTGTGGCAGTGAGTTTGCTTTTTGGGGTTAAGGACAATGAAGGTTTGTAGGTGGCACAAACAGCTTGAACTAGACTGTTCCACTGAGAGTTGATGGGTTAAATTCAGCCTGCATTGCTGTGGAAGACAGGACTGGAGATCTGTTTCCCCAAATGATACTCCAGAAACGCTATGGTATTGTTCTGCTCTATAACACACGAGGTTGCCATGAGATGGAATTAACATGACATGACACCTAACCAAAGGGAAAACAAACATGATGAAAGCATATTCATGTCTATGGACACACATTGGCTTTATGTTGAAAACATGACTAAATCAGAAACACAAAAACAATTTTCATTAAGAATCATCATGCCCATAGTGAAAAACATGTAAGCCTACTGAGAATTTGGCATATCTAAATTACTTAGTGAAGTAGTCCTACTGCTACAGTAAATGTATGGCAGCACCACGAAATGTAAGCAGTTGTATCCCACGATGTGGCAATCTGGTCACATATTAATTGTAGCCTAGAAACCACAAGGAAGAGTTTAAGGTCCTATGGCATCACAGAGTGCACCTGAGAACAATAAAGCAGTGAAGAAAGCAAGCCTTTTATCAAGAATACTTGGATAAAAGGTTAGAAAAATTAAGTATTCCCATGCAGTGGGAGATAGAAAATGGTAACTTTATTTTAAATAATATGATATCTTACTCTATATAAGAATTATATATCTGAGTGTTACTTTGTATTAGGAATAATTGTGTCCCACTTTTTAAAAATGAGGAGCTAACCTTAGTAGGACACAGTTCTTACACAGTCAAATCAAACAAATTGAAGAAGAAACAGCTAACAAATGAAATCAATCGAAAGGATTAAATGAATTTGCATAATTAGAATTGGGTTCTATGAAACATTGTATCCACTAGGAGAACTGATAAAGGAATGCTTTAAATACTATGTCACTGTGAAAATAACTCAAAACAACCAAAAAACTGCTTACCTTGAAGGCATGTGTCACTGAAAGATAATATTAATGCACAAAACCAAAACTCACTGCCATCGAGTCAATTCTGACTGATAGTGACCTTATAGGGCAGGATAGAACTGCTTCCTAGATTTTCAAAACTGAACCTCTTTACAGTTGAAGAAAAGTTATTCTTTCTCCAGACTGATACACGAAGGGACCTGAAAACAAATAAAATATTTGCTGGATTCTGCAAATCAAAAGGATGATAAAGGAAACCAAAATTCCCTATTAATAAAATGAGTGGACATTAAATCTGGGCCAGCAATGCTCTATAAGTCACGAGGGAAGAGAAGGGGGGTGGTGGCATGGGTGGAAGAGCGCGGTGATAAAGAGAGATGAGCCATTAACACAACCAAACTCTGAGCTGAGGTGCTCTTCACACTCTAAGTGGAAAGGTACAGCATCAGCAGAGATAAAACCCAGGAGCTGTAGTAGAGATTTAAGTCAGAACCTCAAATTAGTAAAGGGCTGTGGAAGGCAGTGCATGCCTAAAGTCCATTTGAAGGGTATCCCCATAGATTAAATCCTCCACCAAATTATTGCTGATCATTAATAAGTGTTCTCCTTAAATTCTTTTTGAGATTGGAGTACCTTTTGCAGTCTGAAACAGAGCACAAGCTAGTTTCCGATGGGCAGAAATGACTAAGGAAGCACACACAGCCAAGATCTGTTTTAGAGTAAAAAGGAGACCCCATTTTAAATATAGTTCAAAGATAATATTAGTTAAATCTTAAGAGAGAAAGACAAAATAAAGACACAAACAAATCATCTATCTGGATGAGGGATGCCACCAACAGGAGGTGGAAATGGCTTCCCAGGTTCACATTTGAGATGTGAATTAAAGAGTTTGTAGGGGTGGGGCAGGGCAAATGAAACTGCCACGAAAGCATGATTGGTGGTCAATGAATACATCACAAACATCCTTAGATAGTGGGCTTACAAGATGGGTCCAGGGCCTCCTGACCAATGCAGTTAGGGCAAGGCTGATAGGACATGGCTCCTGTCTAGGAGACCCCTATAGCGTTTGGTGACCTCCATCAAGGACACACATGCAGGCAAACATCCAAGAGACACTGCCCCTCCCTGGGCTGCCTGGAGAGGTGAAGGTAATCCACTCTCCCAAGCCCTCTGCCTGAGGGCAAGATTACCTACAGCCTTGCTTCCTGGGCAGAAAGCACTCAGTGGAGGTTTACTCTATGTGAGGACTTAAACTGTGCCTGGTTTGGGGCTGTGACTGCTATGGCACCCTTTTGAAAAGCAAGGTGCTGGGAAGTTAAACTCTAATACAGACCGCAGTCATCATGGGGTGGCCTGATGACTGCAAGGCTGGCCGCTCCTTTTGGTAAAGGCCACTCTGGGTTCCCTTGCTCTCATGCCTGGCACCTGACATGGAGGGAACGACACCAGACAAGAAACTACCCCCAATCGGGCCTTTCTGGCTTGAGGAGTGAGGGTGCATGAGGGGTTCTGGGCAGGATAAAGGAGACAGAGTATTCCCATGCGTGAATGCTCAGAGACCTGTACCCAGCTCAGAAAGGATTTAAATGGAAACGCCCTAGGGGATCGTGGCATCCTGGAACAGGGGCCTACAGGGTGCGGGAATTGTAACATCCTCAGGAACCAAGACACAGCTGGGGACATCACCCTGCAGGGGTCTCCACTCATGGAATCCACATAGAAACATAGAGACACACCTACCCTTGTGGGAAGCTCCCTCTGAACTTTCTCAGTCAGAGGAAGTAGGTTCAATATGAAATTGCATCAGCTAGGTAGGGGGTGGGTGGGAGTCTGTCC
This sequence comes from Tenrec ecaudatus, assembly GCF_050624435.1. Classification (NCBI taxonomy): domain Eukaryota; kingdom Metazoa; phylum Chordata; class Mammalia; order Afrosoricida; family Tenrecidae; genus Tenrec; species Tenrec ecaudatus. The sequence continues at coordinate 71,340,451 of NC_134544.1, read as the reverse complement.
TAAGGTGTGTGACCTGGAAGAGATAGGGAGGGAGGGGCCGAGAGGTGAGCTTCAGCACCTGGAGTGGCAACTGATTCATTCTTAGTTGCATAGTCTGGAGGCCCTGCTGAAATCTGTTCATTTTGGGTGACCCTGCCTGCATTTGAAACACAACAACACACAAGCCATGACAGAAAGGTAAGCTGACAGAAAGTGGTTGGTGGAGAGCAGGCATCTCAACTGGGAATATCCCCAGGAGACATTTCCATTGCATGGATTACAGAGACATACCTGACAGCACCTTATGCCATCTGCTCCACTTGACCATGCCTCTCCTGGCACCATATGACTTTCTCATGAACGCCTCCAATCAGGCAAGTCAAAGAGGCCTAAGCCTTGTAGACTCAAGAGCCACAACGGAAAGACCCTTTACAACACTTCATCCTCAGACACTGATTTCAGGCTCTGCTCCCTATGCTAGACCACCCAGACTCCAGCCTCCTTTTCCCAGGTGCATGCTCAGGTGAGCATCTAGATTAGAGATTCCTGAAAATGCCACTGTTGTCTTCTGCTCCTCCTTTTCCCCTCCCCCTCTGTCTCCATCTCCTCATTGCTAAAGACATATTCCCCTCCATCTGTGGGTTCTGTATTACTCTTTTGATGAAACCTTTCTGTGTGTGTAACTGTCTTACTTCCAGCAAGTTCCAGTCATCTCATTGTCCTTCACCAACAGTGTTTCCTTTAATACATTTGTTATGTTGAGCTCTCTCCCTTCCCTTTCCATATTATTGAGTGTTTTTATCAGGAATGGGTATTGGATATTGTCATATATCTTGTCTGCATCTATTAACATCATCAGAGGGTTCTTATTCTTTTTCCTGTTTATGTAGTCGGTTACATTAATGTTTTTTCTAATGTTGAAACTTCCCTGCATCCCTGGTAATAATCCTACTCAGTCAAGGTGAAATACTAACTCAAGGTGCTCTCTAACTCAATCCATCCCATTTCCACAAATCTGTACATAAACTCTTAGGTTTTATGATGTAATCATTCTCCTCGATTAATTAGAGTCATGAAATCATCAAATTTGTTACTGTGTTGTTAAAACACCAGTATAATATATCCCGTTGTAGAGTGTATTTTTAAATGCTTTTACCCCACATTCTCTGCAGTTGTAAAATTGTGTATTAAATTAAAAATTAAAAAATAAAGTTCTCATGCAGATCTACAGTTGTTCAATATTGTCCTTAACTCATGATTAATATTGCAGTTATATATTTTAAAACCATGATTGTATGGTTTCAACAAGTGTTCTGAATGATTATTACATTCATGCTTATTTTTATAAGAAATACTCTAACATTTTAGTACTTATTATACTTAGAGCCAGTGTACAATGGAAGTTGTTATTGTTTGGTGTCATTAAGTGAGTTCTAAATCATAGTGACCCTGTGTACCACAGGAAGAAACACTGGTCTGTCCTATGCCATCTTCATAATTGTTCGTATATTTGAGCCCGTTGTTTCAGCCTTTGTCAATCTAAAAAGTTTTCTTCTTGTTTGCTGCCCCTCTACTTTACCAAGCACAAGTTTTAATGTGATGTTACTATTGTATTTACCTCCAGTTTTCAAATACACAAATACACTAAGGTTTTACGTATATGAATAAGAACATATACTTAAAAGAACAATAAAGTCAGACCTGTCATATGAATTCTAGACTCATAGAACCATAGAGAGCAGAGTAATTGCTCCTTAGGCTTTTGTGTTTTTCCATTTTATAGAACATACTGTTTCATCTTTACCATAGCAGGAAGTGTCCTTATAAACAACAGTCCAAAATTAGACCGGTGATGTAGTGGTTTTTTTTCTCAGTCTCAGACATGCATAAGCACCAAATGGAAGTTAAAGTGTACTTCAGTATCTTAAGAGAAGAAAAAAATATTTAGTTTGGATAACAGAAAAGGGGGTAAAGGGAGACTTCGGACAGGGCAAGATATGACAAAATAATAATTTTAAATTATCGAGGGTTCATGAGGGACGGGGGAGAGTAGAGGGAGGGGAAATTAAGAAGACCTGATGCAAAGGGCTTAAGTGGAGAGCAAATGCTTTGAAAATGATGAGGGCAAAGAATGTACAGATGTGCTTACACAATTGATGTATGGATTGTGATAAGAGTTGTATGAGTCCCTAATAAAATGTTTAAAAAGAAAAAAAGAAAATATTCAGTTTGTTTTGTGTAACATTAAAATGTGTTGCGGTGGTAGAAGTATATTGCTTATTCTTTTATGTGGCCCTGAGCACACCTTTTACCATGTGGATATTCAGTGTCCCATAGGGAAGTTGGTGCCTTTAGCTCAGTCAGTGCTGTCTATGACGTATGTGACTTTGATCATACATCTGATAATAATCTAACCGTTTGTCAGGATAAGAATCTGAGTGTGTGCGGTTTTTTTCCCCCACTAAGACCTCCATATTTTTTTATTTCCAATTCATCGCAATCCCTTCCTGTATGGTCACTGTAATGAAGAAGAGACTTTCAAATAATGTTGGTGGGAATGATGTCATATTAATCTCTGCCATATCAAGTAAGATTCTTATTTTCCTGAATGTCTATGCAGCTTAATGAAACCTTAACTCCGCCCTGACTTTTCACTTATGTGTTTCCGGATCACACCCATGACTACTCCCCTCCCATTCCGGGTCACGCTGAGATGGGCTGGAAGTGGCGGTGTCCTAACCGGAAGTGAGGGTCATACAGCGGATCCTACTTGCTCTGCCTGGTGCGTGGTGCCAGAGAAGCTCCTGCAGCCTGAGTACTGTGTAGTCGGCACGCCCAGGTGAGGGGTCGCGCGGTGACCAATTTGGGGTGACCCTGGTGCACACAGCAGCCTGGCTGGGTGCAAGCGACCTGCTTCCCCCTCCCCCGCTCCGTCAGCGCCCCTCGCGTGGTGAGATGTGGGAGTGTGTCCCAGGGGCTGCTTCCATCCCCCAGTTTTGGGATTGGTTGGGGTTCCTGGGGAGAATTCCTGTTGGAGAAAGTAGGATCCCAGACTGGGGCTTTGGGCGTCGGGGTTCTCGATTCATTGCGGGAACTTTGCGTGTCTCCCCCCCCTCCATTGTTTCCTTTCACACAGCGGTGGCTCCTCCCTGAAACTCCTACAACGTCTTCTGCTCACAGGTGAGACCCGGGTCTGTGGCTTCTCTCACCACGAAGTGACTGCTGTTCAGGAAGCGAGTGGCTGCAGCTGGGGCACAAAACGTTAGGGCTTCCTCCGGAGGTTTGCCCAGTCTGGTCCCCTAGGCGGTACCTTCTCTGGGAGCGGGGAAGGGGAGGGGGAGGGGTGCACCCGGTAGTCCGGAAACGCCCTGGCTCATTCTTGCCAGCCAGGAGGGCGGCAGCGGGCAGCGCGCTCAGCCTTGAGGGTGTTGAAGTGATATTCCAGCGCACCCACTGCGCATTGTGATATGATTGGCATTCCCAGGTTGCTGGGGGTAAGTCCAGGACTGGGACCTCAAGGGAGGTGACCCAGGTTGGTGGCTACCAGTCAACGGTGGCAAGTAAAAGGAGAAAGAGACAGGCCCAGCTGTACAAAGATGGGGTCCAGTGAGCAGGAACTCAACCAAAGAGAGGGCAGTCTTTCTTTGGAAATGCATATAAGTCTCCAAAGAAGGGCAAGACCCCTCAAGTATGGAAGATCCCCCGTTCCCACATACACTCTTAAAAATTTTTGCATGTTATTTCTTTAATTTTTAAAAAAACCCTGTTTGTGTTTAACAGTAGAAAGAAGCTGGAGGAAAGCTGCTTAGTGAAGGACAGACAGCTGGAGGAAAGGTTTCTTTAAGAGGGACAGGAGGAAATTGCCACCAGTAATTAATTGCTTTTCATGCAGAGAAAGTAGCCAGTAAAAGACATCCAGGCAATTGAACTGGATCCATTATTTCTGCAAATCTGTTAGTGTGGGGGAGTGTGGGAGCTGCTCCTGCCTATTGCCCAAAGGGATATTTCTGTTTCTGCTGCCTCTGAAGAAGTAGCTTGTCCGATGTTTAGATTTATGCCGACTCCATTTTAACTGTGTATTCCCACCTGGAGTCATTTTATCCCTGTTCTAATGAAAATTCCGAGTGTGTTGCTTGGTTTGTAGGGTTCTTTTGGTTTGGTTTTGGTTTTGAGTAAGCGCTTTTAGGAAAATTTCCAGCTTTACCGAAGCCACGAGCTAGATCCGGGAGTTGAAGGAGGCTGTAGAGTTGCTCAAGGAGACCATCCAGGTGGGGTGTGGCTCTGCCAATGAGGGACTGAGGGGCTGGCCTGGTGCTCCACACCACTCCTTGAACACATGCTGGCATGACAAGAGGCAGCGCTCCCATGAAAACTCACTGGCAGCTATTCTGACCCAGCGGCCCTATGGATAGGGTAGAACTGCCTGTGGGGGTTTCCCAGACTGTAACTCTACACAGGAGTAGGAAGCCTCATCTTTTTCCAGCCAGTAGTTTCCAGCTGATGGCTTTGTGGTTAGAAGTCCAGCATGTAACCCACCAGACACTGGGACACCTGATCCCTACTGTAGTCTTAATTCTCTACCCAATGTAGCTGTTCTAGAAAAACTCATCCCCACGCCACATGGGACTTCCTACAGTCCCTGGCCAGGGGAAATTCTGTTCAAGTCCCTGCCTGAGTTTGGAGGGTGATTCATTTGCAGAGAACAGCTCTTCATTCCGTGAAGGTTCACACTGTACTTTCTAGATCCCAGCTCCTGTGTAGAGGCAAAAGCCCACCAGCATGTCTGTGTAGGCTGATAGGCCCTACCGTCAGAATTGAGATCAAATTCTAGTGCTTCTATTCATTAGCTGATTTCCTTGGGAAAGTCTTTGAGCCTCTAGTGGTTCGTCTCTGAAGTGGGCCAGATATTTGTGGGTTAAGCGACTCAGTGCAGATCTGGCATGCCGTCAGTGGCTGCTGATGTGACCCGTGCTGCAGAGAGACATGCACACACATCCTAATGATGCTGGACCAAGTGGAAAGGAGGCCATGGGTCACTTACAGCTGAGGATGAAAGTCCAGGAACATTGCTGGGGCCTGTCCTCCCTTTCAAATGCCTCAGGGACACAGGCATTTGAAAGGACACGAAGAAAGAGCTGGACACAGGCCAGCCAGGTCCTGGTGCTAACTAGCCTCCCAGAACTCATCCTACTTCTTGATGAGCACAGGGAACCTTTGGCGGGAGTTGAGCAGAGCAGTGACATGACCATGGCAGCATGAGGTATATCACTGGGGCTTCAGTGTGGAGCCTGGCGTAGGTATTTGGAGAAAGGGTGCAGGTGTGCCTGCAGGGAGAGCGGGTCAGAGGTTGGGATAGTCCACAAAGGAGGTGTGGCTGTAACATAGGGATTGTAGTGGGGGCTGACGGGAAATATCTGAGCTATTTTGCGTTAGGGGCAGATGATAGAGGGGGGTGGCTGGCAGGATTTGGTAGCATACAGGGTCAAGAAATAAAGCCAACTCTTACCTTTGTGATGTAGGCAAAGCTTGGGGACCTGGATGAGGATCAGGAGGCAGGATGTGGGCATCTATGCAGGCATTTGCATTCCTTACCTGTCAGGACCCCAGGAATAACTTGCTACGTTGACTGTCAGTTACTGAACTGGCTGGGTCTTTTCCCTCTGTGTCACAGCAAGGGCCAACCTGATAAGTTCTCCCGAGATGGCCAAGCAGCCAGACTACAACCTGGGAAAAATTGAGAACAAAGCAGAACCCACTGTAGACCTGCTTCTCAATTACCTGCAAGGTGAGGCTGGTTGCAAAGGGGTGTGGGGTGTCGGGGCTGGGGAGTGGGCGGGGTTTCTGCTGGCTCCTGAACAACTACAGGTGTTGACAGCTGTGCCTTGAGTGAGTATGGGACCTGGGGGACACCACTCACCCCAGTGGACCATGTCATTCCAGCTTTCAAGAAGGCCCTGGACCTGGTCATGCAGGTGCAAAAGCAGACCAACAAAGGAACCAGAAGCAAGAAAAAGCACCACAAATCTGAAAAGCCTAACAAATCTGAAAAGAATGGAAGTTTCCCACAAACTTTTTGAAGCCCCCTTGTATCTATCTCACAACTTTTGCCTGTTCAGTTATTTACAGGTTTAAGCCTTATTGACAGCTATTATAAAAATCTGTTTGCAAGCTAACATTCCATGATCCTTGTCGTTTTCCCATCACCTCTACCCTCCACCCCCCACTTTCTGCAACTGACCCTGTTACCCACCAATAACCTTTGACATCTCACTCGGGGGAAGTTCTGTTCCAGTCCCTGCCTGAGTGTGGAGGGTGGTTCCTGTGCAGAGACCTGCTCTTGTTCATTCCGTGAAGGTTCAGTGTCCTTTCTAGATCTAGCTCCTGTGTAGACACAAAAGCCCTCCAGCATGTCTGTGTAGGCTGATAGGCCCTACCGTCAGAATTGAGATCAAATTCTAGTGCTTCTATTCATTAGCTGATTTCCTTGCGAAAGTCTTTGAGCCTCATTGAGCCCCTAGTGGTTCGTCCTTAAAGTGGGCCAGATGTTTGTGGGTTAAGTGACTCAGTGCAGGTCTGGCAGGCAGTCAGTGGCTGCTGATGCGATCCTTGCTTCAGAGAGACATGCAAACACATCCTAATGATGCTGGACCAAGTGGAAATGAGGACACGGGACTCTTACAGCTGAGGATGAAAGTCCAGGAAAATTGCTGGGGCCTGTCCTCCCTTTCAAATGCCTCGGACACAGGCATTTGAAAGGACAAGAAGAAGGAGCTGGGCACAGGTCAGCCAGGTCCTGGTGCTAACCAGCCTTCCAGAAGTGAGATCCAGCTTCCTGATGAAGGCGGGGAACCTTTGGAGGGAGTTGAGTGGAGCAGTGACATGGTCATAGCAATATTAGGTATATCACTGGGGCTTCGGTGAGGAGCCTGGTGCAGGTACTTGGAGAAAGGGTGCAGATGTGGGTGCAGGGAGAGCAGTGGGGAGGTTGTTGGGATAGTTCAAGAATGTGGCTGTGCACAGGGATTGTAGTGGAGGCTGATGGGAGATATCAGAGCCATTTTGGGTTGGGGCAGATGGGGGTGGAGGTGGCTGGCAGGACTTGGTAGCATATAAGGTGAAAAAATGATGAATTTTTAATACTTTGTCTTCCTGAGCTGCCCTTTAAAAGTATCTGTTCAACTTTATTAACTCTATCATTTCTTCCATTTGCCTTAGCTACTTTAAGTAATGAGCAATTTCAATGTCTCTTCTGATATCTACTTTGATTTTTTTCTTGCTTTTCTGTCTTTAATGACCTTTTGCTTCCTTCACATATGATGTTCTTAATATGGCCCCCCTCCCCCAGGTCATTAGTGTTCATTTCATTAAATGTTACCTAAATTCAGATTGGATAGCCACAAAATATTATTTTAGCACTTTTAGACTCGTTTTAATATTTTTCAGTTTCAAACAATTTACAGAAATTTCAGACTAAATCTATAATAGAGCTATATAATTTATGTTTAACATACTTATATCTTTAGAGTAGTGACTAACTTCTTGACTAATTTTTAATTTGTGGAGTTTTAGTTGTTGACTTATAACATTTATATATTCTGAATACAAGATTATTAGGTATCTCATGAATAGTTACTGATGTAGGTTGCCTTTTTCAAATTCTTGATTGTGTCTTTCCAATTATAAGGGACTTTAATTTTGATGAAGTTCAACTTATGTTGAACTTGGGCTGCTTATGTTTAAGATGTCATAATTGCTTAAAATGGAAGATATCTTAAGAAATCATTCCCTAATCCAGGGTCACAGACATTTATGTATATGTTTTTTATTAAGGGTTTTAGGATTTGGCTCTTACATTTAGGTCTTAAGATCTATTTTGAGTTAGTGTTTGCATAAGGTGCATGGTGGCAGTCAAAACCCATTCTTTTTTCCTATATCTAGTTGTTTCGACAGCATTTGCTGAAATCACAGTGACTTCTCTGCACTCTTTTTGAATCATTTAGCTATGTATGTATGAGGTTGAATTTTTAGACTCTCAATTATATTCCATCAATAGGTTACCTTTATGTCACTACTACACAGTATAACTACTATAGCTTTTTAGTAAGTTTTCATATCAGGCAATGAGCATTCTCCACCTAGATTTTATTGTTTCTCCAGATTATTTTGGCTATACTAAAACTGTCACATGTCCATAGAAATTTTAGAATCAGCTTGTCATTTTCTGGAAAAGCAAACCGTGAGAGGAATGAGGTTGAATCTGTAGATGAGTTGTAGAATATTGCCTCTGGATAACAATCAGTCTACCAAGCCATGAAAATGTCAGCTTTGTACATGGCTCATTTTTTGCTCAAGTCTCAGTTTAAATGTTTAGCCTTCTCACATCTTATGCAAAGTTCACTCCTCTGCTCCACTATAGTACATTATTTATGAACTTGATATTTATTACAGTCTAAATAGTTTGGCTTGCTTGGTAGAGTTTATGCTTCAAGTAAGTCTTTTATTCTAAATATTCTCTAGGGCCAAACACAATGCCTACTAACAATACTTGTTCTTAATTTTTGTCGGCCCCAGTCTGTGCTGAGAGTGGGCGGATGGAGTGTTGTGGAGCGGAAATACCGCAAGAAATATGCTTGAGGGAAGTGGGTTTTCGGCACCCCCATAAAAGCATGCAATTAGTGGATGATGGTTCTGGAGGGGTCCAGTTCCCCAGAGCATCTCTCTGGTGGGAGAGCAACTTTCTGGAGAGGTCTCAGATACACCAGAAAATTTTTCTGGCAGGTCCCGGACTTAGAGAATCGTTCTCTTTTGGTCCGGACCCCAATTAGCACCATTCTGGCAGGGTCATGGATCCCTCAGAGCATCATTCCAGCAGGGTCCCAGAACCCCAAAACATCATTCCACCGATGCTTCCAGTGCTTCATCAGTTTGTTGAAACTTTAAAAATTGAATTCAGTCAATGCTTGGCAACTGGTTTTGGCGAATTCTGTCAGTGCAGCTTGAATATCTTCCATTAGTACTATTGGTGCTTGTTTATATCCTTCCTCTTGAAATGGTGGAATGCCAACTAGTTCTTCTTGGTAGAATAATGTGTATTCTTTCCATCTTCACTTGATGCTTCCTGGATCGTTCAGTATTTTCCCCATAGAATATTTCAATATAGCACCTTAAAGCTTGGATTTGTTTTCTTCAGTTAATTGAAGATGTAGTGCATATGTTTTTTCATTTTGGTTTTCTCACTCTAGGTATCTGCACATTTCATTGTAATCCTTCTCCAGATCCTTTCTGAAAGTTTCTGTTCAGCTCTTTGGCTTCATTTCATATGAAGTGCCTTAGCTACTCCATGATTGAAAGCACTTTCCAGAGTCTCTTCTGACATCCAGTTTGATCCTTTCTTTCCTGTCTCTTCAGTGATCTTTTGCTTTCTTCATGTTCTCGGTGATATCCCACGACTCATCAGGTGTCCTGTCCTTGGTGTTTAGTGAGTCAAATCTGCTCCTGACACCTTAATATTCAGGTGAGATAAACTCAAGGTTGTATTTGGCTCCCGTGGGCTTGTTTTAATTTTCTTCAACTTGAATCTGAACTTCGCTACGAGCAGTTGATGGCATGTTACACAGTTGACTCCCGGACTGATTTTAGCTGCTGACATTTAGCTTCTCCATCTTCTCTTCCCACTGTTGTAGTCAGTTTGATTCCTGTGTATGCCCACTCCAGGTATTTGCTATGAAGAAGTTGTTAGTCTTGTAAATTTCTATCGTGATCTCCAGATTTATTTCTATCACCAAGACCATATTTTCCAATTATTGTTTCTTCCTCTTTGTTTCCAACTTTTGAATTCCAATCACCAATAGTTATCCATGAATTCAGATTGTGTTTGATCAATTTCAGACTGAAGATGATGGTAAAATTCATCAGTTTCTTCATCAGTTGTAGTGGTTGATGCATCAATTTACATAACCGTATTGACTGGATTTTCTTTTATGCAGATAGATAGTATTTTATCACAGTAGCATTGTACTTCAAGTAGATCTTGAAATGTTCTTTAGGAAGATGAATGTGATTCCTCTTGAATATGTCATTCCCAGCATAGCAAACTGTTTGACTGTCTGATTCAAAATGGCAGATATTAGTCCGTTTCAGCTCACTAATACCTAGCATATTGATCTTCATGAGTTCCATGTAATATTTTATGAGTTCTGGTTTTTCTGTATTAGTACTTCATAATTCTGAGTTTCAATGATTAGATCATTGTCGCTGTTTCTTCTCATATTGAGACATCCTCTATCAGCAAATGAAGGTCTCAACGGACTTATTCCATCCACGTCATTATGATCAACTCTGCTTTGAGCTGGCAGCTCTTCCCTGACCATATTTTGAGTGCCTTCTATCCTGAGAAAGAGCCCTGGTGGCGTAGTAGTTATTCATTGGTCTATGAACTACTAATTAGCATTTCAAAACCACCACTGTTCCTTGGGAGAAAGACCGGGCTTTCTACTCCCTTAAAGAGTTGCAGTCTGGGAAACACAGAGGGACATTTCTGTCCTGTCCTGTAGGGTCACTAAGAGTTGACATCGACTCACTGGCAGTGAGTTGAGTTCTGAACTGGGGTCTTATTTCTGGCACTATATATGACAGAGTTCTGTTGCTATTCGTGAGGTGGCAGTGACTAATTCTCCACAAGTGGACAACCTAGTTCTTCACATGAACTGCTTTCAGGAATCACCTAGCTCGCACGTCAGAAGTTTAATTGATTTGGACTGTGGTATGGTCCACTGGGTTTTTTTTTAAGCTCTGTTATAAGTGATTATGCTGGTTAACCAGGTTTGAGAACCACTCCAAAATGAGTCAGTTCTCCCAACCCCAATATTCACCAAAAGCAAAGAGAACATATCACATGCACCCAAATATTCAAACAGGAGACAGCATTACCTCCCTTAGAAGCCCACTCTGGTGGCTAAATGGTCTCATTTCCAGACTCCCCCCGAACCACCTACATGCAAAAAAGTATTTTATAAGCCCCTTCTTTGCCAAAATGACCTTTGTTGGATCATTTCTCTATATTTGAATAGAGACCAAGATCATTCACCTTATTTGTTAGACGTCCAGGAAACACAGGACTTCTGTTAAAATTCCTGGAGATAGCTCTTACAGAGGCAAGAATGAAACATTGTGCCTGTGTTCCCATGTTTTAAAGACTGTGTATCAGGACACGATGACACACTTAACACTGTGATTTCAGACTACAGTACATTATTCCATTAAAAATTATCAACCACAATCATTGTGTCAGTCTGGGTACATTGGAGAAACAAGTCCACAGAAACATGTATAAGAGAGTTTTATTTAAAAGGTAAATGCACATCAAGAAAACATCCCAACCCAGTGCTGCCCAGGCCAACAAGTCCAATATTAGCCCATACATCCGACACCAATCCATAAAGTCGTCCTCCATCTCACAAAACACACGCAATAATGCTGACTGAGGAGGAAAGCAGAATCAGTGAGCTAGTATGCATCTCAGCACTGGCAGGGGTCTCCACATGGCTTCTCCAGCACCCAGGGCTGCATCAGGGTAGGTCTATGTGGCTTCTCCTCAGGAATGTCTTTCAGGAATGAGCCTTGCCAGTTGAAGAAGGGAACTGGCTAAGGCAACTACATCCTGGTCCAACCATCAGAAAGCAAGAAACCCGATACTTAGAATGGTGAGGCTCACCGAACCATTTATCCCTCCATGCTTCAATTAACCCCACATGTGTCAGCCAGGTTGGCACAATAAACTTTATCTCATGCCAACTAGAAATTTTTCACAAGTAATTTTTATGTGTCGTAAAACATTGTGGACACCAGCAAGGGATTCTTTTTTATAACTTAACTATCAATAAAATAAATCAAAACCTGTATGCTTTTCCCAAGACAGGATTTCACAAGAAGAATGAAGCATATGTGGGAACTGGCCACATGTTAGGAAAGCTTGAAAGGGACAGAATCCTTTAATCATAACAGAATCCTTTAATCATAACAGTTAGGTGAACTTGCCCGGACTTCCACAGTCAATAAGTACCAAGCCTGAGATTTCATCCTCATTGTGACTCCAGATGAACCAATCTTGCTGCTAATACCTGCAGGAGTGGGAGTTAAAACCACACCATCATCAACAAGTCAATTCTAACTATTGGGACCCTCTAAGACAGACTTAGAAGTGACCCCTGGTGTTTCTGGAGCCTGCAAGTCAGTGTTCCCCAAAGTGAGTAAAAGCGCTCCCCTGAGGTGGAGGTTGGGATCACTGGAATGATGCAGGGAGGTTGCAACAGCAGATACCTACACTTTATCCCAGGTTATGGGCGATACTACAGAAGTTTTCTATTACCAGAGAAGTGCTGAGTGATTATTATTTTTCTGTAAAGGGCTAGTTAACCAAATAAGTTTGGGAACCTATGAAATTCTTTCTGGCAAAAGATAGTCTCATTGTTCTCCCACAGAGCAGTTGGTGGCATTGAACTGGTGACCTTGTGTTTATCAGCCCAATACATAGTACACTACACCATCCGGGTTCCTTAAGTAGCAGCTAGTTAGCCCAAAGTCAAACAACCAGTTGCCGTCCAGGGGATTCCAAATCTCAGAGACCCACGTGTGACAGAGGAAAAATACCTTTCTTGGGGTTTTCAATGATCATTATATTTTTGAAGTACGATGCCAGGACTTTCTTCAGGGTGTTGTTGCTTGTGAATTTAAACTGTCAATCTCTTGTTCAGTCACGGGCATGGACTGTTCCATCCAAGGACTCCCGTTAGGAGAAAAATAAGAACAAAACTCAAACAAACTCTCTGCCCTGCACTCAAGGCTGACTCAAAGCAACCCTTTAGGACAGGCTAGAGCTTCCCCTGTGGGTTTCTGGGACTGTCTCTATTCACTGGATTAGAACGCCTCATCTTTCTCCTGAGGAGCAGCTGATGATTTTGAACTGCTGACCTGTAGTTAGCAGCACAACACATAGCCACTCTGCCACCAAGGCTATTCAGGATGATTATGAGGTAGGCGAGAGCCTGGCAATTTTCAGGGAATTTAAGAGATCATTGTGACTGGAGCTTTGATTCTGAGATGGAGAGGGAAGGCTTTGACATAAAATGGTTTTCTCTTTCGAATGAATGTTCTAGTTATAACGTGGGAAGTAGGTCATGGGAAGCCAGAGTATGTGTGGAGGGCGCCCTGATGGCACTACATTAAGTAGTTCTCAGCAGCTAACTGAAAGCAGTTCTGTGGAAGAAAGACCTGGCCATTCATTCCTGCATAGACAATAGCCTGGGAAACCCTGTGGGGCAGCATTGCCCTGCCACATGGCTCTACCGTGAGTTGGAATCTGACTGATGCACTACAACAAGACTATGCATGGAGGAGAGGTAATAGCTTGAGCTTTTACTTTGTGTTTTAACTGTTTTATTGACATATAATTCACACATACTCCTTTATTGTACTCATATATTTAGCTTATTTCCCCCAAAGCTCCCTGTCATGGTGTGAATAACCAGTATTCCAAATGTATGATGAAGTTTTGAACACAAGGATGTGTCTCATTGTACCCCAGCACAACTAAAGACATAGAGTCTCCAAAATTCTACGTCTCCATTTATTTATGTTTTCTCTGTTTCTTCTACTTATGTCTGTCTGGTGCAGACCTACTACTGCACTGTTCTCAGAGTCCTAGTGATCAGAGTTCTGTGGTAAAAGTTTTTAATAGGTTATATGACTAAGGAAAAACCTGATCCCGTTGAGTACACCTGTCCCCCTGGGATGTTATTCCCCAAGCCTCACTGGCCTTCCTGAGGGCAGGCAAGCTAGGACGCAGCCAGGAAGGTGGTTTCCTGGCTTGTTTACCATCAGCATGGAGGCAGCCACTGGAAAAGCAGAGCGAGGCTCACAGTGTGTGATGTGAGTGGCCAATAGGTCAGTCACAGAGAAAATCATTAAGAGGGATATTTCCACACTCAATGCCCCAAACATGTTACTCCTGTGTAACCCTGTAAATTGTAAATTCCACACGTTGCCTAATGAACCAAGCCAAAGGATATGAGACATGTTTAAATTTATATATACAGCATGCATTGCCCACAATTAAACTGTAGTTTATTTCCTGCGTTCTGTTTAGTGGTTTACATATATGTTTCTAACTACAGGGTTGAAAGTCTACATCAACCAGTCATTTCTTTGGCTAAAAATGAGGCTTCCTGCTCTTTTAAGGATTTACTGGTTGGGAGCCTGTGGGAGTATGTCTGAAACAAACACATAAACAAAAGCGCTCCACAATCTGCCTTATCTATTTAAATTAGGTTATGCAGTCAACTTGATTTGGACAGCCTGTCCCCAACTAAAACAGTAACAAAACAGAGAACAAATATTTATTTAATAGTAGAACTCAGGATTACATTGTTCATCAAAATCTCTCTCCCTGAGCAACACGGCTGGGGTGTTTATAGACAGTGCTTAAGGATGATGATGCTCTAGCAAGCCAACTTGAAATGGAGTTTTTGTGTTCGGGTTTTTCTCCTTTTTTGTAAGGGTCTATCCACATCCCAGCTAGAAATGTTAGCAACTTCTGTCCTTCAAATAGAAGCGGGCTTAAGTTTTTATTTCAAAGGAGGAGTAGCACTGGTGCGTAAACACATCGTGTACTCTAACAAATTTTCAAATTTAAAATGAGAAAAGGGAAGTGCATGAAGCCCCAGTGATGTCCTGTGATGCGTTGCAGAATCAGGAGTACACACTGTGGACAGCAAATTAAGAAACCTGTACTTTGTATTCTTGCATTTATTTATAATAAACTGCTATTAAATTGAGTTTAACTTAGGGATTGAATTTTGAGGCCTACACTTGTGAAAGACTGAGGTGTGCACAAATTGTTGTTAGTTGCTTGTGATAGATAAGGTTTCTTGTGCTAACCTGGCTGATAAATACATGGGATTAATTTAAGGGCAGAGAGATAAATGGCTTGGTGAGCCTCGCCTTTCTTATTCTCTGGTCTCTTGTTCTCTGATGGTCTGACCAGTGTTCGGCTGCCTTAGCTAGTTCTTTGCCTCAGCTAGCAAAGCTCACTTCCTGGGAGACATCCCTGAGGAGAAGCCACATGGACCTGCCAAGATGCAGACCTGGGTCTAGAGAACAGCGTGGAGACTCCTGCCAGCGCTGAGATGCTTAAACACTCACTGATTTGACTTTCCTCCTGCATTTGGCATTATTGCATGAGTTTTGTGAGTTTGAGGAGGACTTTGTAGATCTGTGTTGGATATATGGGCTAATGTCGGATTTATGGGCTTGGACTGGCCTGGGTTGGGATGGTTTCTTAATGTACACATAACTCTTACATAAAACTCTCTCTTATATACATATGAATTTCTGTGGATTTGTTTCTCTAATCTACCCAGACCAACACAGTGCTCTCCTGTCAGGTCTGAATCACTGACCTTATGCTCACAGATTGAAACACTGCCAAGTCCTGTATCATCCTGAACATTGTGGTTCAGTCTGAGCCTATTGTAGCCAATGTGTCCATTCATCTTCTTGAGAGTTTTACTCTTTGAGTTGCTGTACAACATTTCCATCCATGTTGTCCTTTTCCAGGCACTCTCTCCTGATAACATGTCCAAGATACATGAGACAAAGTCTTGCCATCCTTGAACCCAAAGAGCATCTGGCTGTACTTTCGTCAAGACAGATTGGTTTGTTCTTCTGGCAATCCATAATACTAGCAGCACCCTTTCCTAGTACCTTCATTCAAATAAGCATAATGAGACCACTAAATTCAGTTTGAATCTCACATACTGTCAGCCTCAATTGCTTATTTCTGACCACTTACCTGCAATGTCAAAAAAGGTAATGTAAAGGAACTCTGAAGAGTGTTGGTAAGCCTCTTCTGGATAGGAGAGGAGAGACTTACTCACTTTAGCACTTTCTCAGGAGAGAAATCCATGTATCCTGGATTTCCTTTGACAAGTATTGGAGTATTAGGCTAATATTTTGTGAATCACACCTGGAAAACAGAGGGCTGTTATCCAATCTTGTAAGGTTTTAAAATGTCATTGCTGTCCCTATCCTAATCACGGTCCTTCTCTTCCTCCTGAAGTCAGAACTGAGGCTGTGTTTACTCAATCTTTCACCAGCCATGATTTTGTGAGTCTCGCCCCCTCCCCACACCTTATTTTTCCCCGGTGAAGAGGACAAAAGAGCTCTCTTCAAACAAGGATGGGCATCTACAAAAGATGCAGGCCAGATTCCAATTTTTTTTAGTTGTATATGATTACTGTTTATTTTGAACTGACTTTTAAAATCAGCAAAGCTCAGGAAATCTTCAGGCATCCTCCTTCCTTCTTCCCAGTGACTCTCACAACAGCTGTGAGGGAGAGCATTCATTCTCACCCCCAATATTTAAAAACAAATAAGACACTTTTAAATTACTCAGTCTTTACAAAGTGACTTCGATAATACCTTGTCTATTTGAGACAAAAGTAATAAAGATCAAATAAGTGGAATTTTCTTGTATGTTCCAGGATCTTTTTGAATTTATCTTTGAAAATGTCCTTCACTGCAGTACTCTGCATCCTTACAATTATTATTGTCCATTCCAGAACTGCTTGGTTCGTCAATAAACCCTTTGATTATTAACTCAAATTTCAGTTTGGTCTTTGGAAGGAGGAGCAGAAAAAGGAAATACTATGTACATTTCTTGAGAAATGATGTCTACCAATCACTTCCAAATTCCTTAAAAAAAGAGAGCTAGAAAAAACAAACAATTCTTAACAATAGACTCACTGTCTCTGGGAAACGTTATCTTTATGCCTTCAATAACTAATATTTTGTAGCAAGATTCTATTTGTTGTAAGTATAATAAATAGATAGAGTCTGACAACAGAATAAGAACAACCAAGTGGTGTTAACAAACACAGGGACAAGGGAACAACATGGGACCCAAAATGATAGTGAGGGGGGAGTGGCAGGCCTGGGGGGGATGATCAAGGGTTGGGTTGTGTAGAGAAGAGGTATAGCTCTAGCCCAGGTGGTGCGGAGCATGGTAGGACAGGAGGTAAGTCAAGGGAGATGGAGGAAAGAGCTAGGAGTCAAGGAGCATTTATGGAGGTCTAGACAAAGACATGTACATGCAAATATATGTATGAGGATGGGGAAATAGATCTATGTGTCTATATTTATAGGTTTAGTATTAAAGTGGCGGAAGGACCATGGGCCTCTACTCAAGCACTCCCTCAATGCATGAATACTTTCTTTTATTAAATTGGCACTCTATGATGCTCACCCTCCTGACACAACTGCTGAAGCCAAAACGGGTGAACAAGTAAATGTGGTGAAGAAAGCTGATGGTGCCTGGCTATTAAAAGAGAGAGTGTCTGGGGTCTTAAAGTCTTGAAGATAAAAAAGTGGCCATCTAGCTCAGAAGCAACAAAGCCCACATGGAAGAACACCCCAGCCTGTGTGACCACTTGGTCCCGAAGGGATCAGTTATCAGGAATCAAAGAACAAAAAATCATATCATTGGCTGCACACCTCCATGATATGATAGTCGAAGACAAATGGGTGCATAGCAAATGTGGCGAAGAAAGCTGATGGTGGCCGGCTATCGAAAGAGATAGTGTCTGGGGTCTTAAAGGCTTGAAGGTGAACATGCGTCCATCTAGCTCAGAAGTAATAAAGCCTACATAGAAGAAGCACACCAGCCAGTGCGATCACAAGTTGCCAAAGGGACCAGGTATAATGCATCATGAAGAAAAAAAAATTTATATATGTATATATATATGATTTTATATATATACATATATATATCATAGTGAGTGAAGGAGGAAGTGCAGAGTAGAGACCCAAGGCCCATTTGTTGGCCACTGGAGATCCCCTCATAGAGGGGTTTAGGAGAGGAGATGGGTCTGTCAGGGTGCGATGTAGTACCGATGAAGAGCACAGCTTTCCCCCAGATCCTGTATGATTCCTCCCCCCAACTACTATGATCCGAATTCTACCTTGCAGGACTGGATAGGGCAGAGGTTGTATACTGGTGCATATAGGAGCTGGAACCACAGGGAATCCAGGGTGGATGATACCTTCAGGACCAGGGGTGTGAGGGGCGATACTGGGAGAGTGGAGGGTGAGTGGGTTGGAAAGGGTGAACTGATTAAAAGGATCCACATGTGACCTCCTCTCTGGGAGATGAACGGCAGAAAAGGTGGGGAAGGGGGACTACGGATAGGGCAAGATAGGACAAAATAACAATCTATAAATTTTCAAGGGCTCATGAGGAGGGGGGACCGGGGAGGGAGGGGAAAAAAAGGAGGACCAGATGCAAAGAGCTTAAGTGGAGAGCAAATGCTTTGAAAATGATTAAGGCAAAGAATGTACGGATGTGCTTTATACAATTGATGTATGTATATGTATGGATTGTGATAAGAGTTGTATGAGCCCCTAATAAAATATTTTTTTAAAAAAAGAACAACCGTGAACATTGTGCATTCTGTTTGAGCCCATTCCCCAACCTGCTTAACTTTGCGTCTCAATGCAGATCCCACAGCTTGTCCAACTTCCCCTTGGATATAGGATGTTGCCACAGGATGTCGGAATACCTCATTTAATGCCTATACTTATTCTGCATTTTCCTTCCTGAGAAGACCCTTCCTCTGTTGAGCCCTTTCCTCAGAAAAATATCCCATTACACCACATGATTATCAATTTTGAATAACATGGACAGGCTATCATGTCCACAAAAGACATCCCCAACCTTCCAGTCACAGATCACGTAGAACAGAATTACTTTGTTCAAAGAACCAAAAGTCACCATAGATAAGTCACCAGATCAAATAAGACAACATTTGGAGCCAAGAAGTATAATGAGCCTTATCTTGTTAAGAATTGCAACCCCACCCTAATTTTTAATCATGACCATCCCTATGAAATGTGTTAAAACATTCATCATCCTATACGTTGGTATACCAATTTATTGGACTAGTTGTCTACAAGTGTTAACATGGTCCACTAATTTGTTCAGGAGCTTCCTTTGGGGAATCTTCCAGCTCAGTCCTTGTTTGCTCCAAGGAGATCGGTCCCCATTCTCTTTCATGCAGCTCCTGTCTTTGTTTCTCAGCAAGAGTCGTGTTGGTAACATGTCACACATTTCTTTTTGCTGAGTGTTTTTCAACATAAAATTATACTCTGTTTTCCAGAGTCACTATGAGTCAGAAGCAGCTCAATGGCAGTGAGTTTCACTTTGGTTTTATCCCAAAGAAGATGACGGGGTCATAATTTATTTTCAGCTTCTGAGAAAACTATGAACATCTCTATTTTATTCCGTAGGCTTCTAGTATGCAGAGCACCTCACCCATTTCCAGGTGAAATTTCAAATTAGTGAAAATGCTACATCATGGCCAGGGTTCTATAGGATCCACAGACCTTGTCTGTAAGTCATGAAATTCCTGTGGAGAGTCTTCTGGCTAGTGGGAACTTCTCACTAGTCTTGTCAAGATTCCAAAAATAGTTTGACATAATTAGGGTTCCATTACTTGTCATCAGTGATTATTTTTCCTGTTCCCATTGCCCAAGGTTTGGTTCCAGGAGTGATGAACCCTTCATAGACCCTCTCCCTAAGCTTCACTGTCTCTGAGGACTCCATATTGCCAGAGCTAGAACTGCCAAGATGCTATTGCTTGGTGTGCTCCTGTGCCTGGTGACAGTTCCCTAATGTGGAGATTCAGATATCTGACCTGGGTCTATGGGAATGGTTGTGACTACAAGTGACTGACACAGAGATCAGTGTCTTTATTTACACTTGTCCTATTCCAGGTGTAGTTTCAGGAGTCGGGTCCAGGATTGGTGAAACCTTCCCAGAAGCTGTCTCTCACCTGCACTGTCTCTCTGGTTTCTCCATCACAAGCAGTAGTTATCTCTGGAGCTGAATCCACCAGAGCTTGAGGAAGGCGTTGCAGTGGATAGGACACATATGGCCTGATGGTGGTACAGATTATAACCCATCCTTCAAAGCCGACTCACCATCACCAGAGACACATAGAAGAATCAGTGCTCCCTGCTGCTTAGCTCCATGACTGCTGAGGACATGGCCATGTATTACTGTGCAACGATCACAGTGAGGGGAAGTCAGTGTGAGCCCAGACACAAACCTCCCCTGCAGGGAAGACAATGGGCAGCAGAGGATGCACAGGACCCGCAGAGCACACACTCCCAGCCCTGGGCAGGCACAGATGGATGACAGGGAGGATTTCCTGTCAGAGCCATGTGTCCTCCACCAGCTCTCAACATCCCCAGGGCCATTTTTTCTTTTTCATTTTTCACCCTTCCCTCTAAATCAGTGGTTCTCAACCATCCTAATTCTGTGACCCTTTAATACAGTTCCTCATGTTGTGATGGCCACCCCACCATAAAATTACCGTATATACTCGAATATAAGCCGACCTGAGTTTAAGCCAAGGTGCACCTAATTATTACCTGGAAAACCAGAAAAACTGATTGACTCGAGTATAAACCTAGGGTGGAAAATGCAGAAGCCATCGGTGAGTTTCAATAATCAAAACAAATGAAAATAAAATTACTAAAAATGGAGACATCAGTGGAGTAATGTATTTAAATATTTATTTTATGTAAAAAACATAAATAAAAGGGCAACAAGTCACTTAACATTAGTAAACCAACACAGTAAGTGGAAAATAGGTTCAGCAAAATTAATAAGGTATGAACAATGATATACCTTAAGAATACTATTCTCTGAGCTCAATCAGCAACCAAGCTAAAATGTAAAGAGTTAAAATCCTTCAAAACTGGATTCCTCATAATCATCCATATCCCAATGCAGAGCTTCAGCTGGTGTGAGGTCATCATAGACGCTGTACTCACTGAGATCACCATCATCGCCATCACTGCTGTCATTTTCATACAAAGCGTAGTCTTCACTGCCTTCCATAGCATTACTAATACTACATTTCTGGAAGGCACGTTGCACCATGTCTTCTGGAATGTCTTCCCATGCATCTCGAACCCACTTTTCTATTAATGCTGTCAGGATTCATGAAATTTCCTCCTTTTGTTAGTCAGGCTTGACCAGATGACATCCATTCATGCCACTGACCTGTGTATAACCCAAACCCCAGACTCTGAGACTCAGAAGAATCCCTTCTCAGTTCCATCGATGAACAAGGCATTGCAGAGAGAACTGTAGAATCTGCAACAACATTTTTTGGAACTTGAGGTTCCAGTTCTACAGACCCATCTTCTGCCTGGGCTCTCTCTTGTTCGGGTGAGTTGGGTGGCACTTCAGACTCCAGAAGGTACTGGATTTTCCTCTACTGCCTCCTCCATCTGCATTTCAGAATTGAGTTATTACATCGTGGGGCAGGGTCCAGGGAACTACATCAATATCAGTGATACAACAGGAAAGCCACCTGCTCTTTGATGTGGCACCACACGACCTCACCTGCTCAGAACACCCCTTTGGGCTAAGAACTGTCTCCCTGGTCCTAATTCTCTTGATCACACCAGGGACTGGACTCAGAGGTCAACTCTGCCTCCTCTTCATCTGCAGAAGACCCTGTAGTGAGTCAGGAATGCGGTCGAAACCTGCCAAGGCCAAAGCAAATCTTGACACCTCCCCAGATTCCACTACCACAAAATCTCTTGACCCGTCCACACCACCCTGAGAAATGTTCGTCAGAAATTTTCTTCTTGCTTGGACCCACAATCAATGCTCATGGAATCAGCAGTTGAAAGACCAAAAGATATATTACATTAGACAAATCTTCTGTACAAGATCTCTTCAGAGTATTGAAGTGTAA
Source organism: Tenrec ecaudatus (assembly GCF_050624435.1). NCBI lineage: Eukaryota > Metazoa > Chordata > Mammalia > Afrosoricida > Tenrecidae > Tenrec > Tenrec ecaudatus. The sequence goes on along the minus strand of NC_134544.1, from coordinate 71,318,648 downwards.
GGATCTCACTTTAAGGACTTAGGTGTACTTGATTACCCGCACTCCCTCAGAAATAGAAAACATAACTAACTCAGCATTATATTGAAATTCAAGTACACTTGATCATTCTTCATATATCCCCAGTGAGTGTTATTCATGGTGAACCAAAGACATACCTTCCACAAAGAAGTGATAGGTTTATAGGGAGTTCTTAGGATACTTGAAGCAAAGGAACCCACCTAGCTTCAGGTGCAGTGGATAGGATAATTACTGATTGCTCTTTGAAACTTATGATTAGCCTGTCAGATAGCAAGGGTTGACCTAGAGCAGTGATCCAATTCAATCGCTCCCCCAGGACTCTATAACTGAATCTTGACTTTTCTCAACCTATCTACCAATAACCTTGCACTACAGTTTTATTGAATAGGAAATCATGCTTCCTCAATGCAAATACTATTGTTATTGTCACTTTCATTGATTTGGTTGCAATCTTAGTGTCTCCATGTACGATAGAATGAAATCCTGTCCTGTGTCATCCTCACAGTCCTGGCTATACTCGATCTCATTGCTGCAGTCACGGTGACAAGCCATCTAACAGTTAGAATCTGTACTCTACACAGCATGCTGTGTTTTTCTGTGTGCATTTGTCTATTGGTGTTAGAGCCTCCCTGTGGGTTTCTCAAAATAGCCTGTTATGAATGGGTGTCTACTATTTGTCCTCACTGCCTGTTTACTATTCCCCTGTCCCTAGTTGTTCTGCTCCATTCCAGCTGCAGGAAGCCCTCTGAGGAGTGGTGAAACCTCCCAGATCCTCTCCCTAACCTGTGCCGACTTCTCCACACACACCACGATCACGTAGTATTACTGGAGCTGGACCAGCCAATACCGTTGGAAGGAGTCAGAGTGACTGTTAACAATAGGCTTGGGTTGTCGGGAAAAAAACTGCACTGCAGTTCTGAAGAACTGACCTTCAATCTCCAGAAGTGAGCCCACAAACTCCTTCTATCTATAGTTCCTTTCTGTGACCACTGAAGACAAGACACTTTTACTGTATGGGACAGTGGAAGTCAGTGGGCCCAGACAAACTACTATACAGGAATAGGGCAGGGCTATACCAGAAAGGTGGGTGCACAGGGCACAGGACAAGTGACTCCCGCATGGCAGAATTAAGAGAGGAGGCATCAGTTTGTAGTGGGTGGGTTCTAAAAGATAAAATGGGCATGCTTTATGAACAATTTTATGTAAAAAAACCCATCAATGTCAAAGCAAGGAGGAAATATCTTGGAAGACAGTGATAAGGATAATAATGTTCACCAACAAGAAACAGATACCAGAGCTATCTGTCATCGTGTTCACATGAGGAGTAACCATCTGTGCATCCACCCTGAGAAGGAAGGATACATTCTGAACTCTCATGCCACAGAGGTTCTCTTTTATGTATGATAGTGTTTATCAATTTAAAATGTCATTAAGTATTGCTAGCTTTTAAATAGAGGAGCAGCAGCAGTGCTTCTGTACCATGTGTATAAGCAGCCTTTATAAAAGCCTCCATTCTCCTGTGAGGGTGCTTCGGTTTCTTGGGTCACAAGGAGAACTCCAACACAGGTAGTCCACTCCTCTGCTTCTGAGTGGAGGGTCACATGCAAATGCAGCTCTCTCCGTGTGCCAGTGAAACTTGTATAGCTTCTTACCTGGGAGCTCTGGGCAGGAAGCCTCACTACAAAGGGTCTCTGCTCTTTCCATTTTCAGCTAACTCAGAGGACACATCATGAATTTTGGACGGGGTTGGGTTTACATTTAGGTCATTCTACATGGTAATAATTGACGACAATGCTGTGTGGTTGTATGTAGAATTGTGGGGTGGGGAGAGGGAAGTGGTCTTATCACAGTGTCTCTGTGTTTACAGGTATCAAGTGTGAGGTGCCGCGGGTGGAATCTGGAGACGGCCTGAAAAAGCCGGGAAGGGGGGGGGGGGTTCTCTAAGACTCTCCTGTGCAACTTCTGGATTCACCTTCAGTGACTATTATATTAATTTGATCCGGCGGTTTCCAGGATAGAGACTGGAGTGGGTTGGTTTTATTAGAAATGCAGCAAAAGGTCAATCAACAGAGTATGCTTCATTCATGAAAGGCAGATTCACCATTTCAAGAGATAATGCCAAAAGCATCACCTATTTGCAAGTAAATGTACTGAAATCTGAGGACACAGACGTGTATTACTGTGCAACACACACACTGAAGTCTATTTAGTGTAAACCAAGACACAAACCTCACTTACAGTGAAGGATGGAGCAACAGGGGGTGCTCATGCCCTACTATACCATCCTCAGGAGCAGACACGTGTGTGGTGAGGTGTTTCCTGCCAGAGGCTGTGGTTTTCCTCCCACTTGAGCCAGAGAATTATTAAGCTGTACATTCAAGACTGTAAGCAGTGTAGCTTGTGACACTTCATTCTTATTTCTTTGTGAAACAGGTTTTGATGTAAGGTAGAAAGGGGGAACTGATTATAAGAATCTGCGTATAGCCTCCTCCCTGGGAGAGGGACAGCAGAGAAGAGGGCGGGGGGAGGTGTCAGACAGTGTAATATATGTCAAAATAATAATAATAATATATGAATGATGAAGGGTTCATGAGGTAGGGGGGAGTAGGGAGGGAGTGGGGAAATGAACAGCAGATATTAAGGGTTCAAGCAGAAGGCACATGTTTTGAGAATGATGATGGCAACAAATGTACATATGTTCTTGACACAATAGATGGATGTATGGATTGAGATAAGAATTGTAAGAGCCCAAAATAAAATGATTTGAAAAATAAAAGAAAAAAAGAATTTTAAATAAATAAAATGAAAAAGCAATAAAAATCGAACAACCATACTTCAAGACCCAAACCCTGGATTTTGAGAAGGATGTCTATCTTTGAAGAACCATCCCTTGTGGATTATTCTTATGAAATAATCAAATCTCCATAAACTGGATATCTGGATAAGAATTTAATCTCCGATTTTTTGTTATCCCCAAACCCTCACCGGCTGCTGTTTTTAATGAATCTGAATTCCTTCTATGTTCCAGGCAGTGCCATGAAGCCTGGGACCAGTCGTCTGTGTCCTGTGCCTAAGTAAAGGGTCTTTTTTCCACTGTCTTCTCAATCAATATCCATAACCCGGAGCACAGCTATGAAACCCTGATTTCTTCAGTAGGAGATTCTATGGCAAATGTTAGATACTGTGAGGGGTCTCCTGTCATGATTTGAATAACTAATATCCCATTTGTAGAATCCTTGAAAAGGAAGTGCTATCTATTAAATGATGTGCCTCACTGAACCCCAGCACAGCTAAAGACACACAGACTCCAGAATTTATTTTCAACATCTCCATCTATCCATCCATCCTCTGTTTTTTTGTACTTATGTCTGTCTGGACCAGAGCTACAACTTCTCTGTTCCTATAGCACAAGTTTTCAGAGTTTTTGAGGTAAAAGTATTCTTAATTAGTTATCTGCCCAAGGAAACACCTTTCCTGATTTCACTGAATACACCTCTCCCCCCAGGACGTTATGTGGATGTGGACCTCCTGAGGGCAGGCAAGCGAGGATGCAGTCAGGAATGTGGTTTCCTGGCTTGGTCACCATCAGCGTGGAGGCAGCCACTGGAAAAGCAGGGCGAGAATCTCAATGTGTGGGGTGAGTGGCCAATGAGCCAATCACAGAGAAAATTATTTAAAGGATCACTTCCAGACTCACTACATATAAATGTAGATAACTTCCCAAACACATTAGCCCTGTGTACACCTGTAAAGTCCACAGCTTGTCCAAGGAACAAAGGCAGAGGACATAAGGGATGTGTAAATTTACACATATAGCACGCACTGCTCATTATTAAACTGTAGTTTACTTCCTAAGTCCTGGCTGTTGAGTGATTTCCATGTATGTTTCTAACCACCAGGTTGGCAGTCCACATCAACTGATTACTTCTTTGGAGAAAGATGAGGCTTTCTGCTCTTTTAAGAATTTACTGTCTTGGTAACCCACAGGACTATGAAAAATAAAAATAAAAGCACACAAAACTCTTATTTATTTAAATTTATTTATACAATCCAGGTGATTTGGGAACCCTGACCCCAGATAAACCATTAACAAAACAAAGACGGGAGGGAGAACACAAATATTTACTGAATATTAGTAGCCAAGGGGGACATAATTCATCTTGTCCATCAAAATCTGTCTCCCTGGGCAATATGTCAATGGGTGCTTTATACACAGTGTTGGAAGGTGTTGGAGGGTCTTTTGTTTCCAGGGTTTTCTCTTTGTAGGGGCATATCCACATCGCAGATAAAATTGTTAGTACTCTGTACTCAACTAGAAGTGCACTTTATATTTTAATACATTTTTATATCAAAGAAGAAACACAATAATTTGTCAACACACTATGTACTCTAACAGAATTGTGAATTTGAAGCAACAAAAAGGAAAGTTCATGAAGCTCCAGTGGGTCCTGTGGTGTGTTGCATCATCAGGAGTACACACCATGGACAGCAAATTAAGCAACATGTAACTTATGTTGCATTAATTTATAATAAAATGGTGAATCTCTAATAAAATGCAAAATCTGTCAGAAAATGTAAAACTGTGGAATCTGTTCCACGTCCATAATCCGATACATTTACTTATGGGTGTGCTTGCCTACAACTTTAAACCACACCCACCATCTTTTCCTCAGGAGCGCACCATGGGGAATCTTCTGGCTCAAGTCCTTGCTTGATGTAAGTAAAGTGAACCCCTTTCATTGTCATGCAGCCCTGTCTTTGTTTCTCAGACAGAGTGGTGTTGGTAACATGCCACACATTTCCTTTTGCTGAGTGTGTGTTTCAACCTAAAACTCTACCTGGTCATACAGAGTCACTATGAGTTGGAAGCAACTCAGTGGCAGTGAGTGTGGTGTTGGTGTTATCACAAAGAAGAAGATGGGGTCAGACTATCCCATGTCAGCTTCTGATAAGTCTGGAATTGTCTCTACTTTATTTCTGGGGCTTCTAATATGCAGAACATTTTATACATATCCATGTAAAATCTCAAACCGGGTGAAAAACATTATGTCATGAACAGGGTTCTCTAGGATCCACAGGCCTTGTCCATAAGTCATGTATTTCCTGTGAATATTCTTCTGACTAGCAGTTTCTTCTCTCTGGTAGGGTTGAGATTCCAAAAAAGTGGCTTGTCATAATGAGGTGTCCCTTACTTGTCACTAGTGATTATTTTCCCTGTTCCTAGTTGTCCATGATTGGGCCCATAGGTCCTCTGCCTAAGCTTAGTTAGGTATGATGAGCCCATTTTGCCAGAGCTGGATCTTCCAAGGCCTGCAGAAGAGTTTGCAGTAGGTGTTACCAATATTTTTAATAGAAAAAACAACCACTCATATCTAAGGAGCTGATGCTCAACTCCAGAACAATGTCTACCAAACAGTTCTCCCTGCAGCTGAGCTCAATGACCCTGAGGGGACAGCTGTCCATTACTGTGTGAGAGGAACAGTGAGAGTTCTCAGTTCTGTCGCAAACACAATGTCCCTGCCATAATGACATAGTTCTATAGGGATAATGGTGTAGTGGAAAGCACAGAGGCACGATTTTTGAGACCAGTGCAATGTGGGAGGCATGGGAACAAGGACCACCCTGTTAGCATCTAGGATTTCTGTTTCCTCCAAGAATTCTTTCTTCCTTAATATTTGTTACAAAACCCCATAGATAGTTCAATATTCTTATGGAAATAGATCTGGTGATATCTAAAGCAGATGGAAATCGAGTTACCATACAACCCAGCAATCCCCATACTGGGCATATACCCAGAAGAGGAAAGAAACAAACCAAGGCCAGACATCTGTGCTCCAATGCGCATTACAGCACAATTCACAATTGCAAGGAGTTGGAAACAACCCAAATTTCCACCAAATGACGAGTGGATTAAAAATCTGTGGTACAAAATTCTACCTTGCAAACCTTGTTAGACCAGAGGATGCACAGCAGTACAGATGGGATCAGGAAACACAGGGAATCTAGGACAGATGGACCCCTCAGGATCAACAATGAGAGTGGTGATATCGGGAGGGAAGGGGGCAGGGGATAGAAAGGGGGAATCAATCACGGGGATCTACATATAACCTCCTCTCTGTGGGATGGGCAAAAGAAAAGTGAGTGAAGGGAGATGCCATGCAGTGTAAGATAAGATAAATAATAATTTATAAATTATTAAGGGTTTATGAGGGAGGGGAGTGCAGGGGATGGAAAAAAGGAAAATGAGGAGCTGATTCCAGGAACCCAAGCGGAAGGTGAATTTTGAGAATGATCAGGGCAATGAATATATGTGTGTTTTACACAATTGATGTATGTAGGATTGTGATAAGAGTTGTATGAGCCCCAATAAAATGATATTTTAATTTACATATACAGCATGCACTGCCCATAATTGAATTATCATTTATTTCCTGAAAAAAAAAGCTGTGGTACATACATACAATGGAGTAGTATGCATCACTGAAAAGCAGTGATGAATGTATGAAGCATATTGCTGCATGGGAAGAACTGGAGGAAATCATGCTAAGCGAAGTAAGCCAAGCACAAAAGGACAAGTACAACATGAGTCCGCTGAGGTAAGTTTAAAAAAAAATGCAAAAGGGACATAGGGAAAAAGCTACTGTATACAAACATTCCTTGAGTAAGGACCAGGTAGTATGGCAGGGGCCAGAGCAAATCTTGGGATACATATGGTAGCCAATTAAAAGGATGTTGGGAAATAGAAAAAAAAAAAAGGTAGCGGGAACACAGGGCACTGACCCACCCAAGGGGAGGGTATTGTGTATATCTCCACAGGGAAAGAGGGACCAGACTTCAACCCAGTGTTCCAAGATGTGTATGCAACTTGCTGGCATGGAGTTGGGAACCAGTGGAGAGGTCTAAGGGGCGAGCCCCAATCCCAACTACATGGACACCTTCTCCTCCCCTCATAATAGTTTATTTCAGAGGACAGCACTGAATCTGAGGCTCCAGGAGAGGGACATGTCTGATCAGAGCACAAGGGAGCAAATGGGTAAGAGGAAGACAGAGTGGAGCACATCCTGGCCCACCAAGCCTTGGGGACAATATTCACGCCCAGAGCAACCAATCAAGAGAAGACCACATGGCCAGCCCCACTATAAGATGTGACATCCCTCACTGACCCATAGCGCTACAGGAGACAACACTGGAGACACAGTGTGGGAATTCTACCCGATCTGATCCCACCACACTGAGGCAAAACACTAAGGGTGTGCAACAGAACAGCAAGGAAACAGAGCAAAGAAGTCCCCAGGGAATACCAAAAATAGACTTTGGGGCTAGAGTTTGGCACCCCAACAGACTCCACTGGAAAACCCTCCTAAAGTCCAACAAACAGTCCTTGACCTAACTGCAAGATTTTCTTTCTTGTTGTATTATTATTTTTTTTTTTTGGTCATTGGGTTGTTGCTGTTGTTGCTTTGTTTTCTTTGGTTGCTTGGTTTTGCTCTGTCTTGTTTTTGTGCATGTTATTATCACCACAGGTCTGTCTAAATAAGATAGGCTGGATGAACAATATGGAGGAGAAAACAATGGGACCTACAATTCCAGGGGGACATGAGAGAGGAGGAGGTGGGGTGGGGGGAGGTAGTGATGTTAACAAGCTCAGGGACAAGGGAACAACAAGTGATCCAAATCGGTGGTGAGGAGGGTGTAGGAGGCCTGGTAGGGCATGATCACGGGTAATGGAACCAAGAGGAATTACTGAAACCCAAAAGAAGACTGATCATGATAGTAGGCCAAGAGGAAAGTCAAAGGAAATAGAGAAAAGAGCTACGAGGCAAAGGGCATTTATAGAGGTCTAAATAAAGGCATGTACATATGTAAACATATTTATATATGAGGATGGGGAAATAGACCTATGTGCATATATTTATAGCTTTAGTATTAAGGTAGCAGATGGACATTGGGCCTCCACTCAAGAACTCTGTCAATGCAAGAATACTTTGTTCTATTAAACTGGCATTCTATGATGTTCACCTTCCCAATGCGATAGCTGAAGACAAAGCGGGTGCATACACAAATGTGGTGAAGAAAGCTGATGGTGCCCGGCTATCAAAAGATATAGTGTCTGGGGTATTAAAGGCTTGAAGGTAAACAGGCAACCATCTAGCACAGAATCAACAAAGCCCACATGGAAGAAGCACTCGAGCCTGTTTGATCACGAGGTGTCAAAGGGATCAGGTATCATCAGAACAAAAAAAAATCAGATCATTGTGAATGAGGGGAAGAGTGTGGGCTGGAGACCAAAAGCCCATTTGTAGGTCACTGGATATCCGCTTACAGAAGGGCCTCGGGGAGGAGACGAGCCAGTCAGGGTGCAATGTAGCAAGGATGAAACATACCACTTTCCTCTAGTTCCTAAATGCTTCCTCCCCACCCACTATTATGATCCCAATTGTACCGTAAAAATCTGTCTAGACCAGAGGATGTATACTGGTACAGTTAGAAGCTGGAAAAACAAGGAATTAGGGTGGATAATCCCTTCAGGACCAGTGGTGAGAGTGGCAGTACTGGAAGGGTAGAGGGACGGTGGGTTGGAAAGGGGGAACCGATTTCAAGGATCTACATGTGACCTCCTCCATGGGGGACAGACAACAGAAAAGTGGGCAAAGGGAGACGTTGGACAGGGCAAGATATGACAAAACAATAACTTATCAATTATTAAGCATTCTTGAGGGAGGGGGGAGCGGGGAGGGAGAGGAGAAAATGAGGAGCTGATGCCAGAGGCTTAAGTGGAGAGCAAATGTTTTGAGAATGATGAGGGCAATGAATGTCCAAATGTGCTTTACACAATTGGTGTATGAATGGATTGTGATAAGGCTTCTATGAGCCTCTAATAAAATGATGTTTAAAAAAGAAAACAAATGAAAAGTACCTGGATTTAGTTTTTACCTTGAAAAAAATATTGCAATATTCATTGCTTTATAGAGTTTCTAAATGTAAATGTATTGGACTGAATGACAATGAAAGCACAAAATAACACACTATGTGGGCTTCAACAGAAGTGGGGTATTTGTAGCAACATATACCAGGATAATGCAGAAATACAACTCTGTGTTAATCTAGGTACTTTAGAGAAACAAATTCACAGAAACTGATGTATAAGAGAGAGTTTTATATAAAGGTTAAGTGTGCACCAAGGAAACATCCCAACCCAATGCTGCCCAAGCCCATAAGTCCAACATTAACCCACATGTCCAACACCAATCTACAAAATCCTCCTCCATCTCAGAAAACAGACGCAATGATGCCGATTGCAGAAGGAAAGCTGAATCAGTGAATGTGTAAACATCTCAGCAGTGCAGGGGTCTCCACACGGGTGCTCCAGCACCGAGGGCTGCATCGGGGTAGGTTCTTGTGGCTTCTCCTTGGGATGTCTTGCAGGAAGTTAGCCTTGAAAGCTGAAGCAGGGAACTGCTAAGGCAGCTGCACCCTGGTGCGACTATCATACAGCAAGAGACCCGAGAACTAGAAAGGCGAGGCTCACCGAGCCATTTATCCCTCCACCCTTCAATTAATCCCTCATGTATTTATCAGCCAGGTTGGTACAATAAACTAACTCAAAGTCTAAAATTAATTACCTCAGTTTCTATCTAACAGAACTAGAAAATGATGAGCATGCCATCTCATAGGCTAGTAGGGGAAAGTAATAAATAAGGGAACTCAAATAAATTAAATACCAGGAAATATAAGCAACCCAATTATATGGAAACAGACTGTTGGAAGGACACAAACACAGAGGAAGCACAAATTGATAAGTGGAATATACTGAAGATAAAACACCTGTGTACAACAAAATGCTTCACCAAGAGAGTAGTAAGAGAGCCCATAGACTGGGAAAACATCTTTAACTAGGACATATCAGGCAAAAGCCTTATACCTAAAATACAATACTCAGTCCACAAAAAGAAAAAAAACAACAAATAGCTCTATGCTGAGGAGGGGAAAGGACCTGAAGAGAAGTTTCACAGGGGTGGAAATCCTAGTGGCCAATAAACATATGAGGAAAATAAACATGCATTGTACATATAAAGAATTCTCAGTGCATTTATGAATAAATGTACTAACTAAATAAATATACGTTTTGCATTTTTGTGGTTGGTAGAGCATTTTGACTTGATCATTTTATAAGTAGCTCGCATGCTGAAAATGTGTGAGTGCCCCTGATCTACACATTAAGGGAATGTTCTGCTATAAAACACGTATTGTCTGAAGTCTGTGTGCTCCTGGGGGATCCTAATCACTTTAACACCAGAAACTTTTGGCTATTTATTAAATGTTTCAGGCTAACCTTTATACAACTTAAGTAATCATCCAAGACATCTTCTCCAGTGAAGGTAAGAAATTGCTCTTTTTTCTTCCTAATAACAACCCTCTCTCTTAAAATACAATGTTTATTGTTTTAAATGTTACTAAGTTTACAATTGTGGTTAAGAAAAGTTTACAGAATGACCATGCTTGTTATGGTGATTTGTGAGAATAAGAATGTGAATGCCTTCCACTCCCCCTCCTCTCCATTTTTGTTTTCAACTTGAAATGAGAAACAACCTAAATGACCCCAAACAGATGAATATAATAAATAAATTGTGGCATACACGTGTTCATGCTCTAAGGTATTTACCATTAAAATAAATTCATGCTGGATAGCTATAAAGTTATGGGTCTATTCCCACATAAAGTATATAAATTTAGTGACATAAGCTAAGCAATAAGAAAATGATTTATATATTAATAACTATGGTATTTGGAATAATGTGAACATGACTACGTTCTGTGTATCACTATCACATAACAAATCATTCCCAAACATTATTCTCATCAAATCCTTCTAGGACATTCATTTATGTGTATGCTCTACATGTCTAAAAACACTGGAGAAACCAAAGAGCTTGTTGTGACATAGATATACCTAGAGAACTTTATGCTGAGTGAAAGTATTCAATCTCTAGAGGGCATATATTTTATGACACCAGTAGTAGCTAAAATGCAAAGACAGAGCTTGACACCTGTTCTGAAATTATGAAATCATTTAATATGATATCCTAGGTACTGTTTATCACTTCCTCACTTGTACATCTTAAAAGAAATAACATTCCTTTAGTGAAGATTCCACCCCAGATGTGGACAATTTGTCACTTAGCAGGAAATGCAAAAGACAAAATGGCTCTTGTCATTCAGTAACATCTCAGGATGACCCCAATTTAATAGTATCCTACAAGAGTATCGTTAAAGGAACTGAACTATTCCCTCGACCTTAAAGCTGAAACAACTTGGTGTGGTAAGCACAAAAGATTGTTATGCCAAAGCTTTGGGCTTCAGAGCATGGTCCAAGGATTTCAAATGGTAATGCCAAAATCAGAGGAGGGAATGATATTAGAGGTTCAGTTCCGTGGATATCAGTGTTGAAGTTTTCTCTTTGCTGCTCCTGGCTTTAGACTTTCCAGACCTCATCCCAATCCCAAAATAATTCACCTGATGTTTCAGCACTCTCAGGTGTATTCTAGGGACTATTATGTTTTACTACTTTTTGTTTGGGGGATGGGACTTTGCCAAAGGGAGAAGTGATTAATTTAATCTGACCGTGCATCCTTCTTAAATGGGCATTTTGAACCTATTTCTGGGGTGTGGCCTTAAAAGGACCCTTGGTCTCCCTGAGGGGCAAGCATGAACCCAGGTGAAATGCCTCACCCTCTTATGGGATGTAGCTTTTCTCTCTCTCGTTACAATTTTAACCCTCATCTGTTTCCCCCTTAACCACGTGTGCCCATAACTTCGCATTTGGGTGTCATTCACTTGTACACTTAGGCATTTACATGTTGTGGATGAGAGTGGTTATATTCTAGTAGAAATCTTTATGGTTTCCTCTGTTCTTCTTGGTCTCAATGGAGTTCCACCAGTTGAGTAAACTTGTATGATAAGAAATTAAAGTATATTTTTCAGATATCAGAATTTCCACATACTTCTCCTAAGACACTCATATGTACCCCTCATATAGCTTTAAAATAGATGGACACAGGAGAGGGACATTACTCTTCTGTTGATAAAACCAGCCTAGCCCAAGCCTTCCATTTGAGGATAGAAGACACAACCATGGCATACCCTGGTCTACCCATTCACTGAGCATGTATAAACAATGGCTAGATAAACAATGGATACGTGTGAGAGTTTCCAGGACAGGAAATCTTTGCGTTTGCAAATGTCCATGGAAAAGTGCAGCCAGTAGAGTTTGGGGGAAACTTGAGTCAGTCGAGAACATTTCTCAGGCTCTCTTGTCCAGTCTCTCCATTCACCATGAAAGCAGCTCCAGGGGAGGGCCTGCAGTGGGTCTCAGGTACTGATAATAAGTTTGCTGTGTGAAGAAGAAAAGGCGTTTTGGAGAGTGTGGGGTAGTGGAGATACCCTGGTGTCCACCTGATGCGTTCACTAAACTCTATCCCGTCCACCCTCTGGGGCATAGGGCATATAGGCGCCCAAGGCAGAGCAGGGGCTCAGGGGCTGAAGAGAGAGAACACTGAGCTCAGAAACCACTGGCTTTCCTTTGAACTTTCCCCCCACACATCTTAGGCCAAGTGCCTCCTCATCAGGCACTAATATGCATATAAGTTCAAAGAGTTACCCTACAATGTGATCAAAAGTTAGAGGGGAGTCTGGTCGCTATCATTCTCTGTTAATAAAGACAGGATTCCCTCACATGCAGATTATTCTTTAGATACTAAGGTAAAAATCACCCTTGGTCTGGGAAAGCTACCAGTTCTCTTCAGACAGGACAATAGGTCCCTTCGGAAAGAAAGGTGAGTGATTGCGATATCTGACCTAGGTCTACGGGGACGGCTGTGACTTCAAGTGACTGACAGGGACCATCTGTTTTTATTTGTAGACATCCTGTCCCAGGTGCAGCTTCAGGAGTCAGGTCCAGGACTGGTGAAACCCTCCCAGAAGCTGTCCCTCACCTCCACTGTCTCTGGTTTCTCCATCACCAGCAGTGGTTACTAATGGAGCTGGATCCGCCAGACCTCAGGGAAAGGGCTGCAGTGGATGGGATACATAGATTATGATGGTAATACATGTTATAACCCGTCCTTCCAAAGCTGACTCTCCATCACCAGAGACTCATTGAAGAATCAGTTCTTCCTGCAGCTGAGTTCTGTGACTGCTGAGGAGGACACGGCCCTGTATTACTGTGCAAGGAGCCCAGTAAGGGAAAGTTAGTGCGATCCCATACACAAACCTCCCCTCCAGGGGATACATTGGGCCGCAGGGAGCGTGCAGGACCCCAGAGCACAGACACCCAGCCCTAGATAGGCACAGAAGGATGACAGGGAGTATTTCTTGTTGGAATCACGGCTCCCTCTCTTAGCTCTCAGCATCTCCAGAGACAGGTTTTTTTTTTTTCTTTCTTTTGTTCTTTCTCAATATTGTCCCTTCACTGCAAGCTTGAGAGGAAGAACTGGCCTTTTCTGCAGTATAAACATCAAAAGTGGCTCTGACCTTTCAGTATCATCCTATATGACCCATTTTCATTCATGGGAAAGGGTTTATCATTCTCATATCATCTGTTACTCAAAATATGTTAACAATGAAATACAAGTAAGTGCAGATTCATGAGTGAAATGCATGATTTTAAATGTCCCGAGGTCGTTGATCTATTACAGCTCAGCGTCTGGTCTCTCAGGAGGTGTCTCGCTGCATTACTCCCTGTGCATTATGGGTAGTAATTGACTGATGTTCTCTAGGTCTGATAACATAATGTGGAGACTTCTGGGGTTAACTTTGTGACGTGTCCTCAGTGGTGCTTGCTACCCATCATCTCCCTTGATGCAGAAACAAGGGTTCCAGGCATAGAGAGAGCCCGAACTCCGGAAGCACGTGAACTGGAATGACTGATCTGGTTGGAGGACTCATTTCTGAGATAATTGATTAGGTCACAGTGAAGGACACACTCATTGGAAGGAGAACTCTGATTCTAAAATAAGCAAGTGGGCCATAAGGGGAGGACACTGCTGGCTTGTATCTCTGAATGTTCTCTGGAATAGAGAACAGTAAATCTCTTCACATATTTTGAACAGGTTATCAGGGGCCCAGTTTCTGGAGAAGTACATCCTGTTTGGTAAGTGTTAGCAAGAAAAAGGAATATGCTCAATTAGATGCACAGATAGAGTGATGGCCTACATGGTCTCAAACAGAGGAGCAAGTGCAAGGATGGTTCAGGACTGAACAGTTTTTCTTTCTGTTCTTTTGTCTATAGTGTCATTATGAGTAAGAACTGAATCAAAGGCAACTAACAACATGTGTGGAATCAAAGGCTATTAACAACATATCTGGTGGAATGAGGTGCAGAAACTGAAATTAATTTTGTTTATCCAAATGCAATTACCTAAAATAATAATATAGTACAACTTTTTCTAAGTTGAGGAAGTGTTAAAATTATTTAGCAATTTTACTTCAATAAATATATCAGCCCAAAGTGAGGTACAATTATATGGCTATCAAACAACCAGGAAAAGAAAGTTTAATAAATAAATAATAAAGACTATGTACAAATAAACACTATATACAAATTCACTATCCCTGGTGGCATGATGGATTTTACATTGGGCTTCTAAATGGAAGCTCAGGAGTTTGAAACCACCATTCACTCCAAGGGAGAAAGATGAGGCTGTTTGCTCCCCCCAAATTTTCAGTGTCTGAAACCCGAAGGAGCCGTTCTCCTCTGTCCTATGAGATGCAATTCACTTGGTACCATTGGGTTATGGTAACTGAGTTTCTCAATGTGTATCTTAATTTGCTTCCTTATCTTCATTACTTTGTTTTATTCTGTATTTTGTTTAATCATATTTAATATTATTGTCAGTATTTGTGCTATTTTCCCCTCATTATTCTGCTCCCCATATAATTTCCTACATCGTGTTTTAATTATGCAACCTTTTTCTGTGCAAGATTTATGATACAATTTATAGTATATTTGTTAACACACTAATACTAATATATCAATTATTTTTTAACTTGGGTTTCTCCCTACATTTGTAGTCCATGACATAGCAATTCCGGGTGCCACATGTTCAAGACCGTGCATGCTATTTGAAAAATGAGCAGTTTTCACCCACCAGCTTGTCCCTGGGCAAACACAAAATCTAACAATCTGGGTCCACAAAGGTCACAGTCTAGTGAACCCTATCGGGGCAGTTCCAGTCTGTATTATTACCTGAATATAAGTCACTCACAATTATGTCTAGATGTTTCCAGAAGAGTCGGGCCTTGTAGCAAGGACGATTCTCAGTCACTCTCAAGTACGATGCAGTCTGGATTCTCCGTAAAATATATCACCCTCGTGTCTCCTTCCTGGTGTTCTGGATTCTGAATTCTAGTCCTAGTCAACCTTTTTGGATAACAATAAGTTTGCTCTCTTTGATACTATCTATGTATCATAAATAATTTTCATTTTGTCTTTAAAACTTGACAGATTTTACTGGGCCATTTGGCTTCAGGCATTACTTTCATAATGCGTTTGAAATTCATGAATTACTACCTATATTTGTTCACTGCTGCATTTGGCTTAGCCTTCATACTCTGTTTGCAGATTTCAATGTGCTCTGCAGAGCATTTTGTCCCACGGTCTCCTCTTCTATAAAGAATGATTCTGTTTCATACAGTACTCCATTCCCAGCACCATGTGTCCATACTGCTGTCGGAAAATGTACAGCAATTTTCTAAAGAATACTGATTGTTTTTGAGACTGAAAAGAATAGTCCATTTTTCAATATAAAATAAACTTTGGAAACCTTCAATAAGGCTAACGTGCAGTATAGTACTGACAAAACAAACAACCTTCCTCTGGTTTTCTTTAATTCTTCCTCCACATGCCACCTTCCCCCACTTTCATGACCCCAATTTTAACTTAAAAATCTGGCTAGACCAGAACTTGTATACTGGTACAGATAAGAACTCACAACACAGGGAATCCAGAGCAGAGAAATCCTTCAGGACCAAAAAAGGGGGAGCAGTGATACTAGGAGGGTAAGGGTAGGGGGTGGGGATTAAGGGGGATGCAAAGGTCGATGTATGGTCCCTCTCCCAGGGTGACGGACAGCAGAAAAGTGGGTGAAATGAGGGAGTGCTCAGTGTAAGACATGAATAAAACAATAATTTCTAAATTCTCAAGGGTTCATGGGGGTAGGAGGGAATGAGGAGCTGATGCCAGGGGCTCCAGTAGAAAGAAAATGTTTTGGAAACGATGATAACAACAGATGTACAGATGTGTCTGACACAATGGATGTATGTATGGATGTATGGGGGAGTGGCAGGCCTGGTGGGAAATGATCAAGGGTAAGGTTGCTTAGAGAAGAGGTATACTCTAGCCCAGGTGGCGAGGAAGCATGGTAGTAGGGCAGGAGGAAAGTCAAGGGAGATGGAGGAAAGAGCTAGGAGTCAAAGGGCATTCATGGAGGTCTACACAAAGACACGTACATGCAAATATATATAGAAGGATGGGGAAATAGATCTATGTGTCTATATTTATAGGTCAAGTATTAAGGTGGTGGAAGGACCTTGGGCCTCTACTCAAACACTCCCTCAATGCATGAATACCTTCTTTTATTAAATTGGAACTCTATGATGCTCACTCTCACGACACAATGGCTGGTGTCAAAGTGGGTGAACAAGTAAATGTGGTGAAGAAAGTTGATAGTGCCCGGCTATCAAAAGAGATAGTGACTGGGGTCTTAAAGGCTTGAAGATAAACAAGCGGCCATCTAGCTCAGAAGCAACAAAGTCCACATGGAAGAACACACCAGCCTGTGTGATCGAGTGATCCCGAAGGGATCAGTTGCCAGGCATCAAAGAACAAAAAATCATATCATTGGGTGCACACCTCCATGATAGGATCGCTGAAGACAAATGGGTGCGTAAGCAAATGTGGTGAAGAAAGCTGATGGTGCCCGGCTATCAAAAGAGATAGTGTCTGGGGTCTTAAAGGCTTGAAGGTGAACAAGCGGCCATCTAGCTCAGAAGCAAAAAAAGCCCACATGGAAGAAGCACACCGGCCAGTGCGATCACGAGGTGCCAAGGGACCAGGCATAAGGCATCATGCAAAAAAAAAAAAGATATGTGTGTGTATTTATGTGTATATGTGTGTTTATGTATATATGTATATGTATATATGTATATATACCACATTAAATGAAGGGGGAAGTGCAGAGTGGAGACCCAACGCCCAAGTGTCGGCCAATGGAGATCCCCTCATAGAGGGGTTTAGGAGAGGAGATGGGTTAATTAGGGTGCGAATTAGTACCGATGAAGGGCACAGCTTTCCCCCAGATCCTGGATGCTTCCTCCCCCCAACTACCATGATCCGAATTCTACCTTGCAGGGCTGGATAGGACAGAGGCTGTACACTGGTACATATGAGGCTGTAGGTACAGGGAATCCAGGGTGGATGATAGCTTCAGGACCAAGGGTGTGAGGGACGATGCTGGGAGAGTGGAGGGTGAGTGGGTTGGAAAGGGGGAACTGATTACAAGGATCCACATGTGACCTCTTCCTTGGGAGAGGGACAGCAGAGAAGGGGGGAAGGGAGACTCCGGATAGGGCAAGATATGACAAAATAACGATGTATAAATTACCAAGGGCACATGAGGGAGGGGGGAAAGGGGAGGGAGGGGGAAAAAAAAGAGGACCTGCTGCAAGGGGCTTAAGTGGAGAGCAAATGCCTTGAGAATGATTGGGGCAGGGAATGTATGGATGTGCTTTATACAATTTATGTATGGATTGTGATAAGAGTTGTATGAGTCCCTAATAAAATGTAAAAAAAGAAAAGAGGAGTAAAAAATGATTAGGGCAAAGAGTGTACAGATGTGCTTTATACAATTGATGTATGTATATGTATGAACTGTGATAAGAGTTGTATGAGCCCCAATAAATTGTTTCAAAAAAAAGAATTGTAAGAGCACCCCCCCCCCAAAAAAATAAGGCTTATGTGTTAATTGAGGTGTCACAGTTTCATAGACTAAATAATAACCACTGAAAATAATGTTCAAGTGAGAATGACATATTCTGATCAATGAAAATTTGATCTATTCCCTCAAGGTGGAAATATTTATCACCCTATTCTCAGAGCTAAGTGTTGTGAGGATCTTGGCAAATCTGGCAGGAGTGAGACAGTAGGAATGTTTGTTGCATCTCGTTTGTTTTTCCTCCTCAGAGGAGAA
Source organism: Tenrec ecaudatus (assembly GCF_050624435.1). Classification (NCBI taxonomy): domain Eukaryota; kingdom Metazoa; phylum Chordata; class Mammalia; order Afrosoricida; family Tenrecidae; genus Tenrec; species Tenrec ecaudatus. Next base: position 71,300,385 of record NC_134544.1, on the reverse strand, counting down.
CACAGTTGCCTTTGTAAATTGTAAGCCGTGGTCATTATGCTGGGCACCTGGTTGGTGATAAAGTGAGTGTACGGAGTGCTCTGTGTGATTTTCTGATTGAGCCTGAAAGTTGCTTAGGACCTGGTGGTGGGGCTCTGACCTTCAGGCCTGTGCTGTGGTTTATATTTCCCCCATTCGTGTTCGGTTTCTTTAGTGCAGTCTCCCCTTTCTTTACCTTTGAAATGTTTATACCTGCAGAGTATGGCCCCCCACCCTTAGGTGTCATGGGTAGGAAATGAGGTGTGTGGCTGATAGTGGAAACATTTCACCACCAACTATGAAATGTCAATGAAATTGACCTTCCTCTGGTGAGAAATCTTTTGAATTGAGAATGGCCCTCCTCTCCAGTGGCAGAAACCCGAGGGCTTGTTTTGAATGCTCCCTTGAGAACCCAGAGGGGTTTAAAGTCAAAGCCCATAGAATGTGGGGCTCCAGTAATGAGTGATTCCAGTAGTTTCCCCCTGTCACGGGAATCAATACTCAGCCTCTAGAAATCTACCACATTTTAATTGATGTATTTGGTCAAATACAGGGGTTCATAGGCTTCTGATCCAGACAAGATCGCTGCTGTGCCTCTCTTAATGTACCCCTTTTTACATTTTGAATGGCATTTCGATATGCTAATTCACCTCAGCTCTCTGTTTGGGTGCATGCAGTGAGTCCCAGGATCAGTGCACCCAAGACTCACCTTGCAGAATAAGGAGCGCGTCAGAGGAGGAGGAGACAGGTCAAGAGAGACAGAGTAGGGGTCCTAAGTGGAAATGGAGTGGTAGGAGTCCTGAGTGGGCCCTGGGTGGGTATGTTAGAGAGAGTCGAGGTAATCTCCATGTGAATGGATATTATAGGGGTGCCTCTTAGCCTAGCATCACGAAACTGTGATCTACAGTATATCAACACTTATACTTTGTTCTTGTAGCTGAAAACTGGTAAACCATTGTCCTGGCCTTTAAATGAAGAACATCCAAAGGTTATTTGGTTCTCACAAGCCTTAATCATGAGCTTTAATCACTTGAGTTGTTTTAGGACCATTTACAATAGGACGTATTTTCTTTGAAAATGTGTACTATACAATTGAAGTTTTTCTGAGTTTGTAGTGATATATCCTGATTTACGGGCTCTCTTTCTTTTTTTTTTACAGCACTGTTATTATATTTTGAAATTAAAACTTACAACTTCTGTTAATCTTATTAATGCATCTTTAATATATCTTCCAAACGAATTTAATTTATTTGGGGAATAATATCAAATAATGTGGTGATAAATAAAATATTTCCTATATTTTAAAGATTGTATTGCTTGGCTTTGTATGGCTTTTATAGAGTTTCCATATTTTTTAAATATTTAAATTTTTCTTACTTTTTGTTTTGTGGACTGGTTTTTATGTGAGGAGAGGAAATGAGCAAAACATAAACCCATTAAAATGATGTTTTTGTTTAAATTATTTTAAATGAATAAGAAAATGTAAGCTTGTTGAAGATATAGCTGACTATTAATGAAAAACTATTCATTCCATAAAGCATAATAGTGAGGAAGATATAGTAAAGTGAGTAAGATCCCCCCCCCTACACACACACACACACAAACACACAGTGAGAAATCACTACATCTCATGACAGACACAGAGAATTGGCCCCCTTGAATGTTCAGTGTTAGTTCTTCAGACTTTGTTTTGTCAGATCTCATCTATGAAGTCGTTTGTAAGTGGATACATCTGCATCAGTCATGACTGGCTGCTAGCCTGCTTGGTGAGATACACCCACCATTAAGCATCAGGCTCCAGACCACATTTCAGATGTGCAGCTCTGCTTTCCCCATGTGTGGTTCTTTAGTGTTAACTAGGTTTCCTATTAGTTGTACCTGTTGCAGACCAGAAGTACATTCATGAAAGTGAATGGTGTGCACATACAAGTGCCCTTTAGAGTTGAAAGCTGAAGCCATCTCCCCTGGCACAACATCAAGCAAGAACATTGCCATATAGGTTGCACCTAAACCACTGAGACCAAAGAGCACTCATCATGGGGTGAGTGTGGAGCTTCATTTTCCTACTTGTTGTTGTAAATGATATTATTTTCTTGATTCCCTTTTCAGAGATTTCTATACTAGTACACAGGATTCAAACTCTTTTTCTACAATGACTTCTACACATGAGATTGCTGAACCTTTCAATTAGATGCAATAAGTTTCTCATAGGTTCTTTGGGGCTTTTAATATTTCAAGTGATATCAGCAGCTTTGCTTCTTTTTATAGAGCTTTGCTTCTTTGCTGCCATTTTGGATGCCTTAATTTTATTTGTTGATTGATAGCTGCAGTTAACACTTTCAGCACACTATTAAATAAAATTGGTATCAGATGGTATCCTTTTCAGGTTCCCATCTGTAAAAGTAATGTTTCATTAGCTCACAATTGAGCAAAATGCTTGTAATAGGCATCACATTTTGCTAGGTCAGTCCTTTCAAATTATTAAGATACGCAGCCACATTAGATAAAACAGAATGAAACACATATGAGTCTTGCTTCATACTCACAGTTGCCCAGTTGAGCTCTTTGTTGCAGTTACTATGATGTTCTATCTTGTCGCAGTTCATCCTTTTGTTTGTTCTTAGTGACCTTATACTTTATCAAGCATGATGTCTTTTTCCAAGGATTGCTCTTTCTGATGTCCAACATGCTTAAGATGAAATACTCATATTTCCATTATAAGAAGCATTATAACTGTACATTTCCAAGATATAATTGACACTCTACCACACTATCAAATTATTCACCAGCACTATAATTCAAATACATCATTTCTCCTTTAAACTTTCTCATTCGTTGTCCAACATTCAGGGGCATATGAGATAGTTGAAAGTAAAATAACTTGGGCCTAGTACATATTAGTCATCAAAGAGACATTGTTTTTAACCTTTGGAGAGATCATGTTCATAAGATTTGTCCAATGAAATGCATCATATGTCTATGTCTTCTATGACCACTGATTGTAGATCGTGAGCAGGTGAAATCCTTGACAGCTTCAATCTTATCTCCACTTTTCGTGGTATTTTCTATTGATCCCATGGTAAGGATTTGGGCTTTCTCTTCATTAAGATGTAGTTCACATTGATACTGAAGTTATTCAAAGGTGTGGGGAGAAGCCAAAAATGTAATTAAACCAGAAATTATTAAGAGCAGTACTTGGGGTCCACTACATAAGAGAACTATAGGATGTTTGTTAGGAAGGTCCAACCTAAATTCTCATAGAGTTCAGATTGTTACTGAAAGTATTGATCAGGATTATGAAGAAGAAATTAGGGCAGTAATAAAATCTGATATACCATGGTTAATAAATAAGCCAGTTTAAGCCAATTCCTGCTTCTTTGAATTTCTAGAGTTAAAGTGTATACCTATCAGGAAAGAGCATCTGAGAAGTCTGATCACCCTATGGATCAAGGGGTCTTTTGGAATGCTGTTGTGGGGAAACAACAGCACCCTCACATGGAATTAGAAATTGGAGGAAAATGTTTTTTTTTTTCCAATTCGGGATATGGGGTCTCTTCCTTAGGGCATTCCTGAGAGTCTAAGACCCACCTACTAACCCCACCTAAATCCAACATGGAATGAGCGAACTTAATCAAGACAGAATATTGCAAGATTGTAAAATTCTACGATGTAAAACTCCTGAAGGTCTATACGTCTTAATTGAGCCTGTAACCTTACTGAGAAACTTAAAGGAAACATGTCTGTTTGGTAACTTAGTTCAAAAACAGCTGTGCAAATTTATTAAGATTTTATCAGTCTTTAAAATTATCCTGTGTTTAAGAAGTTCTCACTACAACTAGTGAGCGCTCTTGATTTGCTGAGAGCTAACAGCTGAAGTTTACATAACATGATGAGGGCAACAAATGTACAAATGTGCTTTACACAATTGACGTATGTGTGGATTGTGATAAGAGTTGTATGAGTGGCGCGGACTTCCGGGAAGATGGCGACTGAGTGACACACACCAGAGGGACTCCGCAGAATCCAGCCCAGGAGAGTTGCTCAGAGTGAAATTCAACGCCACTGGATCGCAGGAGGTGCATCATAAAGATAAGTAGGCACAGATCCACGGGGTTTTGAGGGGCTGGGGGCTTTAGGCTTATCTCAGTGGAAGCCGGGTGGGGCTCGACCCTAGTCCAGTTGCCGGATCTGCCCAAGCAGGGACCATTTGGAGCCTGTAGCAGGGCTTGGTCTCAGCACAGCCACAGTTTTTCCCTATCTGCCTCAGGGCAGGAACAGGACTCTTGAGGCTCCACCGGCAGGGATCGGGGTTCATCTACATTGTTGCTTCTGTTTGCGTCTCTGCTTTATATTCCCACACAGCCTTGGAGGGCTGCACAGGGGCTTTTTCAAGGCACAGCCGCAGCCGCAGCCGTGCCACGTGGTCTGAGCAGGGAATAAACCCAAACCCCCACAGCTCCATAGGCAGGGATCAAGCTTCAGCTACACGGCGGCGTCTGTTAACATCTCTGCTCTCTGTCGCCCCATTTCTCTGGGGGCGGCTCAGCAGTTTTCTTGCGACCCTTCTTGGGTCTCAGCTGCGAACTACCGCTGGGGCTTGGGGCAGGGAGTAAGCCCTTGTAGATCCACAGGCAGGGAGTGGGACTCAGCTACATAGTTTTTTTTGCTTCCCTCGCTTCCCTGTACCCCTGCACAGTCCAGTCTCACTTTTTGATTTTTCTCACCCACCCTTGTTCCTGCCCTGCTCTCTCACACTCCATTGCGGACTTACGGGGCACTCCCATTGCCCTAGGGCATTTGCGCCTGGGTCACACCCAGCTAGGTGAGCTCCACCCTGCATAGATAGCCCAAGGCTAGGGTAAGGCCTGCTTGCTCTCCTGGGGATACTCCTCAGACTTCTCACCAGGGAGTTCCTGCCTGTGTACCTGGGGACATAAGGCAGCTCAGCCAACACTTATCAATATTCAAACCAATAGCGGGAACTTCAGCCCAGCCTCTGCAACACTGGTGCAGGCAGTCGATCTGCCATCTGGGGCACTCCCCTAATAGGGATGCCACAGGAAGATAAAGTGGTAGGTTAATCCCATAACAAAATCAGCTGTAGGCAGTTCGAAGAAGAATTCCTATAAGTCTTCCAGAGAGAGACTAGAAAATGGCACCTGGTCCCTCAAAAACAACTCAACGCAAACAGCCATCACCCCCAACGACCTCAACGAAAAAACAGGAGAAACAAAAGGCAAAGGAAGAAGATGTCCTGAACATAACAACATACATAGAAGAAGCAGACATTGAGATGCCATACAAAGAAGCTCTCAGAATGGTGCTTGGAGCGATGCAGAATATGAGGGAAACACTACAGAAAAAGGATGAAATGATAAAAGACATATACCAAAGGAAAATACAGGAGCTTGAGGAGCAGGTAACGAAAAACAATAGCAGAATCATGTTCCTTGAGAATCGATTGGAGGAATCAGAGAACCGCATCAGTGGCGTGGAGGACAGCCAAGCAGACTTTAATAAACGTGAACAAAAATCTAATAAGAGCATCAGAGAAGCCGAAGAAAACCTAAGAGCTATGTCTGATGCTATGAAGCGGAACAACATTAGAATTATTGGCCTACCGGAGGAAGACACAACAAAGAAGTCATCTGCAACAATAGCGAGAGAATTCTTGGAGGAAAACTTCCCCAGCCTAATGAATGAAAACCAAGCAACCATCCAGGAGGCTGAAAGAACACCAGCACGACGGGACCTTAAGAAGAAATCACCAAGGCACATAATAGTTAAACTTTCAAACTTTGAGGAAAAGGAGAAAATCATGAGAGCAGCTAGGGAAAAGCAAGCAATCACATATAAAGGTTCCCACATAAGGATATGCTCAGACCTATCAGCAGAAACTATGAAAAAAAGGAGAGTGTGGAGTAACATATTCCAAAAATTGAAAGAAAACAATGCAAATCCAAGAATACTCTACCCAGCCAAATTATCGATCAAGATCGATGGAGAAGTAAAAGTCTTCCCAGACAAGGAAAATCTCAAAAAATACGTTACAACAAACCCAGCCTTACAAAAGATCCTCGCCGACTCAGTATGGGCAGAAGAACAACACTCACCAAGCGCAAATAAGACACCAGCACATAGAACAACCTCACCCAGAGCACAACAAAGAGAAAACAGACCCCAAGATAGCAATGGCTTAAGGATGGAAAGAAGTCAAGAATGATACACACACAAAACACACACTAATGAGAAAGGAAATTAGGAAAACTCCCAACACAAAAAGTATAAAATGGCATCACAGAGTCCGCACATGGAGATAATAACCCTGAATATCAATGGCCTGAACTCAGGCATTAAAAGACTGAGACTAGCAGAATGGCTTAGAAAACACAACCCATCAATTTGCTGCCTACAGGAGACACACCTCAAGGCTACAGACAAAAATAGGCTGAGAATCAAAGGCTGGAGAAGGACCTACCAAGCAAACAGCAACACAAAAAAAGCAGGGGTTGCAAACCTTATCTCGGATAAAATTGACCTCAAAGTGCAAACCATAAAAAGAGATAAGGAGGGACACTATATAATGCTCAAGGGAATGATAGACAATGAACCACTAAGCATTGTAAACATATATTCCCCGAATGAGAGACCAGCTCAATACGTCAACCAAACACTCCAAAAGATTAAGAAAGAAATCAGACTCGACAATTATAGTGGGTGACTTCAACACACCACTCACTGAGAAAGATAGATCACAGGGAAAGAAACTCAAGAAGGAGACTAGAGAGCTAAACTCCACAATTAGACAATTTGACCTAATAGATATTTACAGAGCTTTTCATCCAAATACAAAAAATTTCACATTCTTTTCAAGTCCTCACGGCACATATTCGAAGATAGACCACTTGCTGGGACATAAGGCAAATCTACATAAATTCAAGCACATTGAAATAATACAGACCTCTCTCTCTGACCACTGTGCCATAAGACTGGAAATCAACAAAAGGAAGACAAGGAGGGTGAGTGGGTTGGAAAGGGGGAACTGATTACAAGGATCCACATGTGACCTCTTCCCTGGGAGAGGGACAGCAGAGAAGGGGGGAAGGGAGACTCCGGATAGGGCAAGATATGACAAAACAACGATGTAAAAAATTACCAAGGGCATATGAGGGAGGGGGGAATGGGGAGGGGGGGGGAAGAGGACCTGATGCAAGGGGCTTAAGTGGAGAGCAAATTCTTTGAGAATGATTGGGGCAGGGAATGTATGGATGTGCTTTATACAATTGATGTATGTATATGTATGGATTGTGGTAAGAGTTGTTTGAGTCCCTAATAAAATGTAAAAGAAGAAAAGAGAAAAAAATGATTAGGGCAAAGACTGTACAGATGTGCTTTATACAATTGATGTATGTATATGTATGAACTGTGAAAAGAATTGTATCAGCCCCAATAAATTGTTAAAAAAAATAAGAGCAAATAATTGGAGGATGAATAACTCTCTACTGCAAAAGGAGTGCATACTGGTGCAGATCCGAGACGAAATCAGGAAATTTCTCGAAACCAACGAAAATGGGACACAGCAAAGGCAGTCATCAGAGGAAGGTTCATAGCAATACAAGCACACCTGAGAAAGGAAGAGAGACTCATGACGGATACGCTGACACAAAATTTACAAAAACTAGAGCTGAGTCAGCAGGACAACCCTACTAATAGCAAAAGAAAAGAAATTATAAAAATCAGGGCTGAGATTCAGGAGAGGGAAAATAAAAAAACTATGGAAAAAATTAATATCGCTAAAAGTTGGTTCTTTGAAAAGATAAACAGGATCGATAGACCATTGGCAAACCTAACCAAAGAAAGGAGGGAACAAATCTCAATAGCAAGAATAAGGGATGAAAGAGGGGTCATTACAACAGACCCTAATGAAATCAAAAGGATAGTTACACAATACTATGAAGGATTGTACTCCAATGAATTCAACAATTTGGAAGACATGGACAAATTCCTGGAAAAAACAATCCCTCCCTAGACTATCCTCGGTGGACATCAAGAATCTCAACAGACCCATCGCAATAGAAGAAATAGAAAAGGTTATCAAGGGATTACCAACAAAAAAATCCCCTGGACCTGATGGATACACTGGAGAATTCTACCAAGCATTCAGGGAAGAACTAATACCAATCCTACACAAACTTTTCCAGAACATAGAAAAAGATGGCAAACTCCTTCTATGAAGCTAATATAACTCTGATACCCAAACCGGGCAAGGATCCCACAAGAATCGAGAACTACAGACCGATATCCCTAATGAACATTGATGCAAAAATCCTTAACAAAATACTAGCCAACAGAATACAAAAGTATATAAAACAAATAATTCACCATGACCAAGTGGGATTCACACCAGGGATGCAGGGATGGTTCAACATACGAAAGACCATTAGTATTATTCGTCACATTGACATGAAAAAGTGTAAGAATCACATGATAATATCAATAGACGCAGAAAAAGCATTCGACAACATCCAACACCAATTCCTGTTTAAGACACTAGCGAAAATAGGAATGGAAGGAAAGTTCCTCAAGACAATACAAGCTATATATGAAAAACCAACAGCCAAAGTCATAGTCAATGGAGAAAAGACTAACACAATCCCACTGAAAAAGGGAACCAGACAAGGATGCCCCTTGTCTCCACTCCTATTTAATATCGTGCAAGGGTTTTAGCTAACAGCATAAGGCAAAGAAGTGACATCAAAGGTATTCGTCTGGGGAAGGAAGAGGTGAAACTATCATTATTTGCAGATGATATGATTTTATATATGGAAAATCCCAAAAGTTCCACAAGGGGAGTACTGGAAGCAATAGAAGAGTTTGGCAGAGTGGCAGGATACAAGATCAACAAACAGAAGTCCATCGGACTGTTATACACATCAGATAAGACCACAGAAGAAGAGATCAAAAAGGTGGTACCCTTCACAATAGCCAAACACAAACTGAAATATCTAGGGATACACTTGACTGAAAAAAAAAAAAAAGATCTATATAGGGAAAACTATAGAACACTATTACATGAAACCAAAAGCGACCTCAACAAATGGAAGAATATTCCTTGCTCTTGGATTGGGAGACTTAATATAGTTAAGATGTCAGTTCTGCCAAAGGCACTATATAAGTTTAATGCTATCCCGATACAATTACCATCATCTTTCTTCAAAGAAATGGAAAAACTGATTACCAACTTCATATGGAGAGGGAAAAAGCCCAGAATTAGCAGAGAACTCCTCAAGAAGAAGGACACCATGAGAGGGCTTGCTTTACCTGACTTTGGCACATACTATACAGCCACAGTTCTCAAAACTGCATGGTATTGGTACAATGACAGATACTCAGACCAATGGAAAAGAACTGAAAACCCAGAAATAAAAGCATCAGCATACACACAGCTGATCTTTGATAAGGGCCCCAAAAAGATCAAATGGGAAGCAGATGCCCTCTTTAACAAGTGGTGCTGGAAAAAATGGATATCAACATGCAGAAAAATGAAGCAAGACCCTTATCTCACTCCATGCACAAGAATAAACTCAAGGTGGATCACAGACCTTGAAGTTAAACCCCAAACTATTAGGACCATCAATGAGGGAATTGGGACCAACTTGAGAACTTTGGCGCAGGGAATACACAGGCTATCAGAAATAGGGAAGGACACAAACACAGAGGAGGCACAAATCGACAAATGGGATATACAGAAGATAAAACACTTGTGTACATCTAAAGAATTCACCAAGAGAGTAATAAGAGAGTCCACAGACTGGGAAAACATCTTTAGCAATGACACATAAGACAAAGGTCTTATTACTAAAATCTACAGTACTCTGCTAGCTTCCAAAAAGAAAAAAACCAATAGCCCACTTGAAAGGTGGGCAAAGGACTTAAACAGAAGTTTCACAGGGGCAGAAATCCGAATGGCCAACAAACATAGGAGAAAATGTTCCCGATCTTTAGCCATAAGAGAAATGCAAATTAAAACAACAATGAGGTACTACCTGACACCCTCAAAGGTAGCCCAATTCAAAAAATCAGAAAGCAACAAGTGTTGGAGGGGCTGTGTGGAGACAGGAACTCTCATCCACTGCTGGTGGGACTGTAAGTACGTATAGCCACTATGGAAATCAATCTGGCGATACCTAAAACAGATGGAAATAGAGTTACCATATGACCCAGCAATCCCCCTACTGGGCATATACCCAGAAGAGGCAAGAAACAAACCAAGACCATACATCTGTGCTCCAATGTACATTGCGGCACAGTTCACAATTGCAAGGAGTTGGAAGCAACCCAAATTTCCATCAACTGACGATTGGATTAAAAAACTGTGGTATATACATACAATGGAATACTACGCATCACTAAAAAGCAGTGATGAACGTATGAGGCACATAGCGGCATGGGAAGAACTGGAGGAAATCATGCTAAGCGAAGTAAGTCAGGCACAAAAGGACAAGTACAACATGAGTGCGCTGAGGTAAGAATTAAAAAAAAATTTTTTTAAAAAAACAAAAGTGGCATAGGGAAAAAAGCTACTGTATACAAACATTTTAGGGGTGAAGACGGTGTAGTATGGAAGAGACCCGACCAAAACCAGGGATGTACATGGTAGACAATGGTGGAGGAGGTGGGGAAAGGAAAACAAAAGGATGAATACAAGGAAGAAAAGGGTAGTGGGGTCATGGGGCACTAATCCACCCAAGGGGAGGGTATTGTTTATATCTCCACAGGGAAATTGGGACCAGACTTCAACCCAGTGTAGCAAGGTGTGAATGCAATATCCCGGCGTGGAGGAGGGAACCGGTGGAGAGGTCTGGGAGGCTGGCCCCAGCACCATAAATTAAGTGGATTCCTGCCCCTCCCCCGAGAAGAATTTGTTCCAAAGGACGACATTGACTCTGCAGCTCTGGTAGATGGACATATTTAATTAGAGCACACGGGAGCAGATGAAGGGGCAGGAGGAGAGAGTGGAGCACAGCCTGGCCCACCAGGCCGTGATGATGATGTTCCTGAGTAGAGCAGCCAGTCCACAGAGAGAACAACATGGCTGGCCCCACTATGAGACATGATGCCCCTCAGTGACTAAGGGCGATACAGAGGACAGCACCGGAGACACAGTGTGGGAATTGCACCTGACCTGATCCCACCACACCGAGGCAAATCACTGGGGGAGTGCAGCGGAACAGCAAGGGAATGGAGTGGCAAGGTCCCCAGGGAATGCTGAAAGTGGACTTTGGGGCCAGGGCGTGGTGCCCCAACAGACTGGACTGGAAAACACTCCTAAGGGCCAGCAAAGATCCCTGAACTAACTACAAGCTTTTCTCTTGTGAACTGTTTTGTTCTGTTCTTTGTCAGTGGTTTGTTTTTGTTGTTTTTTGTCTGGTTGTATACTGTTGCTTTGTTTTCCTCTGTCTAGTTTTCGTGCATGTTAGTGACTCCACAGGTCTGTCTGAATAGGACAGGCTGGATGAACTATCTGGAGGAAAAACAACGGGACCGACAGTTCTGGGGGGACTTGGGGTGGGGGGGTAGGGGGGGTAAGGAAGTGGTGTTAACAAACCCAGGGACAAGGGAAAAACATGGGACCCCAAATGGTAGAGAAGGGGGAGTGGCTGGCCTGGTGGGAAATGATCAAGGGTAAGGGTGCTTAGAGAAGAAGTATACTCTAGCCCAGGTGGCAACGAAGCATGGTAGTAGGGCAGGAGGAAAGCCAAGGGAGATGGAGGAAAGAGCTAGGAGTCAAAGGGCATTCATGGAGGTCTAGACAAAGACATGTACATGCAAATATATATAGGAGGATGGGGAAATAGATCTATGTGTCTATATTTATAGGTCAAGTATTAAGGTGGCGGAAGGACCTTGGGCCTCTACTCAAACACTCCCTCAATGCATGAATACCTTCTTTTATTAAATTGGAACTCTATGATGCTCACTCTCCCGACACAACGGCTGGAGTCAAAGTGGGTGAACAAGTAAATGTGGTGAAGAAAGCTGATGGTGCCCGGCTATCAAAAGAGATAGTGATTGGGGTCTTAAAGGCTTGAAGATAAACAAGCGGCCATCTAGCTCAGAAGCAACAAAGTCCACATGGAAGAACACACCAGCCTGTGTGATCGAGTGGTCCCAAAGGGATCAGTTACCAGGCATCAAAGAACAAAAAATCATATCATTGACTGCACAACTCCATGATAGGATCGCTGAAGACAAATGGGTGTATAAGCAAATGTGGTGAAGAAAGCTGATGGTGCCCGGCTATCAAAAGAGATAGCGTCTGGGGTCTTAAAGGCTAGAAGGTGAACAAGCGGCCATCTAGCTCAGAAGCAAATAAGCCCACATGGAAGAAGCACACCAGCCAGTGCGATCACGAGGTGCCCAAGGGACCAGGTATAAGGCATCATGCAAAAAAAAAGATATAAGTGTGTGTATGTTTGTGTATATATGTGTATATGTATATATGTATGTGTATATATGTATATATATATCATATTAAATGAAGGGGGAAGTGCAGAGTGGAGACCCAACGCCCAAGTGTCGACCAATGGAGATCCCCTCATAGAGGTTTTTAGGAGAGGAGATGGGTTAATTAGGGTGTGAGGTAGTATCGATTAAGAACACAGCTTTCCCCCAGATCCTGGATGCTTCCTCCCCCCAACTACCATGATCCGAATTCTACCTTGCAGGGCTGGATAGGACAGAGGCTGTACACTGGTGCATATGAGGGTTGGAGGTACAGGGAATCCAGGGTTGATTATACCTTCAGGACCAAGGGTGTGAGGGACGATGCTGGGAGAGTGGAGGGTGAGTGGGTTGGAAAGGGGGAACTGATTACAAGGATCCACATGTGACCTCTTCCTTGGGAGAGGGACAGCAGAGAAGGGGGGAGGGAGACTCCGGATAGGGCAAGATATGACAAAATAATGATGTATAAATTACCAAGGGCATATGAGGGAGGGGGGAATGGGGAGGGGGGGGGAAGAGGACCTGATGCAAGGGGCTTAAGTGGAGAGCAAATGCTTTGAGAATGATTGGGGCAGGGAATGTATGTATGTGCTTTATACAATTGATGAATGTATATGTATGGATTGTGGTAAGATTTGTATGAGTCCCTAATAAATTGTAAAAGAAGAAAAGAGAAAAAAATGATTAGGGCAAAGACTGTACAGATGTGCTTTATACAATTGATGTATGTATATGTATGAACTGTGAAAAGAATTGTATGAGCCCCAATAAATTGTTAAAAAAAATTTGGTAATAATAAAAAAAAAAGAAAGACCATAAGAAAAATAAAAAAAAAAGAGTTGTATGAGCTCCCAATAAAATGATTTTTTAAAGTTTCACTGGTTTGGAACCTGGCAAGTTCCCTGAGATTGGTTACAATGTCTTAGAGTCTCCATTGTTAAAACAGACGGAAGAGATGAAAGGAAATTCTATGTCTAATAAATTTCATTTTGTCATTTGAACTAAAACAATTTTCTCCTTACTAAAAGCTTGTAAAAAAATTAGGGCAGATAGACATATTTTCACCTCTATAGAAATTAGCTGATCATAAAAAGTCCCAGCAAAATGGAAATCCCCTTTGGGATCCCAGTCCACTAATCCCGTGTAGGAAGGACGATTCGTTTATATTTTTGCAGAAGAAAGCTGATGGACTCCCCTTAGAAAAGCAGTTCTCAACCTGTGGGTCGCGAACCCCTTGGAGGGGGCGCATTGAATGACCCTTTCACAGGGTCATTCGCACTGTTCATAACAGTAGAAAAAAGGACGTAAAAATATTTGGAGAAAGATGAAGGACAAGGAAAATATGAAGAAAGCACCCAAGGATTTTTTTTGGTTTTCAAATAATTTATTGGTTATATATAAAAACATAATGAATTTTTTTCTTTAACTTTTTTTGTAATTTGGATAAAAGTTACCAAAGCAGACTGGTTTTTTCTTTTTTTTTTCTCTTTTTTTTATTTTAACAATTTATTGGGGCTCATACAATTCTTTTCACAGTTCATACATATACATACATCAATTGTATAAAGCCCATCTGTACAGACTTTGCCCTAATCATTTTTTTCTCTTGCAGACTGGTTTTATGCTGGAGCATTCATACATACTTTGATTTGTGACATTGATTGCATTCCACACAATGTAACTGCATCTTCCCTGTGTTTGCCTTTCCATTTGCCCTTGTTTCTTTTTAAATATTTAATTAGGGGCTCATACAACTCTTATCACAATCCATACATATACATACATTAATTGAATTAAGCACATCAGTACATTCTTTGCCCTAATCATTTTCAAAGCATTTGCTCTCCACTTAAGCCCTTTCCATCAGGTCCTCTTTTTTTTTCCCTCCCTCCCCGGTCCCCCCTCCCTCATGAGCCCTTGATAATTTATAGATGATTATTTTGTCATATCTTGTCCTATCTGGCATCTCCCTCCACCCCCTTCTCTGTTGTTCATCCCCCAGAGAGGACATCACATGTAGATCCTTGTATTCCGTTCCCCCTTACCAACCCACTCACCCTCTACTCTCCCAGTATTGCCCTTCACACCCCTGGTCCTGAAGGTATCATCCACCCTGGATTCCCTGTGCCTCCAGCTCCTATATGCACCAGTGTACAACCTCTGCTCTACCCAGTCTTGCAAGTTAGAATTCGGATCATGGTAGTTGGGGGGGAGGAAGCATCCAGTATCTGGGGGAAAGCTGTATTCTTCATCGGTACTACATCACACACTGACTGACTCATCTCCTCCCCTAGACCCCTCTGTGAGGGGATCTCCAGTGGCTGACAAATGGGCTTTGGGTCTCCACTGTGCACTTCCCCCTTCATTCACTATGGTATTTTTTTGATGATGCCTTATACCTGATCTCTTCGACACCTCGTGATTGCACAGGCCGGTGTGGTTCTTCCATGTGGGCTTTGTTTCTTCTGAGCTAGATGGCTGCTTGTTTACCTTCAAGCCTTTAAGACCCCCAGACACTATCTCTTTTGATAGCTGGGCACCATCAACTTTCTTCGCCACATTTGCTTATGCACCCGTTTGTCTTTGGCGATCGTATCATGGAGGTGTGCACCCAATGATATGATTTTTTGTTCTTTGATGCCTGATAACTGATCCCTTCAGAACCTCGTGATCACACAGGCTGGTGTGTTCTTCCACCAGCATTTGTTGTGGGCTTTGTTGCTTCTGAGCTAGATGGCCCCTTGTTTATCTTCAAGCCTTTAAGACCCCAGATGCTATATCTTTTGATAGCCGGGCACCATCAGCTCTCTTCACCACATTTGCTTGTTCACCCACTTTGTCTTCAGTGGTTGTGTTGGGAGGGTGAGCATCATAGAATGCCAATTTGATAGAAGGAAGTATTCCTGCATTGAAGGAGGAAAACACCCAATCTTAACCACGATTCTGTTTCCACGCTGTTAATTGCCCAAAAGGAGGGGCTATTTGTTTACCTTTTCAGAAGCAAAGGAGATAGATGGATTTCTCTTCAGCCAGCAAGGCCCAGAAGAAAGGCAGTTGATGATGTGACCTGAGAGTTAAGAAAACAGCCCAAAGACCTCTGTCCTGTTACTGGTTACCCAAAGCATCAACGCCTCACAGACTCGTGAGAATAGCAACTGCTGCCTAGTGAGACACTTCTACCATTGCTGATGCTGTCTAAGGAACAATCTGGGATGCTATTATCACTGAACATTTTATACACTAGTGAAGGACTATTAAAACAGTCTAAAGGGTCAAGATTTTGGACATATCAATTAATGCTAAAGTGATTGGAATGTAACTGGTTTCTGTGTAACCCTTGATATAGTTAAATTTCATTGAGAAAACCTGGCCAATAAACACATGTGGCATTAATGAAAGGCTGAGAGATAAATGGCTCTGTGAACCTTGCCTTTATAGTTCTCTGGTCTGTTGCTTTGTGATGGTTGGACCAGAGTGTAATTGCCTTAGCCAGTTTCCTGCTTTGTGAGGGAAACCAGCCCCTAACAAATCATCACGGGTCCAGTAGGCGCAACTGTACAGTGATAATAACTAAAGATTATAGTAAAGTTATAGAGAGCATGAGAGATAGAACAGAGATTGAAATAATGTCGTCAGACACATTTCATGGTGGCATGCTCACATGCTCACCTCAGCCTCAGTTGGCGATCCATGTGGAGAGAGAGCAATATTTATTGTTACCGAGGCATTTATATTCTCTTGGGACATGTGAGCCCCCTAATTACAGGTGAAGACAAATGTCACAGGAAAGGGTTGTGCTATAGGTAATACAGTAATGGGATGGGGGTGTTTTAGGGGTATCCACGCAATAGGAAGAGGAGGGACTAGGAATATGCATGTGACAATGTGGGCAGATCCTAGATTCAGCATGGCAGACTAACTTTGGATGTCACTGATCTGGTTTGACCTGTTCTCTGGATCATTATAGAAACCATTATGAGTAGGTTGTAAACCCTCGCTGAAGGGACTAAACTGATGGCCACAAGCCTTTAGGGAGAAGTAGCCCACTCTCCTTAACAGCAGGGAGTGGGTTCTACTTGTGTTGGGATCAGACAGTAGTCTGGCAACTGACTGCCTTCAGGGAGGTACCTGGCCAATCATTTACCATTAGCTGCAAGCAGTGTCCTAAGTCTAACATATATTTGTGGGAGGCTTGGGAGACATCTTTCTGTTTCCCACAATTCCCCCTTTTGTTTTATAATACAATTCAAAAGAGCCACATGGGCGACATGGTTATTTTCTATACATTGAAAGCTGTCGATGTGAAACTTCATGATCCAATAAAGATAGCCAAAAATTCAGGTTTATGGAAAACATTTTTAATTCAGGCATGGGGGATAAAATTCCTGTAGGCCCATCTGGTACTGGAGGAAAGTATGAGAGGGATTGGATGCTGCAGCGGGAAGAAATAGAGCCAATAGGAATGTCTGCTTCTATAGGTGTGTTTATACCTTGCTTAAATACCCTCAAGCTTGTCCCTAAATTTCATTGTTTGGTTGTGTGGTCGAGGATTAGTATGTAGGTGTTGGATCTATATTGAGTTCATTTTTGTATATGATGTGAGGTATGAACCTTGTTCCATTCTTTTGCAGATGGAAATCCAGTTTTTCCAACACCATTTGTTGAAATGGGTATCTCCTCTTCACTTAATGGGTTTTATTCCTTTGTGAAAGATTAGGTGTCAAAAAAAAAGATTAGGTGTCTATAGGTACTTGGTTGTATTTCTAGGTTCTCAATTCTAATCCTTTGGTATTCATATATACCATCGTACCAGGCTGCTTTAAGTATCATGGCTAATTATACATTTTTTAAGTTTTGTTTCATGTTTAAATAGTATTTTATTTATCCTGTGCCTCTTTCCTTTCTGTACTAACCTTACTAATTTCAGAGGTTGATGTTTATTCCCCAGGGATACTGTAGCAGAAAACCACAAACATCTTGAAGGAAGTCTGAGTAGAATAGTTTCCCGAGAGCGGTGTCAGCAATGCAGGTGGAGGGCACAATAAACAGTTTTGGGGCTTATTGGTCAATCTAAAATCTAGATCTTTCAAAGGATAAGTGTTTGTTCTAAATGCAACACGAACATATCTGAATTTCTTCTATGTCTCATAGTTCCATGCAGCTTCGACTATGGTAAATTATAAATACTTGGGCCTAAAACTGATGTTTGTTTGAAACAGATTAAATAAAAACTAATCCATATCTGTTTCAGTTTTACTTTTTCTCCTTTTATAATCACTCAGAGTAATGGTTAGAGCTGATGAATAAGAAATTTGTGGAGTTTCTAAAGTGAGTTTTCTGTTACCTCTTTTGATTAAGCAATTGGGTGGGGGCAGGGGATGGGTTCCTGTAGAGAAAAAAATTTTAAGAGTCTTTCAAGAAAGAGAGAAAATTTGCCACACTACCCTCCATGACAGGCTCTCTGATGCTTATTTTTCTGGCTGCAGACCTGAAAACAGGCTTTTAAATACATGAATTGAAGAGACAATGCCAACAGGGGTATCGAGAGTTTCTGGGAAATGGAGTCCCAAGTCAATGCCAATGTGTGATTTCATGAAAAGGTGACTCCAGGAGTAATTTCAGCTCAATGATTAGATGGGAACTCTGGGCAGTAACTCTCCACATCATTTGACTTGCTGTTTTGCTGTGGTGGTGTTTTGTTGTACAATTTTCTTCCATTCCCTCACGGACTACTCTGGGTACAAGGACAGACTGGTGAATTCATTGGGACCTAGCTACTTCTTTCGCTCTGGCTATGTGATGAGTCACTTTGTTTTTCACATACCTCTCATAGTCAAACTTTCCGAATGTGTTTTAAGGTATTTTATTTCCTTTCAGATACACACTAAGAACAATGAAATTAATAATCACAAATAGGTATCCTTGATCCCCAAACAGCAACAGACATCATTCATTCAAAGGTGCAGTTTCTACGTGAGCAATTGCTTGGTTGGTGGGTTGAAGGGTGGCCACGTCAGAATTATTGGAGTGTGTTAAAGGCTTGAATTTCATTAGAAGGTACAGTTGTGACCACCGGTAGAAGACCGGGTCAGCGCTTCGGAAGTGCAGATGGATTGAGCCTCACATTCTGAGCATCGTCCAATGTTGGCTCCAATTTTTGTGAGGACTAGGTGAGCAGTTTGAACCCACCTCCTGCATTATCAAAGAAAGACTTGGGAATGGGCCTCCTTAAATATTAGCCCCAAGTCCAACTTTGAAACAGTGGGTCTTGATCACTGAGATTGCCACGTGGAGAGACACGCTGGAAAGCAATGGGTTTAAAGTTTTCTGTGCAGGGAGTTCTTTTCAAGGACAACTCCCAAACCTAGGAAGAATCAAGGGACACACATATATCCAGTTGGTCTGCGAGTCCTTAGAACACATTTTAGTGGAGTCCATAGTCTGAGCAAGTATTAGGCAACCTATCAACATGGCACTGAGAGGTCAAGGATCACCACAGATTACAATTTCCATGTTGAAGATTGGCTGGGTGTGTTTCTGCTTCCTGAAGGTGAGAGATAGTCCAAGGGACAATCACATTTGACAAAAACTGCAGTTTAGCTAAACTCACAACAAGAAGATCTTTGCTGGTGACAACCTTTCAGGATTTAGGAAGTGAAGTTCCATTGAGTCTGTCTCCAAGGATCTATGTAAGTAGATTTGCAGAACCTCATCTGAGGGCAGGATTATAGAAGTTTAAGGGGGTCCATAGCAATAGCACCGAGGAGGTCCAGAGGTGCCATACTGTGCACAGAGGCATAGCTGGAGAATGTTTTAGAAGTCAAAGACTCATTAGGAGGACTCAGCACAAGCATGTCCGGGAGATTCACTGAGATGTTGTCCAGTGACTTCAGTCAGGGGCCAGGGTGCATCAGAGAATCAGGATTCAGTGGGGGTCCCAAGGGCTGAAGATCGGGGTCACAGCAGCACCCAGAAGCTTTAACAGCATGCAGGATCTCAAAACTCCGAGGGCCAGAGTCATCTGTTGATTGTTGATTCTCATGCAATGCCTGAGTTGGCAGGTGTACAAATGTGCTTGCTGTGTGCTTCTTGGCCCTGGACTTCACAGACTGCTGGTGGGCATCGGAGTCCTGAGGACGCCTAGTGTGAGTCCCCTTTGGTGAAGCCTGGAGATACTGGGCAGATGGAACTGAGGTGGGAAGTAGGGAGACACTGGATCCCGTAGGACTGCTGCCCATGAAGTTAGGGGCCTCAGGCTGCACAGTGGAGCTGTCTGCCCAGGAGTGGGTTGTGGGACTAGGACACACCAGTGCACAGCCCCCAAGCCCACTGTCTGCAGCCAGAGTCAGAGAGCGACGCCTGGCCCTGCGTGGCTTAAAGGACCGCAGACGCCCCTTTACCATCACACGAGTCCGGGCTTCCTTCCAGGCCATCCACTCCGGGCTGGTCAGTGCTGTGGGCTCCACGTGATCCACGGAGGTGCGGTCCCTGCCCTGTTTCCACAGCTCATAGCGCTCGGGTTGCAGAATGCGCACGAAGGCGTCCATGGGAAATGTGACCCTGGCTTCCCCACAGCTGCACTGAGAAGCAGCTTTACCGTAATTAACCCAGCGAAGGGTGGCAAAGTTGATGGATTCCGCACAGTTGAAACCGTGATTGAAGCCAGCGTGGTATCCGTAGGGGAATGTGACCATGAACTCGCCTGCTCCCTGGGTGATCCGACCAACAGGAATGCCGTTCTCCCTGAGGACTCTGGGTGAGATGAGGGCCACCTTGTGCCGCAGGAAGTTCGCGCAGCCACTGGAACTGCCAGGGAAAAGCTCCCTGGCCAGTCTCTCCAGGCGGGCTCCGTGCTCAGGGGGCACCGCATACCACGTTTTGGGCTCCCCGAAGTGCAGGTAGTTGATGCTGTACAGGTCCATGTCCTCCGTGTGCCAAGTAAGGTGGTCTGCCACAGGCCAAAGTACAGGTAGGGGGTGTTGACGCCTTTGATGACAACTCCACTCTCCTGCTCCAGCAGATCCTGGATCGTCCCCAGGTGTCTGAGGTTCCAATGCTCAGTGTTTTCACCAAATAAGGAGCCACATACTCCAGCCCCATAAATGGGAGAATTGTACAGGCGGCTCTTCCAATAGGTCCGCTCCAAATCGTCAACATCCCGGTGTGTGGGAGTGCGGTATCTGTCGGTGCTGGCCAAGTGGCGATACTCCTCCACGGTCATGGATTTCTTCTTTTTATGGTATTGCAAAAAGACACCTGTCTGCCCAGTAGTTACCTGCTGCACAGGACTGGCTATGAGGATGTCATCCACATCGTCATAGTTCTCTCTGGCTGTCCACTGTTTGGGTGGGATTATCTTAGCCAGGCCTGCACGGTGGGCACCTTGGGATTCCATGTAAGCAATGTATTTGTTGAAATCCTTAAATTCTTCCATGGTAGGCCGGAAAGTCATGATTTTAAGGCTAGAGTTCTGGCTTCGATAGCCCTGGGACTTCATGGCTGCAAAATAAAGTCAGAAAACCCGGTTCTTATGGATGTTCTGTGTATTTGGATGCTGTGCTTTTGTTTCTTTGTCTGTCTGAAAATCTCTTGCAGTGTATTGATGGCTCTGTGAGAGCAAATGCACTCTCCCCAGGCATGCTGATTGACCAAGGGAATTCTACTATGATGGACAACTATTGTTTCCCCCAAAGAGACAGGATTTGTGCACATGGATTGGGTTTTCCCAGATTGCTCCTGGCTCATTATGCTGCTCTGGAAGTTTATTCAGTTGGAAGGGTGTCTCTATCTGTTGATACTTAGCTTCTGTTGCAATCTTGGGAAATTTCTAATTCCACTAAGAAGGAGTTTCTCAAGGGATTTTTAAAAAGTAAATCTAAAGACAGTAATTCAGTAACATTCAACAGAAGTCAGGGGTGTCAAACTCAATTAAAATATTTGCTATGTGGTGCAACAGGCAAGATTAAAGTGGGCCACATCACATTTACAAATTTTGTTGAATTTTTATTTTGAAGTGAGGATTCAGAAATATGGATAGGATAATTAAAACCCTATATAATTGTTTTTATTTAAACATTGGTTTTATTTATAAAACTATAATTATGCTTTTAACCAGAAATTTGCCAGCGCTTTCCTTCTACTAGCTTTCCCTTGCCTCTTATGGTGTGACCGGAAAATATAACAAAGTAATAAAAAACAAAAAATGTTGGACAGCTGACAAATGTGATGCACAATCGTAATGGCTTCCCTCTAAAAGTGTTAACTAGCATTGCTGCTAGGTATGACTCATAACAGCACATCCTAGAGTCCTGTTTTTAACCTTTTCACTGTTAGGATCTGTTTTTATTATGCAATGAGAGTGGCAGACATCGCTTTAAAACGTTACCGGAAATGATCGTGTCTAGAAACGTCCACAGGCCTCCAGAAAAGACTTTGGGCCACCTGTATAGTGGTCTTCTGTAGTTAAAGGGTTAAAGAGGGAATTGTGTGTACAGTATTGCCTCCATCTCCCCTAAGCGCTATTTTTTTATAACAATTTTTTTCTATTTTCATTTTATTTCAGAGAATTTGGGGCCATAAAAAATTACCTGAGCAGTCGCAGGCAGCCGGAAGGCCACCAGTTTGACACCCCTGACATAAGTGAATTTTATGAGAAGTGCTAGTAAAAAAATCAGGTGAATAAATATAGCCTGAAGATGCTAATATCAAAAATCACACTTCATGTAAAATATGAACCAAGTCAACTAACCAAACAAACTCACTGACATCAGTTTCACCCTGTAACACATGGAGGAGATGTGCTTGTGTTTTCCTCAGGCTGTAACTCTTGACAAGCGTTAAAAGCCTTGTCTTTCTCCATGGAGCGACTGGTCCTTGGAACTGCTGGGTTGGCAGCCCAATGGGGCTCCAAGAGGGCTCCAATACAGGACAGAAAAAGTGAACATTTCAGTGAACTTCATAGGAAAAATAAAATTTATGTAAAATGACTTCAACAGTCAACTTAAAACTGGATGAATTATCTTTAAAAATTAAGCAACAGAAATATAATTCATCAAGCACTTTCAGAGAAACATGCAATAGCTATCCTGATTAACACTAAAAGCTGAACCTTGGAAAAACAAGTAGAAGTACAGAAAACTTTAGCTATGAAAGATATTTGTGTAACCCTATGTGTTATACAGAAACCTGAATGTAGTGAAAGTTCTCAAATATTGTGTTACCATTGGGATGATTGCCTCTTAAGTACATAGTATTTAGAAATAATGACCAGCAAATTTGAAACTCAGTATTGACCATAATGGGCAGTCCAATCTAGTTCTGGCTTTCTCATCCTACTCCCGTCCCCACCACCCGACCCATGCCATGGCTATACACTCAAAAGTAACAGAAAAAAAATTGGGCAAAACAAAGCAATTTAGAAGTTGTTAAATATGTGTTATATAATAATTTTAGTCTAATTCCTAAGTTATATTATCTTTAGAGACATTTTAGGATTAAAACTAGATATACAATTATCTTTAAAAAAGTGAAAGCATAGCTTAAGGAGCCCTGAGTGGGATGGAGGTAAATGATCCACAGCTTTGTCTCTAACACAGAGCCTGGCAGTTCAAACTCAACTTACGTCAGATCATTGAAAAATACACCCACCTCATTTTACTAAGACAAGCAAGGTAACCCTATCACAGAATAAACACCCCGTAGAATACAGTAGCACTGCACCAGAGCATTAGCTTTAAGGCTGTAACCTTTATGGAGTCTGACTGTGCCATTACTCTCTAGGCATCCCTTTCTTTCTCTCTTTTTTAAAAAACATTTTATTAGGGGCTCATACAACTCTTATCACAATCCATACATATACATACATCAATTGTATAAAGAGCTCATCTGTACATTCTTTGCCCTAATCATTTTCAAATAGGCACCCCTTTCTCCTGTTTCTCCAAGAAACAGTTGATGAGCTTGAACCAATGACTAGTATTTTACATCTAAGAGCTTAAAATCATTGCCTCTCCTGTTTCCATGTGCACGAGAAGCATCAAATTGAAAGAGAAAACCAAACATGTCTATGTCACAAATACTCTGCATCATTGGATGCATTTATCCTCAGTAGGTGAACATTAGAGAGATTCAAATTAAAATCAAATTATGACTCGCAATCAGAGGCAAAGTGTATTTCATTGAACTCAAACGGAAAGCTTTTCTTAGAGAAAACAAACAAAAAATCTGAATTCTGATACAAATTTATATTGTTTCAATATTTTATGATTTGAAGGAAAAAATATCAAGGAACTGGCATTGACCTCTACTAGATTAACATTTCAGTCCTTGGAAAATTGCAGGCTTGTTGAATAAAAGGTTCAGAGAAAATATAGGAAGATGTTCGTTGAGATGAAATGACATGGTAACTGCAGCAATCAGCTCCAGCATAACAATTGTAAGGATGGCCATCTTTTGGGCAGAATTGATTCCATCTTGACATAGGCTAACTATGAGTAAGACTTGAGGGTAAGTATGAATCAGGACCAATTCCATAGCCCAGAACAACAATAACAGCCTAAAACATCAAATCAAAGGCACGTATTTTAGGATCCATAAAGAAAATGTAATTTATGAATTATGCATCTAAAAGAAATATTCTCACCACAGGAATGAAAATCTCCCAGGACAATTTTCATTGGATTAGACCCACCCAGATGCCAATGTGAAAATCCTATCAGTCTTTTATTAGACCTGTGTTATCTCCACCCACCTTGTCATTGATCCACTCTTATACCACACCTAGTAATCATCTGAGAATCAGCAAAAACAAACTAAATGCAATGCCTTTTTCCTAAAGCCTTAGAGAATTTCACTAGAAAATGGAACAAAACAGATTTAATTGCAAACCCAAAAATCTTAAAAGGAAGAATTTAATTAGAAAAGAATTCTTTAAAATCTCCAAAATACGTATGTCATTTTTTGTTGAATAAATGTGAAAATCATAGTTCACTTCTTTAAACTTGAAACCCCTAATAACGCAAACAGTTAGAATGTTTAGAAGCTAACTTAGAAGATGATTTGGTTTGGTTTCTCCTCAAAAGTACTTTCAGAGAGGCCTGGTGACATATTTTGAAAAAACAAAACAAAACAAAACTTTGAAGACACTATGAGGCACGGTTCTCCTTTGACAAACATGTGACACCGTAAGTTAAAAACAACTGGATATCAAATTATCTAAAAACTCTTGACACTGTGAATATGAAGACAACTATCACAAGCTTTAAAAGATGTCCTCTGAAATTGTCACTGGAACAACCAGGGGCAGTGAGATGAAGGACCAGCCCTCCACCATGACTTTCACTTTCTCCCTCTCTCCAGACAACAGCTGCCGTGAACAGGGGTGGGAAAATTCTACGGACAGCCACTCCAGAGAGGGAATGAGTGAAATGTTGCAACATAACTCTGGATGGCAAGCTCCAAGATGCTGAGTGGGTCCCTGTGCTCATTCTGACCAATCTGCTCCTAAAGGAATCCTGACCTGTGAAGGTTAAACTGCATCTTCTCAGACCTCAGGGAGAGCCAAGTGGGTGAGCCCAGCCCTCTAAAATCTAGGCTCCAGCACCCTTAGTCACTGAAAGACATTGAGTCAATGCTGAC